>NW_006400117.1:1075382-1126408 GCF_000299155.1 Elephantulus edwardii
CTTGGGAGGGTGGAGAGACAGCACAGGAGAGGAAGGCCCTCTATGAGGTGGATTGATTCAGTGACTGGGATAATTGGGATGGGAGTGTCAGAGACAGTGTAATTGGCACAGGACAGAGCGGAGTTTAGGGCTGTTGTACATAGGGTCGCTATGAGTCGCAAGCGACTTGACGGCACATAACAACAACAACAACATGAGGTGGATTGATTCAGTGACTTGGCGGTAATGGGGGTAGGGGTGTAAGAGACAATAAGATTGGCACAGGAGAGAGCAGGGCTTAGGGCTGTTGTACACAGGGTTGCTATGAGTTGCAGACAACTCTCGAGCACATACAACATCTTTTTCAATTTCTTCAGTCCTCATTCTTACTTTATTTTCATTCTCATTCTCTCTGCTCAGCCAAGCAAGACCTAGAACTAGCTGGACTGTTTTCTGGGCTCTTGACTCAAGTTTAGAGTACATTCTGCTTGCTGAATCTGCTAAAAAATCCTTTAGGTTCCAGCAGTCACAAGACCATGAATCCCAGGCTATCTAGAACCGGGTCCTGGTCTGATGGGACAAAAGAGACATTGGGAGCCTGCAGTATGTACTGTTGACCAAAGCTGCCATTGTTAGGTGCTGTCAAGCTGATTCCAACCGCCTCACACATCGCTGGACAGAATACAACTGTCCTGTGGAGTTTTCTAAACTACCATCTTTTCAGGAGCAAATTAGCAAGGTTTTTTTTCTCTCAGAGGCAACGAGTTCAAATTTCTAATCTTTCTGTTAGCAGCTAAGTGTTCAACCATTGCACCACCAAGGTCCACTATCCTTAAAAAATATTTCCGTCTTGGAAGAAGTGCCCACAAGGTGCTCTTTAGAGGCAAGGATAGTGAAACTTTACTAACAAATGACCTTTTAAATATTAGGAACTCTAGTGGTATACTCTTGCAGCATGCTGTTGTTTTAAGTGCCATCAAGTCGCTTGTGACTCATAGAGACACTATGTACAACAGCTCTGAACCAAAGAGCAGTCTGGCCTCACCCTCTCCAGGACAAACCTGTTTGTTCTCCTAGCAGTCGATGGTATATTCAATACTCTTCTCCAGGACTACAGCTCATAGGCATCAGTTCTCCTTCTATCAACCCTAGTCATTGTCTAGCTTTCTGATGCATAGCAAATAACTTCAGAAAGGATGTCCTGGATCATGTGCACCTTGGTCTCCACACTGACATTGTTGCTCTGCAGTACTCTGGCAAGGTCCCTGTAGCATGTTGTACTGCTAACCAAAAAGCCATGGGTCTTCAGTGGTTCAAATCCACCAGCCGCTCCTCAGGAGAAAGTTGGGCAATCCCTTCCCATGAAAAGATTTATAGCCTCAGAAACCTGATGGAGGGCTGTTATGGGTAGGAGCTGACTAGGTGGCAAGGAATTTTTGGTTTTGTTTTGAGGTAGTGTTGTGTTTGGGTTTGTTTGTTTTTTTAATATAATTAAAGACGTCTGGTAATGTAGTGTATAGCATGTCATGCTGTCAACCAAAAGGCCCGCAGTTCAAATTCACCAGTGGTTCTTCAAGGGAAAAATGGACAGTGTCTTCTCATAAACATTTATAGTATGATGGAGGCTTCTAGCAAGTCAGAATCAAGTTGAGAGTAGCAGGTTTGGCTTTGGATGTATAAAAATTCATGTTTCCTCTTCACCATCTTTGTAGCCATGAAGGTCGAGCTGTGCAGCTCCAGCAGGTATAAGATCTACCCCGGGCATGGGAGGCGCTACGCCAGGACCAATAGGAAGGTATTCCAGTTTCTTAGTGCAAAATGCGAGCACACTTTCCTTTCCAAAAGGAATCCACGGGCAATAAATTGGACTGTCCTCTACAGGAAGAAGCACAAAAAGGGCCAATTGGAAGAAATGAAAAAGAAAAGAACCTGCCGTGCAGTCAAATCCAAAGGACTATCACTGGTGCATCTCTTGCTGATATAATGGCCAAGAGGAATCAAAAGTCTGAAGCTTGAAAGGTTCAATGAGAAGAGGCTATCAGGGCTGCCAAGGAAGCAAAAAAGGCTAAACAAGTACCTAAAAAGACCGCAATGGCTGCTACTACAGCTCCCATGAAAGCAGCTCCTAAACAAAAGATTGTGAAGCCTGTGAAAGTTTCTTTTCCCCGAGTTGGTGGAAAACGCTAAGTTGGCACATGAGACTTAAATAAAAATTCAATTATAACTCTAAAAAAAAAAATAAAATTCATGTTTCACAAAGGAAAGCAAATTTAAAGACAGTGTTGTTATTGTTGTTGTGTACCATGGAGTCAGAACCAACCCATAGTTGATCCTCCAGCTGGTTTTCCAAGGCACTTCATCATATGGATTTGAACTGCGTGCCTTCAGGATTGCAGTGCAACTTCTTACCACTAGGTCACTAGAGCTCCCTAAAGCTAGAAAGGGCAGCAGTGACAAAACAAAGAGCTGCCATTCTGAGAGGGAAGTCCTCAGTCAGACCCCCAGCTCAGCAGTCATGACATAAGCATCTTGTATCCACTTTCAGGATATCTGTGCACCTGGCAAAGTTTGTTTTGGACTTTGGGATTCATGGGTTGTGCTATTATTGTCACACTAGCTGAAATATTGGCGGATTGAGTCCAGACCAGCTCAGAAACAGGTTTAAGGCCTTGAGCTCTAATGAACGAAGATTAAATGAGCTGTGGGAGGATATCAAGAATATCATCCAGGAAGAAGGCAAAAAGGTAATTATAAAGACAGAAGAAGAAGAAAAGACCAAGAGGGATGTCAGAAGAGACTCTGAACATTGCACTAGAGTGCTGAGAAGCCAAAGCAAAGTGAAGAAATCAAGACGTTAAGGAGCTGAACAGAAGATTTTAAAGGTCAGTATGGGAAGACAAAGTAAAGTATTATAATGAAATGTGCAAAGAGCTGCCGTTGGAAAATCAAAAGAGCTAAACTCATTCAGCATTTCTTAAGTTCAAGGAACTAAAGAATGAATGTTGAATGACTCAGGAAGCATCAAAAGAAGATGGAAGAAGTGCACAGAGTCACTGTACCAAAAAAGATTGGCTGACACAGAAGAATTTCATGAAATAACATATGGTCAAGAAGCAATAACAATGAAGGAGGACATTCAAACTGCTCTGGAGGAATTAGGGGGTGCGGAAAGGGCCCAGGAATTGGTGGCCTATAAGTGATGTATTTCAGCAAACGGATGATATACACCCTGTGTGTGCTCAACAGGTTGTGCCAAAAAAATCTGGAGGACACTACCTGGCTAACTGATTGAAAGAGATCCATAGTGCAGAAATCATCGAATACTATTACTAATATCACACACAAGTAAGATTCTGCTGAAGAGTATCCAAAAATGACTGGAACTGTACATTGACAGAGAACTACTAGATATGCAAGCTGGACTTGGATGAGACCATGACACTAGGGACATTATAGCCAATGTTAGATGGACTTTGGCTGACAGTAAAAAATACCAGAGGAATATCTATCTATATTTCATTGACTATGCAAAGGCATTTGACTGTGTGAATCACAACAAATTGTGGTCAACTCTGAGAAGAATGGGAATCCAAGAATATTTATTAGTGCTCATGTGATACCTATACTTGGATCAGGAAGCAGTAGTCAGAACAGAGCAGGAAAGCACTGCATAGTTTAGGATCAGGAAAGGTGTATGTCAGGGATCTATCCTATCTCTATGCATGGAACAGATCATCCAGGAGGCTGGACTTTATGAGGAGGAATGTGGCATCAGGATTGCAGGCAGACTTATCAATAACCTGTGTTATGCAGGTGACACAACCTTGCTCGCTGAAACTGAGGAGGACCTGAAGAGTTTGCTGCAGAAGGTCAAGGATGTCAGTATGGACTGAAACTGAGCATCAAGAAAATAAAGATTCTCACCACTGGGCCCACTGGCAGCATCATGATACAGGGAGATTGTGAGTAATTTCAGCTTGGATTTCGAGACTAATCTTAGTTGTTGAAAAGTAAGGAGGACCTGAAGCACTTGGTGCAGAAGATCAAAGATTCAGCCTTCAATATGGATAATGTCTCAATGTCAAGAAAACAAAAATTCTTGCCCCTGGACTTATAGGCAACATCATGATAGATGGAGAAAAGATTGAAACTGTCAATGACGTCATCTTACTTGGATCAATACACTTGGTACCAGCATTCAGAAGATCAGGAGAAATACTGCACTGGGAAAGTCTATTTGGGGACCTTTCCAAATTATTGAGGAGCAATGTTACCAGTTGGAGGACTAAAGTGTGCCTGATTCAGGCAATGTTCTTTTCAATCACTTGCTATGCGTCTGAGAGCTGGACAATGATTAAAGATGACAAAAAAAGAACTGAAGCCTTTGAGCTGTGCTATTGGAGAATTGGTCTGTCAAAAGAACAAATATGTCTTGGATAAGGTACAGTCAGAGTGCTCCTTGGAGGCAAGGATGAAAGCTTTGCCTCATATATTCTGTTTATGTTGCTAGGAGAGGTTATTCTTTGAAGAGAGATACCATGTTTGGGGAAAGAGGGTTGGCAAAAGAAAGGAAGACCCTCAAGCAAGGGGATTGACACAATGACTGCAGCAATGGCCTCAAGTGAGTCAGAAATTGTGAGGAGGGCACAGGATAGGAAAAGGTTCAGATCTGTTGTTCATAGAGTCACTACGAGTCATACTTGACTTGATGGCACCTAACAACAACAATAACAGATGATTGTTAGCAATTTGCTTTTATTTGCCCTGTGTCTGTATGTTTTCAAATCCTTCCTCAGCCTACTTTCCCCGAGCAACATGGTCCTTGATAGGATATACACCATTATACTTCTTTGTATTCCTTACATAGCACTTACAGATAGGGAGCTTTGGCAGCCTACTGGGTAGAGAGTTGTTCCACCAACCACAAGGTGGGTAGTTCAAACTTACCAGCTGCTCAACTGGGGAAGGATGAGCAACCTCCTCCTGTGCAATTTACAGCCTCTGAAAACCCACTGCAGGGTCAGCTATGAGTTGGTTCCAACTTGACAGCAATGAGTCTGAGGGTTGGGGTTGTTCGTGTTGGGGTTTTTTTTCCTCCAGAATTGAAAAAGCATTTTCGGACCTACTGTGTCTATTTTGAGAACCAAGCTGCTAGGTTGATAGATTTGGAGAATGCCATTAGCAGGAGGTTCAGACGGAGCTGAGTACGTGAATACATTGTTGGAGAACCAAGCCTGCAGAGCCAGATCAAAGGGCTGGGATGCCTGTGCTGCTCTGATGGGACCAGCTGACTGCAGGCAGACACTATTCAAGTGCGTGGAGTCTTGTGAAAGGCAAGGAAGCAAATCAACAAACATTCCTGAAATAACTCCTGTGCATAGAATACTGTGCTGAATGCAAGTGGAAATGGATAGGACGCAGTAACCCCTTCAATGAGTATTTTAAAACAGTTTTAAAATCTCCTTAAGCCACAGGGAGTGGACGGCATAGGTTGGAGGAAGCAATAGGGCAGAAAGGATTGGGAGCCGCTTTCCTGATGTGTGACTGAAGCTCTCCAGTGTGTTTGGATTTGCCCCATCTAGTAAAAGGAGCGCTGGAGGCTTCTTCTTGTTACGTGCCTTCAAGTCGCTTATATGAACTGTGAGTTCATAGTGACCATATGTACAACAGCTCTGAACTCTGCTCTATCCTGATCCAAACTTACTGTCTCTGACACATCCACCCCCATTACCCCAGACACTGAGCCAACCCATTTCATCCAGTCTTCCTCTCCTGTGCTGCCTCTCTACCCTTCCAAAGCCTGGTGTCCCTCTCCAAGGACTTGTCCTTCCTTGCAATATACCCAAAGTATGTCTTCAGAATCTTTTCCTCCAAGAAGCAGCCTGGTTTCAGGACGAACATGGTCTCCTAGCAGTCCATGGTATATCCAATACTCTTCTCCACCACCACAGCTCAAATGCATCAATTCTCCTTTTATCATCCCTAGTCATTGTCCAACTTTCTGATACATAGCACATAATCATAAAGACTATGACCTGGATCAGGATCATCTTAGTCTCCAGAATGACATTATTGCTCTTCAGCATTTTGGAGAGGTCCCTGACAGCAGAATTTCCCAATGCAATTTATCTTTTGATTTCCTGGCTGGTACCAAGAGTACTGATTGTGGAGCCAAGCAAATTAAAGCTGTTAATAATCTCAACCTCTTCACCATCCATCATGATGCTGCCAATTGACCCAGTGGTGAGTCTTTGTCTTCTCGATGTTGGGTTTCAATCCATATTGAAGGCTACAGTCCTTGACCTTCTGCCACAAATGCTTCAGGTCCTCTCAGTTTCAGCAAGTGAAGTTGTGTCATCTGCATAATGTAGATTGTTGATGAGTCTTCTTCCAATCCTGACATCACATTCCTCTTCATAGAGTCCAGCCTCCTGGATGATCTATTCCATATATAGATGGAAAGGTTTGGCGCTAGGACACATGCCTGGCATACACCCTTCCCAATTTTGAAACATGCAGTGTTTCCTTGCTCTGTTCTGACAACTGCCTCTTGGTCCAAGTATAGGTTTTGCATTAGTGCAATCAAGTGTTCTGGGATTCCCATTCTTCTCAGAGTCAGTCAGTTTGTTATGATCCACACAGTCAAACGCCTTTGCATAATCAATTAAATACACATAGACATTTTTCTGGTACTCCTTACTTTCAGCCAAGATCCATCTAACATTAGCTACAATATCTCTAGTACCACGACCCCTTCTAAACCCAGCCTGGACTTCTGGCAGTTCTCTGCTGATGTGTTGTCACAGTCATTTTTGGATAATCTTCAGTAGAATCTTGCATGTGAAATCAATGATACTCTTCAATAATTTCCATACTCTATTGGGTCACTTTTCTTAGGAATAGGAACAAATATGGACCTCTTCCAGTCAGTTGGCCAGGTGATTGTCCTCCAAGTTTCTTGGCACAACTTAGCGAGTTCATTCAGGGCAGCATCTGTGTTTTGAAATATGTTAATTGGTATGCTATCAATTCCTGGGGCTTTAATTTTTTGCTAATTCCTTCAGAGCAACTCGTATTGCACTGTCAGTACGAAGGTTGTTGTTGTTATTGTTGTGTATCATCGAGTTGGAACCAATCCATAGATGGCCTTCTGGTGGGTTTTCAGAGGCAGTTAACTGAATGGGAGGAGTTTGTCCATCTTCCACAGAGCAGCTGACAGATTTGAACTACATGCCTCCAGGATTGCAGCACAGCTTCTTACCACTAGGCCTCCAGAGCTGCCTAATACAAACATACACAGTTTAAAACCACCAGCTGCTCTGAGTGGGAAAAACTGGCAATGCCATCTCACTAAGGGTCTGCTTCTCTTTCACCGATTCTCTGTGTTCCCCAACATGATGTCTCTCTCCAAGTACTAGTTGCTTCTAACAAATATCCAAATTAAGTGGGTAACATTCCATCGTCCTTGCCACTAAGAAGCACTCAGGTTGCAGTTTCTTCAAGACAAAATTTTTGTTCTTTTGATAGTCCATGGTATCTTTAATACTCTTTGCCAACAACACAGTTCAAAAGCATCAGTTCTTCTTTGATCATTCTTATTCACTGTCCAACTCTCAGATGCATAGGAAGCAGGTGAAAATACCATGGCTTGGTCAGGCACACCTTAGCCTTTAAACTGACATCCTTGCTCTTTAGAACTTTGGAGAGGCTCTTGACGGCAGATTTCCCCAGTGCAGCACATCTTTCAATTTCCTGACTGCTGCTACCCTGGGCGTTGATTGGGGTTTCAAGTAAAATGAGGAAGGACATTATGCTTGGAAAAATAAAGGATTTGCATGAGAGATGAAGACCCTCAAGGACCTGGATTGACTCATTGGCTAAAACAGTGGGCTTAGATGGAGCAGAAACTTGAGCATGGAAGTGCCAGGCAGAGTTTTGTTCTAGTGCACTTGGGGCTGCTACAAGTCAGACTCGATTGGACAGCACCTAACAATGACAGGCTGAGAGAGGCAGAAGTGCTCCCATGCTTGTTTTTTTGCCTTATTTTCACTTGTGTGTTATTTAAAACTTGGGGTACTATGGCTGAGTGCTACTGGGGTATGCAGGAGCAGTTAATGAGAACTCAGAGGATAATCCTAGACGTAGAACAGGTGGAGGTGCTGCAGAGATAACCAAGTAACAAGTTATTAACCCAAATCCCTCAGTCAGAATTATCGCATAGCTGACCCTCTCATGAGTTTTCAGAGGCTGCTAGCCACACAGGAGGAGATTGCTCATCTTCCTATCTTGGAGTGGCTGACGGAGTCGCACAAACCTTCCTTTGAGTTGGCAGCGTGACTCCTTACCCACCAGACCACTGGAGCTCCCTATTAGTTGGTAACCAGTAACCAATAAGTCATTCCCACAGAACTCCAAAATCCACCTCCTCCAGGAAGCCTGTCCTGGTTCATTCCACCAGATGGTGCCCATTGAATCCTTGGAACATTTAACACCATACCTCCTTATAATGTGATTATATTATTATGGTTTGGGGGAGGGGAGGAGAATATAGGAGCAAGAGGAATAAAGAAATGTTACAAACATACAACAGTGAAACCTCCCCCACAAGAGCGACGAATTGAGAACTCATTTTACAGAACCAGTGGTTGTCAGACTATAGAGACTGTGCCTCACCCATCTGGAAAGCAGGCTGTGCTTGTTAATTTAACAGTCTCTGGCTTTGTGTACCACATTGGCCTCAGGGCAGGCGGTCTGAAACTTCCATGCTGGTCCCACTTATCCTCCCAGCCTTCTTTCACATTATTGCCTACCCCCTCCCCACTCAGGATCTACTCTCCAAAGTCTCTGCTTGGATCTCTTTCCACAGATCTGTTGATATCCTCTCCATCCTTCAATGCTCATCTCAACACCACCTCCTCCAGGAAGCCTGTCCTGGTTCATTCCACCAGACGGTACCCACTGACTGACTCCTTGGAACATTTAACTCCATACCTCTTTATAATGTGCCTGGTCAGCAAAAGAGAGGAAGACCCTCAATGAGACAGACTGACACAGTGACTGCAGCAACGGGCTCAAGAATATCAGAGATGGTGAGGATGACACAGGATAGGACAGGTCTATCATTCATAGACTTGCTAGGAGTCATGTTCAACTCAATGGCACCTAACAATAACAACAGCACTGTAATAATTCATGTGCTTAACTAAGTCTCACTACAACCTTCCCTCCTGAGAGAATTTCAAGGACAGGAACCCAACCTCCTGTATATTCTCCACACTGGGAACAGAAACTAGTGCGCCAGAGCTTCTTAGTAAATACTGAGTTCAGCTACAGGCACTGCACATCTGAGTCAGAGCCCATGGCATCCTCTGCAGGTTATGAGCTGAGCTCCGGTATCAGTATCTTGGACTCCAGCTCTTGCCTCTTGCTAGCCAGGTGACCTGGGACAGCTCACTCCAGCTCTGTGCCTCAGTTTTCTCATCAGTAGATCAAACTTAGTAAAACTTTGTAGTAGCCGATGTAAAGACCTAGGGACATTGGATGCATTGTGAGTGCTTGCTTGTTAAATGTGAGGAATGATTAGGAACAGAGGGCGTTAGGGGCACTGTGGCCTATGATGCCCAAAGAGTGCTCTGATGCTCATGAGCTGCTTTGCCACCTGCCAGCCTGTGTGTCTCCTCCTATAAAGCACCTTTGCTGTGTAAAACACATATTTGCACATGCCAGTTCTATGTCATTTCAATGCCATTCAATTATCTGGCCACACATACACAGGAATGCTAGAAGGCAATTTGTTAACAAAGATCAAATTAATGAAGTCAAAGAGCTTGTCCTCAAGAATCCAAAATAAGAGTTGCATAGTAAAGTTGCCGGTGGGGGGTGGGGGTGGGGGTGGAAATGACTGTATAATAATGAAAGAATTTTTTCCAAAGAAAAAAGCAAACTGGGGAGGGGAGTCAGGGGGGACTGGGAGGAAAATATGCAACAACGAATAAAAGGAAATCCAAGTTCTTTATAAACTTTCATGAAAATCTAATAAATAAATAAATAATAAAAAAGAAATTTTACATTAAAAAAAAAAAAGCTTGTCCTCAAAGCAAATCAATAGTTATCCACTCATCAAGTGAGCTACTGTGAACTGTGCTATTCCCATCTGTTCTCTGAAAATGAGCAAATCCCCATTCTCTCACTCATCACTCATCTCTCACTCATCTTCCAGGGCAAATACTGTAAAGGCCCAGATGGAGGCAGAAAGAAGGGTTGTGAGTGTCCAGAGAGGCCCGTGACTGTGTATGCAGGAAGGAGAGGGCAGGGCAAGTGAGGCTGTGGTGGGTCACACAGAGGTGACGTTTAACCTAGACTCCTCTTCATGACAGACTTTCCCCCGAGCAGGGGACTATTCTAAGTCCTAACTAAACCTATCACCTTTGAGTAGATTCTGACTCAACGCGACCTTCTAGAGCACAGTAGAACCGCAACCACAGAGTTCAATGGCTTTACTCTTTATGGAAGCAGATCTGACTTCTGTGGAGCAGCTGGTGTTTTCAGACCACTGACTTTCAGTTGACAGCCAATCACTTAATCACAACACTGCTAGGGCTTCTTATTCCAAGTCCAGGGAATGCCACATGTAAGGAGTTCTGACATTCACTGACAGAAGTTGATGAGGTCAGTGAGGCAAAAGGACACTGAAAATCAATATACACTCTTCTAATAAAGATATGATGTATTTAAAACAGGAACATTTCCACCTAATTAGTCATGAGTTCCTGAGGAGATCTTTTTATTGCTAAAAAAAACAAAAACAAAATTTTTTTTCTCCTCTTATTTTTGTCCCCAAGTGATTTGGTAGACTCTTTTTTAGATGTGCATTTCTGATTTCAGTTCAGGATGTCCAGGAGCTAAAGTTCAAGAGTAGCCCATGATTGGAACAATTAGTTATCTTGTCTAAAGAGAACGTGCCTCTTCGTCGCTAAACTCTCTCCACCCCGAAATGGAGGGATTTCAGCTCTTCACCACCAGGAGACAGAAAATAGGGCTTCTTTCTAAATTCTGGAAGAACAGGCACAGAATTTGTTATGTCCGGTTTATTTGTACCTTCTATTAGTTTCTGGGAACATTGGAAAGTGAATGGAGCCAGAGGTCTTTTTAATAGGAGCACAAGTAGAGGAGGAAATTTTGTTCATAACTTTGCTGGGAGACTGGTCAAATGCAGTGACCTGAGGCCAGAATATACCACTTTCCATCTCCAGGGCTGAGAGGCCAAGACGAGGTGTAATGAGATTATGAAACAAAGACTTGGATCTACCTAAAAAAAAAAAAATTAAAAAGGACACACCCATTTTTTCCCCTGTGAAATTAGATTTAACAATTGTCTCTTGCATGGAATTCTGGGAACCTAGTAGGTAAGGAATTGAGCTGTCAACCCAAAAGGCAGAGGTTTAAATCCACCAGCCACTCGAGGGAGAAAGATACACATTCTTCTCCCGTGCAATTACTGCCTCTCAAAATCTGCTGGAGTCAGTTCTGACTTCACAGTAATAAGTTATCACTGTCTATCTCTTGAGGTGGGAATCATAATCTTACTGAAATGCCAGTGTCAAAAGCCAGCTTGGGATTTAACTATTTAAGCAGTCTTTGCATTTTCAGAATTTTTGCTCTGATTGGCTTTTCTCACCCAGAGGTGGCACAGCCTGCTGGGATCAGGATTGGTGATGGTGGGTGTAAACAGAGCAAGGGCTAGGTGGGAATGGCCACATCTGACCTTTACCAACTTCCCAAAGGGAAACCGTTCCTGACAACACCAACAACACAAAACTATTTTCATGAGGTCAGGCATGTCCTCCACTCTCCTGTACCCCTTTCTATTCATCCAAACACCAATCTTACTGTTTTACTGGGCCCAAAAATCTGATGTGATAGCTCACAGACCACACAATGCCTTCTTGGGTATGTCAAAAGGTTAGAATACAGGTTAGTAGCAGAATCCAGTCAAAACAGCTTCCAAAACATGCTCATGGGCATCTCGGCCTTGAGCTTCATGGTTTAAGACCAGTGTTATAAAGTTCTCAGTCCTGTCAATATTGGCTCTTCCTGCTGCCCCAAGCAATACAACAAACTTGGTCAAAGGCTTAGCCATTAACTTAGTCTGGTTCTGTCCAGTATGAGGGTGTGTGAAGCAATTCCGAGGTCAGCCCCATCTTATGTTGGCTCGCTGGTTCTCTGCTTTGGCCATTGCTGCTACTGCTGCTGCTGCTTGCTATTAAGTGTAGCTGGTGCAAGAATGTCCAATTCTGAAAGGCATTCACTGCATGCCTACTTCTTCTTTGCTGGTGGTGAGAGACTCTCTCTGCTTTACTTAATGGCACTGTTAGGCAATCCCCTTGTGGATTGATGAAACAAGGTAATTCCCTTGTGGATAGACTAACATGTCCTAATTACATATTCCCGCCCATCCACATGGTAAAGTCAAATTCAATGGATAGCAAAGCAATTTTGAATAATAAATTCCACAGTAGGCTTGTTTTCTTTTGGATCTCTGAGCCTGGATGGGACTGGGGACCAGCTGCAGGCTGCCATGGAGAGGTGGGAGAGGGCCTGTCCTGAGAGCCTTTAAATCTTGATTCTAGTTGTTCTGTCAGCCAGCCTGTGTTTGAGGCTTCAAGCCCATGTTTCTGTATTTTGTGGCTTAAGCCAATGTATTCTTAGTGATTGTTTGAAATTTGTCAAAAAGAAAGAGAATCAGACTGTGACAATGATTTGAATAAGCCACTTCTCCTTTCTAAATCTTAACTTTCTCATCCACCAAAAGGCATTCAGATGAGTGGGATAGGCTCATTAAGCACATCCATAGGATTTTGAGATTTTCTGATTTTATTTATCTGGTAAAGAAGGCCCTTGCTACCATTTTGGTTTGGTAATCTTTTGTACAGGAGCTGTGGTTACTTGAGTACCATATTGAGGTACTACAATAATTTCAAACGCAAAATCACTGCAGTTGAGTTCATTCCAAAACATAGAGAATCCTCATTGTGGATTACATTTTAACATCAAGAAAACAAAATTCTTATCAGCAGACTGATAGGCAACAACATGACAGATGGAGAAAAGATTGAAGATGTTAATGATTTCATCTTGATTGGACCAACAATCAACACCTTTGGTACTAGCCGTCAGGAAATCAGGAGACATATTGCATTGGGCAAGTTTGCTGTCAGGGACCTTTCTAAATTATTGAAGAGAAATTACATCAGTTTGAGGACTAAAATGTGCCTGATCAGGTCATGATCTTCTCAATCACCTGCTATGTGTCAGACAATGAATACGGACAGCAGAAGAACAATTGATGCCTTTGAGTTTTGGTGGTGGAGAACAGTGCTGAATATCCCATGGACTGCCAAGAGAACAAACTGATCTGTCTTGGAAAAAGTGTAGCCAGAGTGCTTCTAGGAGACAAAGATGATGAACCTTCATCTCTCATATTTAGGATATGTAGCAAGGAGAGGTTATTCTTGGGAAAGGACATTATATTTGGAAAGACAGAGGATCAGTGAAGGAGAGGAAGACCGAAGAAGACATTCAGATGGCAAACAAACACATTAAGAAAAGTTCAAAATCCCTAGCTATCAGAGAAATGCAGATCAAAACTATGAGTTATCATTTCACCTCAATAACAATAGCAAAGTTCAACAGAGCAGCAAACAATAAATGCTGGCAAGGTTGTGAAGAGATTGGAACCCTTATTCACTGCAGATGGGAGTGCAAAATTGTGCAACCACTATGGAAGGTGGGTTGGCACTTTCTCAAAAACTTGTAAATAGAAATACCATTTGATCCAGTAATTTCACTACTAGGAATGTACCCTAAAGAAACCATAACCAACATCCAAATAGATATATGCACACTCATGTGTATTGCTACATTATTTACAATAGCAAAGGGATGGAAGCAACCCAAGTGCCCATCAACAAATGGATAGGAAAACTATGGTATATTCATACAGTGGAATACTACACAGCACTGAAAAATGATGAACTTGTAAAACATTACACAACATGGAGGATCCTGGAGCACATCATGCTGAGTGAAATATCTCAGTCACAAAAGCACAAATACTGCATAGCTCCAGTTATAAAGCAGGTCTGATATGGGAGGTTGAGAGGAGAAAAGTATGAGTGGATAGATAACGATCATTGCATTGAAAGAGATGAAATAAAGAACTGTCTAAAATGAATATACGATTAGGCATTATGAGTATTACAACTGCACAGAATAAGAGATATAGAGCATTGCAAAGTGAACTTGGAAGAGGACTGGAGGTGGGGGAGGTAACTGTACAAAAATGAATGAATATTTTTTTAAAAAAGGTAAACTGAGGGAGAGGGAAGGGAGCATGAGGGGTAAAATGTGTAACAATGAATGAATGAAAATCTAACTTGTTTGTTAAAATCACAACTAAAATAAAATTTTATTTAAAAGAAAAAGAAAACTCTAATATATCATCTCATGCCAATAACAAAGTTCAACAGGGCAGCAAAAATCAAATGCTGGCAAGATTGTGAAGAGATTGGAACTCTTATTCACTGCTGGTGGGAATGTAAAATGGTACAATTACTGTGGAAGGTCGGCTGGTGCTTTCTCAAAAAGTTGTAAATAGAAATACTATTAGACCCAGCAATTCCACTACTGAGAACATACTCTAAAGACACCAGAGCCATAACTCAAACAGATATATGTACACTCATGTTTATTGCTGCATTATTCACACTAGCAAAGAGAGAGAAGCAACCGAAGTGCCTGCCCATCAATAAATGAATGGATAGTAAAACTATGGTACATCCATACAGCATAGAAAAATAATGAACTCATTAAACATTACACAACATGAGGAGCCTTGAGGACATTATGCTGAGTGAAATATCTCAGTCACAAAAGACCAAATACTGCATAACATCACTGTTATGAAATAAGCCAGACATGGTGGAGTTGGGGTGGGAATGGGGAAAGAGTGGATAGAGAACATTGCATTAGAACAGATGAGGGGAAGACTGTACGAAAGGGATATATTATTATACATGTAAGAACAATCTGGAATAAGGCGTGCATTGCAGGGTGGGCTGGAGGAGGGGGAAAGGGAGGAAAAATGTGCAACAATTAATAAATAGAAGAAATCAAAAGATCTGTTGTACTCAGGAAATCTGCTATTAAGGATTTATTTAAAGTGTCAAAAAGCGATAATGCATACCTGATCCAAGCCATGGTATTTTGTGTTGCTTCTTAGGCATTAAAAGTTGGACTATAAATAAGAAAGACTAAAGAGGAACTGATGCCTTTGAATTGTAGTCTTGAAGAAGACTACTGGATATAGTACCCAAAGAACAAACAAATCTGTTTTGGAAAATGTACAGCCAGGTTACTCTGTAGAAGCAAGGATGTTAAAGCATCATTTCATATACTTTGGTACAGTGACTGTATCAATGGGCTTAAGCATGACAGAAATGGTGAGGATGAAAGAAAAAGGCAAAATTTTGATTTGTTGATCACAGGCAGATTAGATAGTACCTAACAACAATAGCGTGTGCATGCAAAGTCTGGAAAATGAATAACAAAGACTTAAAATGAATTCATGCCTTTGAGTTGTATTGGTGAAGAATATTGAGTGTAACATGGACTTCAGAGAGACAAACAAATCTGTATTCAAAGGAGCACTTAAAGGAGAAGATGGTGTTTGTGCCATATACTTAGCATTTATCCGGAGAAGCCAGTTCCTGGGGAAGGACATCAAGTTGGAACAGTAGTGGGTCAAGGAATGAAAAGAAGACCCTCAAAGAGATGAACTGACAATGTGGCTGCAAAAATGGGCTTTTTAAAAAAATGAAATTTATTGTATATTGGTTTCCTTACAAATTTCTTTATGCATTGGGTTTCACACTTTTCTTCATTCACATGTGTTTCATGCAATCATTCCCCTTCATTATGTTTTTAAAAATTAATCACCATTGGACTATGCCCACTATTACCCTGTCTTTTCAGGTCCCAACAAAGGGCTTTTTAAAACAGAGGAGGTTGTGAGGACGGCACAAGATTGGACAGGGATTCTATTATGTTGTACTGAGGGTCTCTATGAGTGAGAGCTGACTCCAGGGCATCTAACACAATTAAAAAACCTTAGTGAATATACAGACAAGACAGGCAAGCCAAAGTCATGATCTGATGAAATGTTGCCACTGCCGTTAGGTTCCATGGAGTTGACTATGATTCATAGCGACCCCATGAATGACAGGTCTGAACCTTGCCCTTTCCCGCGCCATCTTCACAATCTTTAACACATTCGAGCCCATTGTTACAGTCACTGGGTCAATTCATCTTGTTAGAGTTTGTCTTCTCTTTCTCTGATCCTCCACCTTTCCTGGAATGACATCTGTTTCCAAGGACTGATCCTTCCTGACAACATGCTCAATGTCTGTAAGACAAAGTTTCACCATCCTTGCCTGACTGTACTTCCTCCAAGACAGATTCGTTTGTTCTTTTGGTAGTCTGTAAGATATTCAATACTCTTCTCCAACAGCACAATTCAAGGGCATCAAGTCTTCTGTCACTCTTATCCATTGTCTAACGTTCAGATGCATGAGAAGTAACTGAAAAGATCATGGCTTGCTTGGATCAGGTGCACCGTAGTTTTTAATAGCATCCTTGCTCTTTAGCAACTTGGAGAGGTCCTTGACAGAAGATTTTCCCCAATGCAGAAGGATTGGCCATCTACTTCTGAAATAACAGATCTTCAAAAACCCTATGAATAATAGAAACATTGTTAGATATAGTATCAGAGTACAGCCCTTCAGATTGGAAGACAGTAAAATATGATGAGAAACAGCTGCAAACATCTATTAATAACTGAAATATATAAATACGGAGTATAAGTATAGGAAAATTGGAAGCTATAAAAAATAAAATGGGATGCATAAACACTAATAGTCTAGGCATTAGTGAGCTGGGATGGACTAGTATTGGCCACTTTGACTCTGACCATGAGTCATCAGATGATCTATTATGCTGGGAATGACAAATTGAAGAAGAACGACGTTGCATTCATAGTCAAAAAGAAAATGTCAGGATCTATCCTGAAATACAATGCTGTGAGTGTTAGGATACCATGCGTACACACATGCAATAAGGATGCATTAATAATTGTGAAATTGACAAATTACAACCCAACAAATAAGGGCAAGGAGGTGGCCTTGATTCATGGAGTTAGTGGGAAACAAAGGAGGTGGAGGCAGGTTAGGGAACCCTTATGTGGGAGGAAATCTGTTGCTAGCTCTAAAACCTTAGCAAAAGCCTGGAGGAGGCAAGAAGTTAGTCAGTAGTATCTTAATGAGTTGAGCTTCACAAGTCTCATTCAGCTTTTGGGGCCTTCTGAGTTCAAGTTTAAGGCTAAATGGTGTCCCAGCTCCTCAGCCTCAAGCTGCTGAGCACCTAGATCAGTGGAGGAACCTGCAGCCTCGGGCCTGAGCAGGATGTCCATGACAGAACTGGGAGAACTGGCAACACAGGTCCAAAGTGTCCTTGGCCCAGGCTCTGGGCAGACAAGTATTTGGATCATAGCAGCAGCCAAGCCCCCAGGTGTAGGTGGCTAGTAGCCCTTCTGCTGAGCCACCAGGAGCCGCAGATGTAGCTGCCTCCAGCATAGATTACGCCACTTTGGTACCACAACAGGCCTTTTGCCACCCGCTGCAGAGAATCCTGAAAAATCAATCTTATTTCCTGATTATAGCCAAAGCACCCCTTTGCCCCAAGAGGCCTCTAACAGCAGACATTGTGAAGGCTTTTATGACACAAAATAAAAGCCTCCCTTCTTCATGCCCTTTTCCCCTTTCCCACCTGTATCTTCATTCCCATCCCACCTCTACTTCTGTACACTTAGCAGATCCTCTATTTTCTATGAGAAGCCGCAAGCTCAAACTCAAGCCCAAGCCCCTGTGGGATCTTGGATGGAATTATCTCTCAAAAAAATGCTAACAAGCTGGAAAAGCTTGGACTCTTAATTCTCTTACCTGTTAAAGCGATTAAGTCACAGTAAGGAAATGCACTTCCAACCCAAAGCCATAAGGTTCAAATCCATCGGGTGCTCTAATGGAGAAAGATGGGCAGTCTCCTCCTGTGCAATCTACTGCCTCTGAAACCTATCGGAAGGTCAGCTATGGGTCTGTTCTGACTCCACAGTACGTGAGAAATTTCGTGAGGAAGGCATATCTTTTTTTTCTTTTCTTTTTCTTTCCAATCCGAGGAGTGGAGATTAATAACTCCATCCATTTCCTTAAAGCACTGTCCTCACATCTTGCAAGCTTAATTTCTTCTCTGAGTTTTTGGCTTCCTGGCAAGCTCTTTTGAGATGGGTCGTGTCTTCCCAAAGTTGCAGGCCCGTTACCACTGGATTATCAAGTTTAAGTACTCCCTTGACATCTGAAGATGAAAAGATACCATTTTTATCTGCTAGTTTGATAGTTCATTAATCGAATGCAAGTATTTCGCTGAAAAGTCGTTCACTTCACCATTCAGTAATTAATTAGAAGGGGAAAAGAAATACTTTTTAACAATAGGAAATATAAGGGGTGGGGACGCCACCACCAAGCACATGCTCACAACACATACCCCCTACGTTCTTTCTGTCCACATAAAATTAACCAATAAGAGAGAGAGAGATCTGCCCAAATCCAGTAACGCAGCACCTTCAATGCAATAAACACTGGTGCAAAAATGGACACAAATAATTATAATTTGTACTCTCCTTATAATACTTAGTACTCTTCCCCTCACCTCTACTTCTCTACTGGATCATGAGGATTTGGAACTGTCATTCGGCCATTCTGTGCCTAAAGAAAGGGAATATAAATCAAAGCCCCATTTGCTAACAAGCAGCTTTCGTCCGTCTGCAACTGCGTGCCCCCTCGCATCCTCCTGCGTGCGTGCGCGTGTACACACATGCGCGCGCGTCTGGCCCACTCCCGTTTCCTGTAATTTCACAAAAGAGTGACTCTAATGTTTTCTGCTTAGCAGGGAGCTAGTGGGCGGGGCGATGAATAGGATATGTACACCAGAGAAGGCCTGAGAGCATAATCAAATAAGGGACCCAGCATGGTGCTCACTTGAAGGAACTCCCAGCAGGAGGGGGCGCGGGGCCTTGAGAGGTTACAGGTACTTTTCATCTAGCCTCACAGGAGTGCACCAACTTCCTGCTGCTAGAAATTTGTCTGCAAATTTTTTCCTCATTCAGACCGAGAACTGGGGTCTGGGAGACACTGGGTTGATATGATAACTTGATTAGGCAGGAGAGCATCAAGTGGGCTCAAAGGAGTCTGTGATCTCCTCTTTAACCTCTCCTTGGGAGTCTACAAATTATATCTGTTAATGCACCAGCCCCCTGGCATCACACAAACACGTTGTCTGGTTAAATGTATGTCAATCACTCACAGCGGCTTTTGTGGTGTTTCCACTACTTTTTCATTTTATTTCTTATTTAAAAAAACCAACAATCCCAACAAAAAGCAAAAAAAAACAACAAGTTTAACCTGATGGGGTTTTTTTTGGACAAAAGCTCATTGTCTGTCTCCTGCTGACATCACTTGAGATACAGAAGTGCAGTTTGTCAGCAAACTTGTTTGGAGCATTTGTAAATGGATCCTGGGAAGCTGGAACTTATCCAGTCAGGGAGGGAAGCTACCCAGAGGCAGGATTTGGAAACCATGTCCAGTGAAGCATAGTTGGGAACTAGAGATTAGTTTGAAGAAGAGAGAATACAGAGAGGGCTTGGAATCTGAAGATGTGCCAAGGAGGAAGAAGGTTAAGACTGTTCTGTGGGACCTGAGAGAGAGCCCAGGGAGAATTAAGCCTGCAGGAAGTGCCAGCAAAGTGCCTGGATGAGAAATGGGCCAAATGCTGGGGCAACCCCAGAGGCTGTAACGAAATCCACAGAGTGGCCACAGCTGCAGGAACCCCAAGCTCCCTCCCCGAATCTGATCCAGAGACAATCAGGCATAGAAAGTTTGATAAATCTCAGCTTCAGTTAGCTGGAGGTGGATGTGTGTGTGTGTGTTTGTGTGTAGCTGTAAAAGGACCAACTGAATTATAGGGAAGGTCAAGTCTGACTTCTGTTAACTCTACAGAGAAACTGTCCCCATCAATAATATTCTGTGTATAAAACCCATCTGTTGGTCAGACATAGTCCCCGGGTGCTGCTGCACTTACTTCTAAAATCACTAGGTCTAGTGTTGTAAATTGATTCATAGGCTTGACTTTACTCACGGTGTGGAGTTTATTAAGAAAATAGGTTGGGGTGGGGGTGGGAAGGCAAAGGATATCACATAGCAAAATACCAGGTTTAGCCCAGCAATCCCCAGCCAGATTCACAAGAAGACACAATTCCTTAATTAGGTCAGATAGCTTCTTAGTCAAGAAGTGGAAGTCCAGGTTCAGTTCAGCAACACAAATGCCAGAAGCCTCTGGTTTCCTCAATTATCTAATAAGCTTTTTCTCATAGCATTCATGAGTCAACTCTTCCTTCAGTCCTCCAGAAAGCACAACCTTTAACTCTATCTCCATCTCCAAGTCTCCACCAGGCTATGCCTCAGCACAGCCTTTCTACGGAAGGGTTAACTCTTCCTCTTATGTTGGCCCCACAGCTGTTGATGATGTAGAAGATACCAAACAATGGTGAGCCATGTGTCTGCAGTTGAGCCCAGTGCAGGGGCAGGGTCGATTAAGGTAAGGCATTAAGGTAAGTAAAGCCATTTTCAAAAGTCCTGACACCACAATGTCGTTAAAGATAAAATTAGCAAATACTTACCATGTATGGATTTTTGGCTAACAGTGTAATTCCCTAGACTATGTCACCGATGTGCCAAAACATAGATTTTGTAGAGTGTAATTCAATGAGTTTTGAAAACTATAACCTATGTAAACACCTTCCCACTAAATAAAGAATCTCATCACCCCAGAAAATTCCCTTGTACTCCTTTTCTAGTTAGCCCATTTTCTGAAAGGCAATCACAACCTGATTTTTTTTTTTATTAGTTACTAGTTTAGAACTGCATATATTGTACTCATGGACTCTTCGTATTTTGTGTCTGATTTTTTACACTTGGTGCCTTTAAGATTGATGCATCCAGGTAGTTTGTTTCTTTCCCCCTTCCCCTCAACTGACTGATATTCCTAAATTATGAGGA
Source organism: Elephantulus edwardii (assembly GCF_000299155.1). Lineage (NCBI taxonomy): Eukaryota > Metazoa > Chordata > Mammalia > Macroscelidea > Macroscelididae > Elephantulus > Elephantulus edwardii. The sequence continues at coordinate 1,096,583 of NW_006400117.1, forward strand.
TATGAGACCTTCTCTTATCCTTTCTCCGGAGGATGAATATGTGAGTTGTTTCCAGTTGGATTGACTATTGGCAATACAACTTCTGCAAATGCTCTTATACAAATTTTTGTTGCTGGATTTTAGATCAGCAGTACACACATTCTAAATGTCATTGAAACATGATTGCAAAGCATGAAAGTATGGTCTTTAGTCATGTGTGGTCATGGAAAATATGGTCGTTAGTCAAGAGAGATGTTGGGGAATGTTGGTGAGGAAGGGAGGACCTCTGGCCAGGACAGATCACCTAAACTCCAGATAAGTGCAAGCCTTACAGGGCAGAGAAAGCTCCCCTGTGTTTGTCTGTACTGGCTTGAGAAAGCTCGTTACCTGGGAAGATGGCTGCCGCATCTGTTGAGCTAGGAGTGGTCCACAGGAGGCTGAAGTTCTCCTATCCAATCCGCATGTCCCACATCTGTAAGCCCACCTATCCTGTCTCCCCGTTTACTTGCTTGTATATAAGTGTGCTGCAACCCACAATAAAATTGAGCTGGATTGACTCTCTAATCCTCTCCTGGAGTGGTGTGTCTCCATCGTGCTTACCCCCATCAGGGTGTTGCTGTACATTGCCGGCAAATGGACAGCGACAGGGAAGAGTGAGTATTAAAAAGTTTCTCACTATTGTTCTCATCTTAGCCTGAAAGAATAAACTAGAGAATGAATTGTACCCCTATTGAGCAAGTGTTGTACAACACACCAGATCTAGGAGTGCCTGGGGTTATTCCAGAAGAATATCTCAGCAAAATGAGTGTGACTCCATCATTGAAGTTAGCTAGAAATGTTTAAATTCCAATATACGGAGCTCCTACTACCACTGGGAGTCTTGGCAGTCCAGTAGTAAATTCTCACCTTCCATGTAGAAGGTCTGGGTATGATTAGCTATCAATCAATGCACCTCGTATTTCACCACCACCTCTTTGTCAGTGGGGGCATGTGTGTTTTGATGTCAAACAAGTTTCAATGGCACGTCAGACTAAAACAGGCTGTGAAGAAATGTCTAGTGATCCACTTCTGAAAATTAGACAGTAAAAACCCTATGAAGCAGAAGCTGAGTGCCGAGGCCCTGTGAGCGCTGCAAGGGATCCTGGAGGAAGGGTGCCAGCCGGCTCCCTGAAAGGTCCATAACACATCCCACAGGTTCATCACCATGCCCTCTGATCTGGCCAAGAAAAAGGCAGCCAAAAAGAAGGAAGCTGCTAAAGCTCGACAGCGACCCAGGAAAGGACATGAAGAAAATGGAGATGCTGCTATAGATCCACAGATGGCAGAGAAGAATGAGGAGGCCAATGGCAGAGAGGCCACAGAAGTAGATTTGCTGACCAAGGAGCTAGAGGACTTTGAATTGAAGAAGGCTGCAGCTCAAGCTGTCACTGGCATCCTAGCCTCTCACCCCAACAGTACCGATGTCCACATTATCAACCTCTCACTCACCTTTCATGGTCAAGAGCTTCTCAGTAACACCAAACTGGAATTGAACTCAGGCAGACGCTATGGTCTTATTGGCTTAAATGGAATTGGAAAGTCCATGCTGCTCTCTGCTATTGGAAAACAAGAAGTGCCCATCCCTGAGCATATTGACATCTAACATCTGACTAGAGAGATGCCGCCTAGTGACAAGACACCCTTGGAGTGTGTGATGGAAGTGGACACAGAGAGGGCCATGCTGGAGCAGGAAGCTGAGCGGCTTGCACATGAGGATGCGGAACGTGAGAAGCTGATGGAGCTGTATGAGCGCCTGGAAGAGCTGGATGCTGACAAGGCAGAGATGAGGGCCTCCAGGATTCTACATGGACTGGGCTTCACACCAGCCATGCAGCGCAAGAAGCTTAAAGACTTCAGTGGGGCCTGGAGGATGAGGGTCGCCCTTGACAGAGCCCTCTTTATTCGGCTCTTCATGCTGCTGCTGGATGAGCCCACCAATCACTTGGACCTCGACGCTTGTGTGTGGTTAGAAGAAGAACTGAAAACTTTTAAGCGTATACTGGTCCTCATCTCCCATTCCCAGGATTTTCTGGATGGTGTCTGTACCAACATCATTCACATGCACAACAAGAAACTGAAGTATTATACGGGTAACTATGATCAGTATGTGAAGACGTGGCTGGAACTTGAGGAGAACCAGATGAAGCGCTTCCACTGGGAGCAGGACCAGATCACACACAGGAAGAACTACATCGCTAGATTTGGCCATGGCAGTGCCAAGCTGGCATGGCAAGCCCAGAGCAAAGAAAAGACACTACAGAAAGTGATGGCCTCAGGTCTGACAGAACGAGTTGTGAGTGACAAGACATTATCCTTTTATTTCCCACCATGTGGCAAGATCCCTCCACCGGTCATTATGGTACAAAATGTGAGCTTCAAGTATACAAAAGATGGGCCTTGCATCTACAACAACCTAGAGTTTGGTATTGACCTCGACACAGGAGTGGCTCTGGTAGGGCCCAATGGAGCAGGGAAGTCAACACTTTTGAAACTGTTAACTGGAGAGTTACTTCCCACAGATGGAATGATCTGTAAACACTCTCATGTCAAGACAGGGCGTTATCATCAGCATTTGCAAGAATAATTGGACTTAGACCTCTCCCCTCTGGAGTACATGATGAAGTGCTACCCAGAGATCAAAGAGAAGGAAGAAATGAGGAAGATCATTGGGCGATACAGTCTTACTGGAAAACAGCAGGTGAGCCCAATCCGGAACCTGTCTGATGGGCAGAAGTGCCGTGTGTGTTTGGCCTGGCTGGCCTGGCAGAACCCACACCTGCTCTTCCTGGATGAACCCCACCAATCACCTAGATATTGAAACCATTGATGCGCTGGCTGATGCCATCAATGAATTTGAAGGTGGCATGATGCTGGTCAGCCATGATTTCAGACTTATTCAGCAGGTGGCACAGAAAATTTGGATCTGTGAGAAGCAGACAATCACCAAGTGGCCTGGAGACATACTGGCCTACAAGGAGCACCTCAAGTCCAAGTTGGTAGATAAGGAGCCCCAGCTCACCAAGAGGACCCACAATGTGTGAGCACTCTGCTCAGGCTCGGGTCAGGAGTTCCACTAGGGACTTAACAGCTGCTTCCCTGACCGGCCACTCAGGATGGGACGCCAGGACTGCACTCCTGATTTGCTGCAATGCTGCTTCCCAGCCCCTGCCCCGCCCTCAGCCTGCCTTAGCTGCACTCTTCTCTACAGCTGGACAGTACCTGTCCGTTTCCCATCCTCCTCCCAGTTATTTTTGTCCGTGTCTGGACTTGGCTGGCTTTTCCCTTCCAGCCCTGGTTGGTCACCTTACCTGGAGAGTGACACAGCCAGAGTCACCTGAGGATTAGCCCTGGGGCCCAAGCCCTGGATTTGGCCTGTGAAAGAGTTTAGGGCGTTCATTTTCTGGTTTTGGGTGAAGTTGGAGGAAAACCCCCAGTCCCACCACACCATCCTTTCTGCTTCTGGTTTGGAGCTCTGGACCAGGGTTTGAGTCCTGGTCAGTTTTTTAAATAATTATTTAACATTGTAACTTCTAGACCTTGGTGTCATCAACAAAGTGTCCAATAAAGCAAGCCATGGTACCTACAAAAAAAAAATCCAAAAAACAAACAAACAAAAAAACCCCAAACAAAAAACAACAACAAAAAAAACCCTATGAAGCATATGGTTTGATAAAAATCAGATCAAGAGGATGATGCTGGATAGAGAATGTTTTGTTTAGTTGGTTATGGAGGTATTATGGAGTCAGACGGCTAACAACAACTATGTACTAGGTCTGACGGGTATAGAAGGTTCTACTGGAGGTTGTTGATAGATACTGTGGATTTGACTATGATTCAAAGCGACCTTGTTAACAACGGATCTGAACCTTTTCTGATCCTGTGTCATCCTCAGCATCCCTGATCTACTCTAACCCATTGTTTCAATCACTGTGACTATCTATCTTGTCGAGGCTCTTCCTCTCCTTCACTGACCCTCCGCCTTTCCAAGCATTGATGTCCTTTTCCAAGGATGTTGTTGTTGTTATGTGCTGTCGAGTCGTTTGCGACTCATAGTGACCCTATGTACAACAGGCCTCAACCCTGCTCTATCCTGTGCCAATCTCACTGCCTCTGACACACCCATCCCGATTACCCCAGTCACTGAATCAATCCACCTCATAGAGGGTCTTCCCCTCCTGCGCCATCCCTCCACCCTACCAAGCATAGTGTCCCTCTCCAAAGACCTGTCTCTCCTTACAACATGCCCAAAGTATGTCAGACGAAGCCCCAGAATCCTTGCCTCCAAGGAGTTGCTTGGTTTAATCCTCTCCAGGATGAATCTGTTTGTTTTCTTGGCAGTCCATGATACATTCAATACTCTTCTCCAGCACCACAGGTCAAAGGCATCAATTCTCCGTCTGTCCTCCCTAGTCATTGTCCAGCTCTCTGATGCATAACAAGTGATTGCAAAGACCATGGCCTGTATCAGGCGCACCTTAGTCTCCAGAGAGACACCGTTGCTCTTGAGTACTTTAGAGAGGTCCCTAATAGCAGACTAGAGTTGGATTAATTTGATGAGACCTCTATCTTTAAAATACCTGCAGTATAGAAAGTGAAATGACTAGTAAATTATGAAAACACCAATCACACAGACTGACTGGTGTTAACATGTTGTGGAGATGACCAGCAGTCCCTCTTCACCACTCCAGGCAATGGGAAAGGGTCCTCCCACCCCATGAGGATGAGTCTGCTTCAGGCCCGTGTAGCTGGTTATTTGGGAGAGATATATTTTAATTCCTTTCAATTTGACTTCTTGAGATTCCAGTGCAGTCTTTGGAGTCTCTTCTGACATCAATTTCAGTTTTTTCTTTCTCCTCTATTTTTTTAATGACCTTTTGCTTTCTTCATGGATATCTTTGATATCATCCCACAACTCATCTGGTCTTCTATAATTGGTGTTCAATGCCTCAAATCTATTCTTAAGATGATCATGAAATTCTGATGGAATTGATTCAAGATCTTATCTTGGTTCCTTTGGACTTATTTTCATTTTCTTTGGCCTCAATTTGAACTTACATATTAGTAATTGATGATCTGACCCACAGTCTGCCCCTGGCCTAGTTTTGACTGCTTAAGTTGAGCTTCTCCAACGATTTCTTCCACAGATGTAGTCAGTCTGATTCCTATGCATCCCATCTGGTGAAATCCAAGTGTAAAGTTGCCTTTGTGATTTTTAGAAAAAGTACTTGCAATGAATAAATCATTGTAAGTACAAAATTTAGTCATTCTGTTTCCAGCCTCATTTCTATCACCAAGCCCATATTTTCTGACTACTATGCCTAGTTCATTCTTTACTACTTTTGCATTCCAGTCACCAGTTACCATTAACACATCATGACTGCATGTTCAGTCAATTTCAGACTACAAAATTCGGTAAAAATTCTCAATTTCTTCCTCTTTGGCACTAGATATAGGAGCATATACTTGGATAATAGTCGTGCCTACCTTTCAGTATTGATTATGTCTCAATTATCAAGAAAACAGAGATTCTCACCACAGGACCAATAGACAGTGTCATGATGAATAGAGAGGAGATTGAAACTGTCAACAGCTTCATCTTGCTTGGATCTACACTTAACAACCTCATTACAAGCAGTCAGGAAATAAAGAGACACATTGCAATGGGAAAATCTGCAATTAGTGACCTTTCCAAATTATTGAGGAGTAGTGATGTCACTTTGAGGAATAAGGTGTGTCTGATTAAGGCCATGGTTTTTCCGATTACTAGCTATGTATCCGAGATCTGAATAATGAATAAGGATGACAGAAAAAGAATTGATGCCTTTGACCTGTGGTATTGGAGAAGAGCACTGAACATCCCATGGATGGCCAAAAAAACAAATATGTCTTGGAGAGGATGTAGCTGGAGTGCTCTTTGGAGGCAAGAATGATGAGGCTTTACCTCACATACTTTGGACATATTGCTGAGAGGTGGTATTTCTTGGAGAGGGACATGATATTGGGACGGGTGGAGGCCTATTGAAGGAGAGGAAGACCCTCAACTGGCTGGGTTGATATGGTGACTGCAGCAGTGGGCCCTTGTATGTCAGGACGTGTGAAGATGGTGCAGGACAGGACTAGGTTCAGATCTTTTGTTCATAAGGTCACTATGAGTTATACTTGACTCAGTGGCACCTAACAACAAAAACATATTTTAATTAATAAATTATCTAAGCTCTATGATAAAAAGAGCAGATTGTGTTATGGTAGGACCTGAGTGAATATGGCTCAATTCATTTGTCTTCTGTGACAAGTTGTTTATTTTCCTGATTGGGCTTTCGGTTTATTTCCTTGTCATTTTTCTATGCATGGATTTGACAACTGTGTAATCACAGAATACTGTGCCAACAGCTCTATATTCTGCTTCATTTTTTCCTCTTATAAAATAAAATGTCCTTACCAAAGGAAAGACTTTACAAATTTTGATGTAGAGTTTCAAAGTTGTCAATATATTGAAATTTCAGTTATTAGTAGATTTGATTTTTTAAAAAAATTTTTTCAATACAAATAGGTTGAGAATTTGTTTAAAATTATTTTGCAGAGAGAATAAAGACAGCAATGTTCAGGATTCTTGCCTTATAGTTCTTACTTAACAAAAATTATTAAATGCTTTATAAGGGCACAACATTTCAAACTACTCAAAACATCTTAAATATGTATTTTCATACAGGCACATCTGAAAAGTAGGTAAATTTTGAGTAGTAGTGCTTTCGCTTATTGAAGACACAGAGGTCTGGGGACAAGCGACTTATCCCTATTCACATAGTGGGTGCCAAGCTAAGCTATCCACTGTGCCCTCCACATACTTCCATGTATCCATGAAGCAAGTCTACACGCCCCTTCCCACACCTAGCCAGATGGTCAAAAGGGATGGAGCACCTTCAACAGATCTAGTTTTTTTAATTACTCACGAAATAGGTGATCACAAAAGATAATGGTGGGTTGATGTTGTTTTTTTGAAAAAACAAACGGAAAACATAACACAGACTATTCATTACTCTGTGTTTGCTGTCAGATACAGAACTGGCTATATAATTTGCAGAAATTAGTGGTGGTGGTTGTTGTTGTTAGGTGTGGTGCAGTCAGTCACGACTCTCAGAAACCCTGTGAACAAGCACACCAATGCTTTGCCCTGCTCTGCTCCAGCATCACAATCTCTGCTGTGCTTAAACCCACTGCTGCACTCACCGTGTCAGTCCATCTCACTGTGGATCTTACTCTCTCTCGAGGACCGTCTGCTTTTCCTCCACATTTCCAAGCAGGCACCATTGTTGTTGACGCCATGGAGTCGGCTATGAAACGCGGTGACTCGTGAACAACAAATCTGACCCTCACCCTGTCCTGCGCCCTCCTCACCATTTCTCATCTGCTCCAGCCCATTGTTGCAGTCACTGTGTCAACCCACCTTGTCCCAAGTATGCGAGGTAAAGTTTCCATAAAGTGCCATTAAAGGTCCTAAAATGCAAAGCTTTTCCCTTTCATCCATGATCTCTCCGTGGTAGTTTGTATTTCATGTCATTTTAAATTAAGATAAATAAATTTTCATTATTACCATAAATTTTACTATTTTGTCATTTCAGTGTACAAAAAAGTATTACAACCCATCTAAGAACACTTACCTCTTGTACGGAATTGCCACAATTAAAGCATTTGTATTTACTAGCCTATATTTAAAAAACAACGTGCTTCTGGAAACTCTATGAACTTTGAGAACCGATGATGGTTATAGAAAGGCTTCAGGTCTTTTGTTCAGAGGGTCGCTATGATTTGTACTTGACTTAACAGCAATCAACAACAACGTTTAAGGGAGTACTGGTAGCTTAGTGTTAAGGAGTTGTGCTGCCAACCCAAAGACATGGGTTCAAATCCACCAGCTTCTCTGTGGAAGAATGAGTAATCTCCTCCCATTACTTCCTCTGAAAACCTACTGGAGCATCAGCTATGAGTCAGTTCTGACTTGAAGACACACAGTCACAATATTGTATGTATTTTCTCTGCTCACACATGTGCTGCACTGTTCCATTGGGTTTGCTTATAAAATGTTAAGTTCAAAGTTAAATGATATCAAATGTCAAGACAGCTACCACAGAGCATTAAACCAAACTTGAGACCCTTCTGCAGCTGTATAGGTCAGAAATCAAGGTCAACTCTGAGTATTACTAATTTCTGAGTGAGTCTGGTGGCCTAACCTGTAGGGTACTGCTAACTCCAAAGTTGAGTCTCTCTCTTATTGCCAATGATTTGCAGCATTTCTTCATGTGTCTGTTGACCATCTGAGTATCTTCCTCTGTGAAGTCTTTCCATTGTCTTTTGCCCATTTTGTGGAGGCCCTGTAGGATTCTGTAAACTTTTGATATGAGACCCTTGTCTGGAATGATATTGTTGTTGTTGTTAGGTGCCGTTGAGTCATGGATGACTCATAGTGACCCTATAAACGAAAGGACTGAACACTGTTCATAGAGTTTCTGGAGGCAAGCCATTTCCAAAGTAGATGCCACTCATGCTTCCAAGCTTGTTTTAATCAGGAAGCTCCAACAAGCACTGTCCACCATGGGTAACCCATATCACATTTGGCACATCAGTGTCACAGTGTTTAGCATCACAGCAACCATGAGTTACCTCTGTGCAGCAATGCACAAACCAGTGCTATACCACCTAGAAGAATGTTTGACAAAAAAAATAATTTGAACCAGGCCTGAGGACCTACCTTGGACTTGGTAACATAGCGTTCAGTCCACTAGTAATTGAAATTATATTACCAAATATTTTTCCCCTAGTCAGTACGTTTTCTTTTCACTCTGTTGGAAAGAGGTTTTGATTTGCACAGGGATTTAAGCTTTAGGAGGTCCCATTCATCAACTTTATCCTCTCCAAATTGAGCATTTCTGGCCGGTTTTGGTAGTCTGTTTATATGTAGACTAGGCTATCTAAGCTTCATCCAGTTTGTCTCTTATGAACTTTATGGTTTTAGGTTTTACACTCCAGTCTCTGATGCACCTGATTTTTCTGTATGGTGTGAGATGTGGACTCTATTTCAGCTTTCTGTAGGTAGCAATCCAGTTTCGCCAGCACCATTTGTTGAAGAGGTTGTAATTTCCCTATTTAATAAGCTTTATTTCCTTGTTGAGTATCAGTTGACCATCGATAGCTGGGTTCATTTCTGAGTTCTCAATTCTGTTCCATTGGTCTATGTGCCTGTCATTATACCAGTATTATGCTGTTTTGGTTACCACCACTGTGTAGTAGGTTTTGAGGTCAGGGAGTGCTATGCCTCCCACTTCATTTTTGTTTTTCAGAAGTGCTTTGCTTATTTGTGGTTTCTTTCCTCTCTATTCCAGTAGCACTAGCAAAGTTTAACAGGACAGCAAGTAAGAAATGTTGGAGAGGATGTGGAGAGATAGGAAAATTGTTGTTGGGATTGTAAAATGGTAACAACCACTCTAGAAGGCAGTTTCGTGTTTACTCAAAAGGCAGAATATAGAAATTCCATATAAACCAGCTATTCAGCTGCTTGAAATATACCCTGAGAAAATGAGAACTGAGGCACAAACGGAGACTTGTACACCACTGCTATTCACCATCGCAAGAACACGGAAATAGATCCTTCTCTGGTTTGTAAGTAAGATGATTGGGAGTTCATACTTCTGTGTGATATGTGCCACCCATTGAACCTTGTTACGACAAAGCCACAGGCATACTACCCATCTGACGTGAGGGGGAAAAAAGAACATGGAAACAGCCCAAATGTCCAATCACAATCGAATGACTTGAGAAATTTTAGTACATTCACATGATGGAACACTATGCAACATGCAGGAGCAATGGCGTTGTGAATTACTACCTAAGTTGGGAGGAACTGGAGAACACTATGGTAAGTGAACTAACTCAGTCCCATACGGACAAATATTGTATAAGACCATTAATATAGAATGATTATGAGGATCCAAGGAGCGTGGTGTGGGAACAGAGTTGAAGATGGGCAGGGAGGAGGCGATAATCATAGGGTCACACAATATGATGGGTGGACAGTGGTTGGGGTGAAGGAAATGGGAAAGATCTGGTGTGAAAAACAATGTATCCAAACTTTGTAAATAAACCAGTATGTTGCTGCTGTTGTTGTTTTTATGTGCCATCGAGTTGCTATGGCGACCCTATTTACAAGATCCCTAAATCTTGCTCTATCCTGTGCCAACCTCACTGTCTCTGTCACACTCCCACCACTCCAATCACTGAATCGATCCATCTTTTGAAGGGTCTTCCTCTCCTGCACTATCCCTCCACTCTCCCAAATAGAATGTCTTTCTCCAAGGACTGAACTCTCCTTGCAACATGCCCAAAGTATGTCAGATGAAGCTTCAGAATCCTTGACTCCAAGAAGCAGCCCGGCTACACCCTCTCCAGGACAAACCTGTTTGTTCTCCTAGCAGCCCATGGTATATTTAACACTCTTCTCCAGCACCACAGTTCAAAGGCAGCAATTCTCTTTCTATCATCCCTATTCACTGTCCAACTCGCTGATATATAGCATGTAATTGCAAAGACAGTAGCACGGATCAGGCACACCTTAGTCTCCAGCCTGACATTGTTGCTCTTCAGTACTCTTGAGAGGTCCCTCACAGCTGACTTTCCCAATGCAATTTGTCTCCTGATTTCCTGGCTGCTGTTACCAAGAGTGTTGACTGTGGAACCAAGTAAACTAAAACTGTTGACTATCTCAATCTCTTCACCATCCATACTGATGCTGCCAATTGGCCCAGTGGTGAGAATCTTTGTTTTCTTGATGTTGAGCTTCAATCCGTATTGAAGGCTGCAGTCCTTGACCTTCTGTAGCAAGCACTTCAGGTCCTCCTCAGTTTCAGCAAGTAGGGTTGTATTATCAACATAACACAGGTTGCTGATGACTCTTCCACCAATCCTGATGCCACATTCCTCCTCGTACAGCTCAGCATCCCGGATGATCTGTTCTGCATACAGATTGAAAAGGTGTGGAGACAGAATACATCCTTGGTGGACCCCCTTCCCAATTTTGTACCATGCAATGTCTCCTTGCTCTGTTTTGATGACTGCCTCTTGGTCCAAGTAGAGGTTTCACATAAGCACAATCAAATGTTCTGGGCTTTTCTTCTCAAAGTCAGCTGCAGCTTGTTGTGATCCAAACAGTCAAAAGCCTTTGCATAGTCAATGAAACATAGATAGACATTTTTCGGATCCTCTCTGCTTTCTGCCAAGACCCATCTAATATTAACTAAAATATCCCTAGTACCACGGCCTCTTCTAAATTCAGCCTGCACATCTGGCAGTTCTCTATTAATGTGTTGCCCCAGTCGTTTTTGGATCCTTTTCAGCAGAATCTTGCGCATGTGATATTAATGATATTGTTCGATAATTTCCACACTCTGTCGGGTCACCTTTCTTTGCAAGGGAACAAATATTGATCTCTTCAAGTCACTTGGCCATCTGGCTGTCCTCCAGATTTCTTGGCACAACTTAGTGAGCACATCCAGGGCAGCATCTGTTTGTTGAAATATGTCAATTGATATGCTGTCAATTCCTGGAGCCTTGGTTTTCTTGCCAATTCTTTCAGGGCAATTTGAACTTCCTCCTTCATCATCATAGGCTCTTGCTCATACATTATTTCATGAAATTCTTATGTCAGCCAATTCCTTCTGGTACAATAACTATGTCCTTCCATCTTCTTTTAATGCTTGTTGGATCATTTAACACTCTACCCAAAGCATCCTTAAGTATTGCCACTCATGGCTTGAATTTGTTTTCAACTCCTTCAGCCTAAGAAATGCTGAGCAAGTTCAGCCCTTTTGATTTTATGACTCCAGCTCTTTGTGTGAGTGTACCGTCAAATCAGATCTGACTGGTACAGGAGGAGATTGTCCCTCCTTTTCCCGGCAGAGCATCTGGTGGATTCGAACCGTGTGCCTCTGGGAGTGTAGTTGCAGCTCCTTGCCACTAGGCCACCAGAGCTCCCCGACTCCAGCTCTTTGCACATTTCATTATATTATCTTGCTTTTTTGTCCCAAGCTCCCCTTTGAAATTTTCTGTTCAGCTCTTTGATTTCTTGATTTCTTCCTCTAGCTTTGACTTCTCAGCGCTCTAATGCAATATTCAGAGCCTCAACTGACATCCATCATGGTCTTTTCTTCCTCTTCAGCCTTTGTAATGACCTTTTGCCTTCTTCATAGGCGATATTTTTTATATCCTCCCACAACTCATTTGGTGTATTGCTCACTGGTGCTCAAGGCCTCAAACCTGTTCCTGAGATGGTTTTGAAATTCAGGTGGGATAGACTTAAGGTCAAATTTTGGTTCCCATGAATTTGATTTCATTTTCTTCAACTTCAGCTTGAACTTGCATATGAATAGTTGGTGGTCTGTCCCACAATCAACACCTGGCCTGGTTTTCACAGCTGATATTGAGCTTCTCCAATGATTCTTTCCACAAATGTAATTGATTTGATTCCTATGCATACCATCAGATGAAATCCATGTATAAAATAAAAATTTAAAAAATTTAAGAAAGTAGTCTCTAATAGTTCAAATCCACCAGCAATTCCTCAGAGAAAGATCTAAGTTCCATCAAAGCTTTGTCCCTACTTTGTTGTAAGACTCTGGACAGGTCTCCTTGCTCTGACCCTTGATTCTCTTATCTGTAGAATGGGAATAATGATTCCAATTCAAGAGGTGCAGTATTTGTGAGAATGAAACTAAAGAGGGTTTGTAAGAGTGTACTATAAGTTATGTATCTCCATATACCATGTGAAGGCATGAGCATTGCACTGCATGCTGGTCTCCATGTATGAATATTATATATCACATACAGGCACCATCAGGAAATTTCACTCCGAGGCAGGGTGATTTACAAAGCCTGCTCAGAAGTGGAGTCAATTAAGGTCAGCTTTCTATGTTGCTAAACAACAGGGGACTCCGGGTTCAGTAACGTTGAAAGGCAGGCCCAACACACCCCTTGAAACCGGGCTTTTGAGAGGGTTCAAAGGAACGCGAAACAAAAGCCTCTCTTTGTGATGTTTTCACTCTTCCCCCATTGTCCTCTTTCACCCTCCAAGGGCCTTCATGTAAAGAAAAGGGGCTGCTAATGTGGCGAGTGGGAGTTTAAAATTGTCCTAGGCCAACAATGTTGGCACATTCTGCGGGCCTCATTACAGAATCATCTGAAATGCTTGAGAAGTGTTTCCCACTCATTAGCATAAATAGCAGAAAAACTCTTTCACAAACAAAGCAGGTTCCATCTGCCCCCAGTATGTCCTCACCTTGACTTCAAATGGCCAGTCCCTCCCCCAGCACAATACCGGGGGCACCGGCCTCCGAGGCCCCAAACACCCCACTTCAGAACAGCATTCAGAGAAATATCAACACGGTAACCTGCATGTTTATTCATTGGCCAGCCCCTTCCTTTTAATGGAGTCCCTTCCCTTTTGTGGCCACTTGATTCTTTCACAGATCTAAAAGGGATAGGCCGGGAGAGGCTTCCTTTCCATGCTATTGGGATCCTTAGCAACCCACACCTTGTGAGTGGATCGACCAGGCTAATTAGGTTTGTTCTGCCTTTTTGGCCCAAGCTCATTTTGTCAGGTATTCTGCTGTGGGATTAAAGAGTCATTAATCACCGGGGCCTGACGCTGACAAGGTGGCTTTCACAATGAAGTCCACTTCCCTGGTGTTGGTGGGAGCCAAGGCCGGATCTGTTTTGCATTAAACTGCACGAGAATGTAACAGCTTCTTCCCAGTCTACCTCAGAGCACGTCAAAGATTGCCCTATCAGAGGTGGCATCCACCGTGTTAACTAGATGCCTTGTATTAAGAGCAACAGATAGGGGTTGATCAGGTTCTGAGAAGGGCACGTACACAGAATAAGACCATAGTATGTCAGAGTGGAGGATCAAGAACCTTAGTAAGATACCCATCCACTTTCATGTTTTTTCTCAAGAAAGAATTGCGTCTCAGAAAGACGCGTCCAAGCATACATACACAGTCACTGGAAGAGCCAAGAGTAGAACAGACCTTTCAGCTCTCATCACTATCGCAGCCAACTCCAAATCAAAGCTTTCTAGAACAACTTTCAATACAAAGAATACCGTGTTTGGCAATTCAAGAGCCCCGACTTCTGAAGAGTCTCATATGCGTGAGAAAGTCAGAAGATGGTAAAATAATTGACACATTTGAATTGGAGTTTTGGCAAAGAATATTGAATGTATCATGGACTGTCAGAAGAACAGACTCAACTTGGAGCAAGTCTAGCCAGAAGGCTCCTTAACAGGGAGGGTGAAGGCACGCCATCTTGCTTACATTGGACACGTCATCAAGAAAGCCCAAACACCAATAAAGGACAACACACTAGGGCCAGCAAAAGCAAAGGAAACCTTTTATGAGATGGATGGACACAAGATCAGTGGGATCAAATATGCCAACAATCATGACGCTGGCCCTGGACTGGACAAATTTTATTCTGTTGTGTGTAACGTCACTGTGAGTTAGTCTGCTTGAAGACAACACATTCTTCTGGTTATTGTGTATGTTGTTGTTGTGTACCTTAGAGTCGGAACCGACCCATAGCTAACCCTCCTGTGGGTTTTCAGAGGCAGTTAGTCACACAGGAGGAGATTGCCCATCCCTCTCCCACAGAGTGACTGGTGGCTTCGAACCACGTTCCTTAGGGATTGCAGTGCAGCTTGTTGCTACTAGACCACCAGAGCTCTCTGAGCATATAATAAAGGATTTTATTTCATTCATATTACTAAATGCCATTTTCATAAAATGACGCAGAAGTGTTTAGCCATGGCTAGTTCTTGCTCAACGAAACCATTTTCCAAAGTGAGTATTATCATTCCTGTATTTCATGAACAAATAAACCAAAAGACAGAAAGCTTAAATAACTCACTTATAAGCCAAATTCCTTCCCCCATGTACCCCTCTTGAAACGATGAGCAGATCTCCATAAATCTCGGTGTTCTTGTAATCTCTGATTACTGCTTATATAAATCACACATTAAAAATTCAGGACAATTAATTAAACATCAGGTTTTCAGGATTATTAAATGTTTCCTTTTATCATTTAGACTTATGATAACTTTTTCTCTGCGGATGTCCTCTTTTCCCCCCTTCTTTTGGTCTTTCATTAGTTCAACATTTATCAGGCGTCGCAATGCTAACTCCACCACCCATCTGTCAACTTGTCCTACTTTGGCAGCTTTCCACTTGCTGTAACTCTGGATAGTATCCCACCAGGACTTCAAATACCAGCAGAGTTGCCCATAACAGATAGATTTCAGTGGACTTTGCAGAGTAATAACAGAGTAGGAAGAAAGGCCTGGTGATCTAGTTCTGAAAATGTTATTGTTATCATGTGCCGTCAAGTTGGAACTAACTACAGCTGATCCTCCAACAAATTTTCAGAGAATGTAAGCCACGTGGAAGGACATTGCTAATCCTTCTCCCAGGGAACAGCTGGTGGATGCAAATTGCGTGCCTTTGAGATTGCTGCACAGCTTATTATTAGGTCACCAGAACCAATGAGGAGTCTATGAATCACAGAATGTAGTCTGCTAATTTGACTCATTTGCTTCAGATGTGTTATCAGGAAGGATTTGTGGATGGAGAAGGACACCATAGTTGATAAGGAGTAGAACCAGCTGTCATGGATTGAATTGTGTGTGTCCCGCAAAACACATGGGAATAGTGATACAATGTGGAAGGTATGTAATGATCTGCATGATCTGATAAACGAGATAGTTATAAGAGGATGAGAGTGCGTGGTAGAGTTAGCATTGCAGACGCTTGATAAATGTTGAACAATGAAAGACCAAGAGAAAGGGGAAAAGAGGAGATAAGCAGAGAAAATTTTATTATAAGTCCAAACAATAAAAGGAAATATTTAATAATCCTGAAAGGCTGATGTAAGGGAGATTCTCTAGGGTGTGGTCTGTGATACTCAAGGACTGCAGCCTTCAATACAGATTGAGGCTCAATATCAAGAAGACAAAGATTCTCACCACTGGGCCAATTGGCAGCATCATGATAGATGGTGAGATTGAGATTGTTCACAGTCTTAGTTTGCTTGGCTCTACAGTCAACATTCTTAGCACCAAGCAGCCAGGAAATTAAAAAACGTATAGCGATGGGAAAGTCTGCAGTCATAGATCTCTCCAAAGTACTGAAGACCAATTTGGAGACTAAGGTGCACCATGGTCTTTGCAATCATTTGCTGTGCATCAGAGAGCTAGACAATGACTAGGGAAGATAAAAGGAGAAATGATGCCTTTGAGCTATGGTGTTGGAGAAGAGTATTGAATATACCATGGACTACTAAGAGAACAAACAGGTTCATCTTGGAGAGGGTTAAATCCTGCTGTTCCTTGGAGATAAAGATTCTGAAGCTTCATCTGACATACTTTGGACATGTTGCAAGGAGGGACCAGTCCTTTGAGAAGGACATCATGCTTGGGAGGGTGGAGGGACAGCGCAGGAGAGGAAGACCCTTGATGAGAAGGATTGATTCAGTGACTGGAGTAATGGGGGTAGGTGTATCAGAGACAGTGAGATTGGCACAGGACAGAGCAGGCTTTAGGGCTGTTGTACACAGAAGGTTGCTATGAGTTGCAGGCTACTCGACGGCACAAAACAACAACAACAGAGACAAAAGGGGAGGAAAAAGAACATAAGGGGTGGAGAAGGACCTCAGTATCACCAAGAAACACTCAGAGAGCGAAACGCCACCTTTCGGATCTGGATCCTGCACTAAGACACTTCCTAACATGAGGAAAGGATGAGCACATGGAGACCTCCATGAGACATCAAGTTTACAGTTGCTAAAAGAAAACATGGATTTCCTCCAAAACAACACACAGAGAACGGCTTTTCATAGAGCTGGAACCCTGAATTGGTGACATGGCCCATAGGTAGCACTGCTTTGCTGTTTCAAGCCCCTCAGCGCCTCTGAGGGAGAAAGACGACCATCTTCTCTGATTTGATTTACAGCCTCAGACACCCACGGGGTCAGCTAAGAGCTGGCTCCAACTAGATGATGATGAGTGAATGAGCCAGTGAGTAAGATATCCCTAAAGTGGGAGAGAATAAATTTCTGTTGGTGAAAGCCATCCACATGTGATGTCTCTGTTAACTAAGACACCAGCAGAGGTGAATCTGGGAGACTTTGAATGGGATGGATCGATTCGAAGGCAGCAACAATGGACCCAAATGTATCAGTGATTGTGAAGATGGTACAGGACCAGGCAATTCTGCCAAGTCTATTCATGTGGAGTCACCATCAGTCAGTGCTGGCTCCATATCAGTTAACAAGAACAACCACAATCCCAGGTGCTGGGGATATTGAAACATATATAAATAAGTCACAGCCTATTTTGCATGCAGGTGCTGAAGAGTATGTTTCTTGCAAATATGAGAGCAAACCAAGAAAGAGAAAGATAGAGGACGTAGAGAGGCCTAACACGGAGGGGCAGTGGAGGGAATGCCCCAGATGCTGAGGGGCATCCCACGTGGATGGCTGGGCACCAGGCACAGAGGGCGGCCCGCCATACTGCTGCAGGCACAAGTTCTGTAGAGCTGCTTCAGAATGGTGAGTGTGATAGGCAACCTCCTCATCTCAATAACCTCAGGAGGACTGAGATGTTTGGCAAAGAGCTTGAATTATTGACTAAACAAACAAATGAAAAGACAGTTACTAACTCCAAGGCAAAACCAAAAAAGATGTGCTGGAAAGAAAAGCAATCGGAGTTCACTGCAGGGCTCAGTCATAAATATTTGAATTGTTTTGATGTAAACATGGATTTGGCATACATTAGCATATCACAATACTGGCAGGATGTTGAATGAGAAGTGTGAGTATAATGGGGCCTAGAGCATGGGATGAAAAATCTAGAGCCCATGTTTCGTAGTGGGAATTTGAGAATTAACGCTTAAAATCGTGGGGGAAATTGAAACATAGAAACTTTGTAAAACCACTTGACTTTTCAAATTATGTGCCAATTTAACATTAATGGTGAATGCAGCTGCTAGCCTAAAAATTGGCTGTTAGAAGCTACCACTCATTCAGAGGGAGAAAAATGTAGCATTCTGCTTCTATAGAGATTTACAGCCCTAGAAACACGCTGTTGTTGTGTTGTTGTTGTGTGCTGTGGAGTTGGAACTGTGATGTAGCTGACTGTCCAGTAGGTTTTCTGAGGCAGGTAATTGAAGCACGGGAGATTACCCATCCTTCTTTCACGGAGCAGTTGGTTGGTTTAAACTGCATGCCATTAGAATTGTAGCATAGTTTCTTACCACAAAACCCTTAGAGCTCCCCAGAAACTTAAAAGGGCATTTCTATTCTGTTCTGATAGGGTTTGGATTTGGGGTACCTGGCATATACAAAATCAAGATAAAAAGATCATCGAATAATTAATTTTAAAAATTAGATTTGGTGGTTTGTTGTCAAGAGATTGACAATGTCATTGGTAGGCGGTTAGGTGAAAGGTAAATTCAAACTTCACCAGTTATACATGGAATGCTCTGCCCTTCTGTGCGTTCCAAGAGGTGGATGAAGAGACCAGAGAAGTTCACAAGTGGAGGGAAGACCAGTGGCCCGAATGGGTGCAGCTGGGAGTGAGAGAGGAATTGGATTAGAAGTAGCCGGTTGGAGAGAGAACCCTTTGCTTCTATTTTGGTGAGTTGACCAGATTGGAGATTTAGCCCAAGACAGATTTAGTTTGAACATTGGCTTCTGTATTTATTAGTCATATGACTCAGGACAAGTTCTTTAACCTCTCTGAACCTCAGTTTTCACATGTCTAGAAGGACATAACATCAGTCACTGTGTCCACATATCTCGTTGAGCTTCTGATGATGACTTGTTGAGCTTCTGATTGAGATTCTGATAATGATTCATTGAGTTTCTGGTGGTTGCTTTGAATCCTTGTCATTCTTTGATTTTATAGATGCCCTCTCCAATTTCTGCTTCCATTGTCACACAGCATTCTCCTCTCTGTGTTTCTGTCTCTGTGTCTCTCTCTCTTTTTTTTTTACTTCTTATGACGGCCTCAATCATTGGATTTAGGGTTTGATTATTATAACTTGATCACACATGCAAAGACTTCATTTCAAATAAGGTAAAAGTCACATGCTCTTGATGGACATAAATTGAGAAGAGGGGGAACACACTATTCAACTCAGTACTCTCTACTAAATGCCATATACCAGGCACGAAGTAAAGACTAGAGAGCTCTGGTGGTCTCGTCAGTAGGGAGTTGCACTGCTCACCCATAGATTGAGCCTCTTGGGTGGTTTGACTCCACCAGCGACTCTTATGGCAAACGATAGCCAAGCTCTTTATGTGCAACTTACAGCTTCAGAAATCCTCTGGAATGTCAGCTATGACTCTGTTCTGATTTGACAGCAATGAGCAATGAAAGTTAGACCTCAAACGTATTGCTAGCAAGACCCATAAGGTCAATATGATTTCTTGTTTTTTAAAAGTGTAGGAAACACATAAAGAAATGACCTAGTCAAATTTATGTTGTTTTGGTTTGCCGTTGACTCAGAACTGACACATAGCTAACCCTCCGGTAGGTTTTCAAAGGAAGTAGTTGCACCTGACGAGATTGACCATCCTCCTGTAGAGCAGCTGATGGCCTCAAACTCTGTGCCTTCGGAATTGCAGCACAAATTCTTACCACAAGCCACCAGAGCTTTCTAGCCAAATTTCTAGAGTGGCTCAAAGTTAGAAAGAAATTAACATACATACTAGATTTATTAACCCTAAAACAAAACCAGGCCGAACCGCATTGCTATGACATTGATTCTGACTCATAACAACTCTGTGTGGCAGAGCTTGTGTCCTCTTTAAAATAGAGTAGGATTATCTCAGAAGGTTTTTGGGGCTTTAAATCTTTACAGGGGTCAGCTACCTCATGTTTCTCTAATGTAGCAGATGGTAAGTTTGAACCCTGAACCTTCTGGTTAGTAGCCAAGTGTTTGCTTAAACACCAGGTCTCCTTTATATCAGCCTACTATGTGTATTTTGTTATACTTCAGAAATACCTGAAGTTAGAAAACCAAAAGGGAAGGCCATGTTAATCATTAATCAAACTGAAAGATCTGAAGAGCAAATTCAAACCTCGAGTTTCAATACTGAAGGATTTTACGGCCAAAATCTTGAGTGATTAGCAAGCATCAAAAGAAGATGGAAGGGATATGAAAAGTTACTGTATCAAAAGAATTTAGTCAACACTGACCTATTTCAGGAAGTAGCATATGATCAAGAGCCAGTGGTAATGAAGGAAGATGTTCAAGATGCACTGAAGGCACTAGCAAAGAAAGAAGGATCCAGAAATTCATGAAATATCAATTGGCATATTTCAGCAAATAGATGTAGCCCGGGGCATAATTACTAGCCTATGTCAAGACATTTAGAAGACAGATATCAGGTCAATTGACTAGAAGAGATTCATACTTGTTCCCATCCAAAAAAGAAACAAAAGGAATCCAACAGACTGTGGAAATTATTCAACAGCATCATTAATATCACATGCAAGTAAAATCTTTCTGAAAATTATTTTTGAAAAGCTAGAACAATACATGAACAAGGAACTGCCAGAAATTCAAGTTGGATTCAGAAGAGGTTGTGGCACAATGAAGATCAAATTGTTCTTGGCTAGAATTAGAAAATACCAGAAAGACGTATAATTGTGTTTTATTGACTATTGTAAAAATAGCAAGGACTGTGTGGAGATGGCCATGTCTGACCTTTGTCAACTTCACAAGGGGAAACTGTCCCTGTCCACAGTATCAATAACACCACACCAATTCCCATTAAGTCAGACATATCCCTCACACTAACTCCCATACCTGTTTCTACTCATCTTAGCACTGATCTTATGCTTTACTGGGTCCAAAATCTATTGTGACAGCTCACCGACCACACAGAACCATTTTGGGGAAGTCAAAAGGTTATCATCCAAATTAATAACAGAATATAGCCAAGACAGCTCCCAAAATGTACATACAGGTTCCTTGGCCTTGAGCCTCTTGCCTTTCACCAGTATTCTCAAGTTCTCAGTCTTGTCAATATTGGTTTCTTACCACAATATTAGGGAGTTCTGGATCTGAGGCCACCCTATAATCTTCTTAATCAGGTAATGCCCTTTCTTCCAGAAGTCCATCAGGTTCCTTAACAATCAGGCTTTTGGTCCAGGACATTCAGTTCCAAGCCTGCATTGGGCCTGAGGGCTGACCATATCAGATCTAGAAAAAGCCTATCTGGACTATGGAAACTATCTCATCATGACAGCAGTGTAAACAGGGACACTAAGTCACAAAAATTGGGAGAAGCCCAGTTGCCTCAGGAAAGGCAAGGACCTTTCCTCAGCACTGCCTCAGGGAAAAATCCTTCCCTGAAGCTGGTCCATGAGATTTGGACTTACATCCTCCTAAACATGAGACAGGCAACAGTGTGAGAGACCAGTAGCAGTATGTGGTGAAAGATATCACAGAAGTGACTTGTGGATGAAGCTATCTTATCAAGAGATGGCTGGGTAAGGGAGAGTTGGAGGTAGGGAGGAGTGCAAGGAATGGTGTTGTTGCAGGGAAAGGGAAGGGACAAGACACATGTGCTTGGGTGGGGAGGATGGCAAATGTATTGGTTATTTCTGTAACAAAAGTGTCTTTCACTTGCTCTGTAAAATGCTTGTCTATCAGATATTATTCTAAAACTAAGCATCCAAATTAAGAAAAACTAGGAAGAAGGATTGGCCATCCACGCCCAAAATATAACAGGCCTTCAAACACACTATGTTCCAGTAGAGCACACTCACTTTGAGTAGACTAACAAATATGGCAGCTGAGGCCAAGCCCTCAAATTTGAAAACACAAAGGAGGAGGAACAGTTGTAAGCAAAAACCAATGACTGGAACATGGAAGGTGAGAAACATGATTGTAGGAAAACTAGGCATTGTTAATAAAGAAATGGAACGCATAAATATAGACATATTAGGTATTAACAAAATGAGATAGGTTGGCACGGGACATTTTGGATCAGATGATCTTATGATCTACTACACTGGAGATGAAAAGGTGAAAAAAATGGAGTTGCTTTCATAGTTTAAAAGTCTGTTTCTAGATCCATCTTGAAATGCAATATTGTGAGTGACAGGATAATATCCATACTCATACAAGGAAGACCTGTTAATACCACTATCATTCAAATTTATGCACCAACAACCAGAACCGAAGAGGAGGAAATAGATGATTTCTACCAATGTTGCAGGCAGAAATCGATGGAACATGTAACCAAGAAGCGTTAATAATAATGGGTGACTTGGAATGCAAAAGTTGGGTACAATGAAGAAACATCAGTAATCAGAAATTTTGGGTTTGGGTGACAGAAATGAGGCTGGGGATAGAAAGATAGAATTCTGTACAATTAATGATTTATTCATAACAAATACCTTTTATACGAAACATAAGCACAGGCTATACACATGTATTTCACCTGATGGTATGCACAAGAATCAGATCAATTACATCTGTGGAAGGAGTCATTGGAGAAGTTCGATCTTAGCAGTGAAAACTAGCCCAGGTGTTGATTGTGGAACAGACCATCCATCGTCTCATATGCAAGTTCAAGTCAAGACTAAAGAAAGTTAAATCATATCTACAGGAATCAAAATTTGATCTTGAGTCTATCCCCCCTGAATTTAAAACCAACTCCGGAATAGGTTTGAGAACTTGGACACTAAGGAATGACAATCAAATGAGCTGTGGGAAGATATCAAGAGAATTGTTCATGAAGAATGCAAAAAGTCATTACAAAGAAAAAAGACCAACATTGTTATCAGAGAGACTCTGAATATTGTAGTAGAGCACCAAGAAGCCAAAGCAAAGGGAATAAATCAAGAAGTTAAGGAGTTTAACAGAAGATTTCAAAGGGCAGCTCGAGAAGACCAGGCAAAGTATTATAATGAAATGTGCAAGGAGCTGGAGTCGGAAAATCAAAAGGGTCGAATTCGTTCAGCATTTCTTAAGCAGAAGAAACTAAAGAACAAATTTAAGCCATGAGTTGCAATGCTTAAGGGTGCTGTGGGAAGAATATTGAATGATTCAGGAAACATTAAAAGAAGGAGGAAAGAGTATGCAGAGTCATTGTACCAAAAAGACTTGGCTGACACAGAAGTATTTAAGAAACAACTTATGATCAAGAGGCAATGGTGATGAAGAAGAAAGTTCAGATTGCTCTAAAGGACTTGGCAGAAAATAAAGCCCAAGAATTGATGGAATACTAACTGACGTATTTCAACAAACAGATGCTGCCCTTGGGCTTTCCAGCCTGTACAAAGAAACCTGGGGGACAACTACCTGACCATCTGACTGAAAGAGATCCATATTTATTCCCATTCCAAATAAAGGTGACCTGACAGTGTGGAAATTATTTAACACTATCCCTAATATCACACACTAGCAAAATCTTTCTGAAGATTATCCAGAAATAACTGGAACAGTACACTGACAGAGAACTACCAAAAATACAGGCTGGGTTTGTTAGAGACATTATTGCCAATGTCAGATGAATCTTGGCAGAAAGCAGAGTACCAGAGGTTTTTCTATCTGTGTTTCATTGCCTATGCAAAGGCATTTGACTGTGTGAATCACAACAAGTTGTGGAAAACCTTGAGGAAAATGGAATTCCCAGAACATGTGATTGTGTTGACATGAAACCTATACTTGGACCAGGAAGCAGTCCTCAGAACAGAGAGAGAAACACTGCATGGTTCAAAATCAGGAAAGGAGTACATCAGAGATGCATCCTCTCTTCATATCTTTCCAATCTATATGCAGAACAGATCATTCAGGAAGCATGGATTTATGAGGAAGAATGTGGCATCAGGATTGGATGAAGACGCAACAACAATTTACACTATGCAAATGACACAATCTTGCTTTGTGAAATTAAAGAGGACCTGAAGCACTGGCTGCAGAAGGTCAAGAACTGTAGTCTTCAATATGGATTGAAACTCAACATCAAGAAGACAAAGACTCTTACCTCTGGGCCAAATGGTAGCACCATGGTAGATAGAGAAGAGATTGAGGCTGTTAATAATTACAGCTTGCTCGGTTCCACAATCAACACTCTTAGCACCAGCAATCAGGAAATCAAAAGCTGAACTGTATTAGGAAAACCTACTGTCAAGGACCTCTCAAGAGTACTAAAAAGCAAAGATATCAGTGTAGATACTAAGGTGCACCTAATCCAGGTCATGGTCTTTGCCATTACTAGCTATGCATCAGAGAGCTGGACAATCACTAAGGATGACAGAAGAAGAATCAATGCCTTCAAACTATAGTGCTGGAGAGGAGTTTTAAACATACTACGGACTGCCAAGAATACAAATAGGACTGTCTTGGATAAGGTGAAAGCAAGTTTCTCCTTGGAGGCTAGGATTTTGAAGCTCCATCTCACGTACTTAGGGTACATGGCCAGGAGAGACTGGTCTTTGCAAAAGAACATCATGCTTGGAAGGGTGGAGGTACAGTGTGGGAGATGAAGTCCCCAGATGAGATGGATTGAAACAGTAACTGTGGAAATGGGAGTTGATGTGTCGGAATTAGTGAGAGTGGCCCAGGATGGAGCAGGCTTCAGAGCTGCTGTACACAGCGTTACTATACATCACAGGAGACTCAACGGCACACAACAACAAGAACTGGTGTCCTAGTGGTAAGAAACTTAACTGCGATCCCAAAGGAATGTGGTTTGAATCCATCAAGTGCTCTGTAAGGGAAAGATGGGCAATCTTCCCGTGTGATTTACTGCCTCTGAAAACCCACTAAAGGGTCAGCTGTGGGTTGGCTCTGACCCAACAGTACACAGCAAGTGAACTCTACAACAATGTGTTTAATCTCTAAGAGTAAATTCTTGAGTTTGACTTTCAGGTGTTAGAATCCAACCCAAATTTAAAAAGCCTTCTTTTCACATTATTTTGTCTTGTTATCATGAGGGAATCAGTCCTTGAAGAGGATACCATGCTTGAAAAAGAAGAGGATCAGCAAAAAAGAAGACCCTCGATGAGATGAACTGACGCTGTGAACGCAACAATGACTTCAACATAGCAGAGTGTATGTGGACTGCAAAGGATTGAGCAAAGTTTTGTACTTTACTTTTGTTGTTGTACATAGCGTTGCTGTGAGTACAAGAAAACTTGATGGCATCTAAAACAATAGTCAAGTCATTATTTTGTCTTCCTTTACTCATTTTTTCCTCATTTCCAAGATTTTGTTGTTGTTGTTGTTGTTGTTGGAACACACAGGTAACATGCTCTTGTTTTATTTTCCCCAGGTCTTCGTCCCATTGCCCTCCTCCTTCCCTCTCAGGAGACATCATTCCCTCTGCCTAGGCTCCTTATCAGTAAGTCCTCATTCTTTTCCTCCTGGCTCCCCTGTCCATCACCATGTGCTCACAACGCACGCTACTTACTGTTCATACTAAAGACACGAGGCTATTTCAGTTGTTTGAGGTTGTTGGGTTTTTTAAAAAAATATTTAAACATTTCCATAACAAACAAAAATTTGAATTAGCCTAAGGAAAATACAATTAGAGAGGCAGGCCTCCCAGACATTTAGGGGATGGGAGTGGGTTTCCCGGTGGGGTAGTTTTTAAAAAAATCAATGTAAATGATATTTACTCCTAGTAGTCTTAAGGGTGGGAGGGGAGAGAAGGGAAATCTGTCTGAACAAGAGAGGTATAATTCAGGAGCTGCCACACAGTAAGAACCTCCAAGGAGGATAAGCATTCTTTATAGGTTT
Source organism: Elephantulus edwardii (assembly GCF_000299155.1). Lineage (NCBI taxonomy): Eukaryota > Metazoa > Chordata > Mammalia > Macroscelidea > Macroscelididae > Elephantulus > Elephantulus edwardii. The sequence goes on from NW_006400117.1 coordinate 1,122,457, forward strand.
GACAAGAAGTTTGATGGGGAGAATCATGAAGGGACTTGCACCTGCTCCACAAAGAGCTTGAAAAACTGCCCAGGGCCTCACCGACCCCCATTCACAGCCCTGGGAGGCGAGAAGACTTAGCAGCAACCACCACTGACAAGAGTCTCATATCCAGTCATTAAGTTGGGGAGTGATAACTAAATTATATCATACAACCATAGCTTCTACTGCACGTCATTGAAATAAAGTCATCGCCATTGATCAGAACTGACTCATAGCTGACCTTCCAGGAGGGTTTTCAGAGACTGCAAATTGTATGAGAGGGGATTTCCCATGGGGCTGTGCAACCCTTACAGACTGTGCCGTTGTTGTTGTTGAGTACCACCAAGTTGTAGCTAACCTTCCACTGGGCTTTCAGAGGCAGTTAATGGCACAGGAGGAGATTGTCCATTCTTCTCCAGCAGAGCAGCTGGTAGATTTGGACCACATGCCTTTGGGATTGCAGGACAGCTTCTTACCACTAGGCCACCAGAGCTCCCTGTACCATTAGAGTTCCCTCATTATTAGGATAGGAAGCTCTGGTGGCTTAGTGGGAAGGAATTGTACTGCCAATCCAAAGGTATGAAGTTCAATTCCACCAAGCACTCCATGGAAGAAAGATGAGCAATTTCTTCCTTTGTGATTTACTGCCTCTGAAAATCTGCTGGAGGGTCAGCTATGGGTTAGTTCCAACCTGATGGTACACGACAACATTGTTAGGATAGTAGCTAATATTTATTGATCATCTTCCATGTGCCCCATTCTATGTGAAGTATCTCGAATGCTGCATCTCTATAATTCTCCTCACAATTCTATGGAGTCTCTGCTGACATTTGCCATAATTTAGAGAGGAGGTGGAAAATGAGGCTCTGAAGAGGCAGTGAAGTCAGGACTGAGGCAAAGACAGGTTTTTTTCCTGACTGCAAAGTCTCATTTTATGTCAGGGTAATTTAAAAATATTGATTCCTATTTCTCCTGACATTTCACAAGCCCTTCCCCTCCCGTGCAGGTAGACAGTCCTGTCAAGGGGTTTTATGTGGGGTTTAAGTAAGGAAAGGGGGAGCCGGAAGCCTGAATACATATCTTTCATAGAAGCCCACATGCTGATAATGATGATGTTAGATGTGACCTTGTCACTCCAGCCAGGAGAGACATGTGATGAGAAATACCCCTCACCTGTCTGCTCTGTACCCACCACCCCATCTTCACCCAACACCCCCGCAGGAGAGCTCTAGGGCCCTCATGGTGCAGTCTCAGTACCTCAGGGGTGGGCGAGGAGTTGGAACATTTGTAGATGGCTTTATGGTCCAGTAGGAAGACCAAGTCTGGTTGGAAGGATTGTGAAGGTGGAGGACTGGAAATCCATGCAGACAGTCTCCCCTTGCTCATAAAACCCAGAAACCAATTGGAAAGAGCGATGAGTCAGCCCTAGTCATGACTAGAATTTATTTCCCCCACCCCCCACTTGGAAGGATGGAAAGGAATTTAAGATCCTTTTAAACAAAAGAGTAGTATTTCTTTGTACTTACATTCTCACTCATTGTCATCAAGTCAGAACTGAGTCCAGTGAGTTTCCCAGGCTGTAAACCACATGGGAGGTGAGTGTCCGTCTTTCATCCTCAGAGCAACTGGCAGGTTCAAACCACCAAGAAAGTGTGAGCTCTGTGTGAGCAGCACAAGTCCCTCTGGGCTATGCCACTAATATGTTTATCTACTGACCTTCATACCCCCCACAAAAGTCACACACTGAGTAAGTGTGCAGTCCTCCCACCTTGCACTTCTATTTACTTTCCTTTTGATAGGAATTTAGAAAGTTCTGGTGGCCCAGTGGGTAAAGAGTTGTGCTGCCAACCCAAAGACACTTGGTTCAAATCTGCCAGCTGCTCTGAGAAAGACAGCTTCTGAAAACATGCTAAGGGGTCAGCTGTGAGTTGGTTCCGACCCAACAGCTGTGGGTTGAGATAAGCTCAGTTGCAGGAATTTGGGCTTGTGGTACCAGGGGACCAGCATCAGAAGTTGATACAGCCAAGTCTCATCTTTGTTTCCAGCACAGAGGGGAACTGCTGTTGACCTTGCAAAGAGCCTTCTTCCCTTACCTCCTGAGCATGAACGTTGACTGGCTTGCTCTGTTCACCATTGTGGCTTCATGACCCACCTTGTCATGTGCAGTGGAACCCATTATCGTTATGAAGACAGTATCCACCCTAACACATAGCCAGTGTTCTGGACTCAGCAGAAATGCTACTCAACCACCCCTCCACACAGAGCTTGATAATATTTAAAAATAAGAAAATGTCTCTCTTTTTCAGAGTGCTTTCTCTGATGCCACCATCTCCACCAGGTGTTGTTGTTATACCTTTACTTTTACTTCTCTTTCCCAGTGAAATTTCTAAAGACATATTCTTTTGTGTAATTATTTAATTCTTGTGTATTCTATCAGACAAGGGCCAGATATACAGCCACGTTATGCTTTTTAAAAAAGGCATTGAAGCAAGAAGCTGCACTGCAATCTCAGAGGTGTGTGGTTTGAATCCACCAGATGCTCTGCTGGAGAAGGAGGGGCCATTTTTAAAAAAATAAAATTTTTTTAAAAAAGGTATTTAAAACTAAATAAATCACTATACAAAAGTCTATCTTGTGATATCCTGTCTTGTTCCCATCTCCAAGGCCCCACTGCCATTTTTCTTTATTCCCAACTTTTGCATTCTTACAACTGGGTCTATAAGCAATTTCACAATAGATGGGTGGGGGGAGGGGAGGAAATTGATGTTGTCAAGAATTTGCTTGGATCCATAATCAACATCAGTGGAAGTATTCATCTCTACATTCCTTGGTGCCATGAGCTAGGCATTCACTGAATTGTGGTGGAAAAGCAAGTCTGTCTTAGTGATGTCCACATTCATGGGCCCACTGGCCTAGTATGGAGGCAGACACAAGTAAATATATAAGCATAATGACAAACTGTGATTAGTGAGCCTATGAAGGGAGATCTCGAAAAGTGCAATGAAAGTGATATACAGGAAATACAGCTTTCAGGCATGATCATGAAAAGCCATTTCTGAGGAGCTGACATTCAAACAAAAATCTGAAAGATGAGAGGGATGCAGATGGGTAGAGAGATGGCACAGTAGCATTTTGACAAGCAGGAGTAACCAAAAAGGAAATGGATTTCAGTTTCAATTTTTGTTTTAAATTAGACATTGCCAAGCATCATGTTTTTATGTGCCATTGAGTTGCCTACTACTCATACCAACCCTAAGTACTATAGTTTTGAACCCTGTTCTATCCTGAGCCAGTCTCACTTTCTCTGACATACCTAACCCCATTACCCTAGTGACTATATCAAGCCATCTCTTCCAGGGTCTTCCTCTCTTGCACTGTCCCTCCACAGGATGTCCTTCTCCAAGGGCTGGTACCTCTTGGTAATATGCCCAAAGTATATGAAACTGAGTTTCAAAATCCTTGTTGCCAAGGAGCAACTTGTTTTCATCCTCTCCACAGAAGCCTGCTTGTTCTCCTGGCAGTCCGTGGTATGTTCAATACTCTTCTCTAGTACTACAACTGAAAGACATCAATTATTCTTTTTTCTTTTACATTTTTTATTGGTTTACTTACAAAGTTTATATCATTGTATTTCTTTCTTTTTTAAAGGACAAGTTTATTAACTTTTTTTTACTCAAAGAAGTTAATTAATGCATGATAGGTTCTTTAAGGCCAAACAGAATCAAGCAATGATATTAATAATGGAAATAACAGAATAGATATTTTATCTAGTGGCAAGCATTTAGGTTAGAAGTTAATCTTAATTCCATATGCTTTATACATGTAATTATTTCTTTAATATTATTTTATTAATTTTAATGAACATTTACAGAGATTTTGGATTTCCACTCATTCATTGTTGTATTTTTCCTCTTTATCTTTTATATTAGAC
>NW_006400117.1:1126508-1145053 GCF_000299155.1 Elephantulus edwardii
TATTTTATTAATTTTAATGAACATTTACAGAGATTTTGGATTTCCACTCATTCATTGTTGTACTTTTCTCCCTGCCCAGTCCTCCCCACCCCCTCCCCCAGTTCACTCCTCTCTTAGAAAAGCAAAAGAAAAATTCCTTCTTTGGTATACAATCCCCCCACTCCCACCACTCCACTACGTAACTTTAATTCTGGACTCTTGTGATAACCATAATACCATATCATATATAGCTTTTAAATTATTCTCTCCCCCATCTGTTTCAATGCAATATACATAATTTATCCAGTTCTTCTCAGTCTTACCCCAACCCTGATGTCACTCCCATTCTACAACAGTGGCACCAAGCAGTATTTGTTCTTTTGTGACTGAAATATTTCATTCAGCATAATGTCCTCCAGGGTCACCCATTTTGAATAATATTGCATGAGTTCCTTGTTTTTCAATGCAGCGTAGTATTCCATTATGTGAATATACCACAGCTTCTCTATCCATTCTTTTGTTGATGGGCACCCCGGTTGTTTCCAGCTCCTTGCTGTTGTGAACAAAGCTGCAATAAACATGGGTGTGCATATAGCTGCTTGAATGTCAGTTATGGTCTCTTTAGGGTATATTTCCAGTATTGGAATTGCTGGGTCAAATGTTATCTCTATTTGCAACTTTTTGAGAAAGCACCACACCGCTTTCCACAGTGGTTGCACCATTTTACACTTCCACCCACAGTTAATAAGGGTTCCAGTTTCTCTACAACCTCACCAACATTTGTTGTTTGCTGTTCTGTTAAATTATGCTATTCTGACTGGGGTGAGATGTTATCTCATAGTTGTTTTAGTTTGCAGCTCTCTTAGAGCTAGGGATTTTGAACATTTCTGTGTAGCGAAATACATGAAAGAAGTCAGCGAAAGAGAGATCAGGTTTAAAGTTATAACTTTATTCAAGTGGAGCTCCCGGGCGAATCCTCCATCCTGAAGGGACAGAGCAGAGAATTCGCAACCCCAGGGGGTTGGGATGGGGTTTTTATATTGGAGTCTTTGGGAAGAAGGGAGTTGCATTCCATTTCTTGATTTACAGTCCGCAGTTGGTTCAGTGAGGTTGGCAAGGTCGTTTGTCCACCTTATCAACTGTAAGCAAGGCCATCCAGCCTGAAGGCTGCATTCTTGTTCTCCCTCCTGGCCCCCTTGCCCAGGCCTAACAATTTCTTCATGTGCTTGTTGGCCATCTGAATGTCTTCTCTGGGGAAGTGTCTGTTCACATCCTGTGCCCATTTTTCAGTTGGATTATTTACCTTTATCTTGTTGTGGTGCCCAAGTATTTTATAAATTCTAGATATAAGTCCCTTATCTGCCATGTCATTTCCAAATGCTTTTTCCCCAGTCTGTGGCTTCCCTTTTTACCCTGTTGGAGAAGTTTTTGGATGTGCATAGACTTTTATTCTTAGAAGGTCCCATTCATCTATTTTATCTTCTCCTGGTTGTAGAATCATTGTGTTTCTTACACTATTTTTCATTCACATTGTGTTTCACACAATCATTCTCATGTATTATGTCTTAGAAAATGTATCATCATTGGGCCATTACCATCATTATTCTCTTTTTCATCCAAATCCTTCCCATTTGCTTGGGCCCCTCACTCCATTCACCAAACTGTGCAGCCCTGTGCTTTCTTTCATCCTTACCTATCCTCATCCCTCCACTCTCCCTCACACTCCCTCGAGTTTTTGTAGATGTTTTACTAGCTATCCTTCTATTTTTCCAATAAAGATCTTGTGCCGTTTTTGTCCTTATGAGACTGCATTAGTTCATTCAGCCTAATGCTCTCCAGCCTTTCTCAAGTTCCATAGTATTTTTCAAAATCGTTGCTCTTGAGTACTGCATAGTATTCCATTGTGTGAATGTACCACAATTTCTCAATCCATTCGGTTATGGTTAGACATTTGGGCTGTTTCCATGTTCTTGTGATGGTGAATAATGCTGCTATGAACATTGGTGTACAAATCTCTGTTTGTGTCTCTGTTCTAATTGCTTTGGGTGTATTCCTAGTAGTGGAATACCTGGGACATATGGAGTTTCTATGTTCAACTTTTTGAGGAAATTCCAAACTGACTTCCACAGTGGTTGTACCATTTTACAATTCCACCAACAGTGTATAAGAGTCCTCACCTCTCCAGAAAGCCTACCAACTGGGATCAAACATTTGGCAATACCATTTTGGACAAAGGTCTCATAACAAAAGTTTACAGAATCTTACAGGGCCCCCAGAAGAAAAAGACTGATAACCCAAATACAAAATGAGCAAAAGACATGGAAAGAATTTTCACAGAGGAAGACATTCAGGTGGTTAACAGACACATGAAGAAATGCTCAAAATCACTGATAAATAAGAGAGATGCAAATTAAAATTAGATACCATCTCACCCCAGTAGCAGTGGCAAAGTTTAGTAGAGCAGCAAACAATAAATGCTGGAGAGGATGTGAAGAGGTGGGAACTATCAATTATTCTTCTGTCATTCTTAGTCATTGTCTAGCTCTCAGATGCATAGCAAAAAATTGCGAAAAACACGGCCTTGATCAGATTAGGCCTTAGTCTCTAGACTGAAACTGCTGCTCCTTGATACTCTTGAGAGGTTCTTGACAGCAGACTTTCCTAAAGCAACTCATCTTTCATCTTCATATTTTCTAACTGCCGGTGCCAAGAGTGTTGGTTGTGGATCTAAGTAAAATGAAATTGTTGAAAACCTATCTATCCTATAGATCTACTTATCTATCATGGTGCCGTCAATTGGCAGTGGTGAGAATCTTTGTCTTCTTGATGTTGAGCTTCAGTCCACATTGAAGACTACAGTCCTTGTCTTTCTGCAGCAAATGTTTCGGGTCCTCAGTCTTCCTTATCTGAATGACTTAGTGTAGTCATCATGGATTTTAGTTATCTCAGGACCTGGAGCAGTAAAGGATGCTTTCACCACTTCACCACCCACCCAGTGTTGCAATGTCCTGCCTGTCCATGGCACCTTCACTAACCATCAGAGACCATCCATCATGTGAGTGTGCTTGGCAAAATTTTTGAGCCATCACGTGCCTACTCTCAAGAAAATTAAAGCTAAGAGCAATATAGTATCTTATCCTTGTGTTTGTCCTGGAATGCCTTCAAATTTTGCTTGGCTGGGGAAGTAAGTTGTTTAGGTTAGGGAAGTGGGATTTCTGGTTTTGTTTTGCTTCATTTTCAGGCATCTTCAGGCCCCACAGAGGTTATCTGGTCACCAATCCTTTCTGGAAATCAGAATGAATGCTGGGAAATAGGGAAAGTAGATTTGAGAAATGAGTTGCAAACCCAGCAACCCAGAGGCTGACAGGCCACTATTGTCTTATTTATAAAATCAATCATAGCTGGAGTTTGCCTTATTTTGGCAAGACAACAACATCGTAGAGTGGAGACCTAGACAGATAAACAGAGACTTGAGTTCCAATCCTAATTCTTCCACTGATCAATTCTGTGACTTCAGACACTTATTAACTCTAAGCCTGAATTTCTCCAAGGAATAATGATGGACAATCTCCTCCTGCATGATGTAGTGTTTCTGAAATCCCATTGGAGGGTCAGCTTTGAGTCAGTTTTGACTTAACATACATGACAATAATATAAAATAAGGATCATGAAGTTCATCTCCCCTACCATGAACTGAAGGGGCTCTGGCAGCATGGTCCATTGGGAGTTGTGCTCCTAATCCAAAGGTCATACCTATTTTTGGCAGTTCCCACCAGGGGCTCGTTGGGAGAAAGATGAAGAGTACCTTGCCATGTGATTTACAGCCTCAAAAAATCCAGTGGAGGGTCAGCAATGAGCAAGTTCTGATTTAACAGCAGCAAGTTTTAACATGAAGTAAGATCATTCACGAAGCACCCAACCTGGTGTTTATTAAGCTCAGGAAATGGTGTATCTCCTCCTTTCAAGGTCTGGCTCCTCACCTGGGTAGTTACATCTTTTGTGGCACTTAAATATGATTATAGCCCATGAACCTCGGGGATCATTTCAATTGCAGGTGCCCAGGTGGTGTGCTCCCAGCGAGAAATCCATAATCAAGTCAGCAATGAGTGGAGTCTCATCAGATGTGTCAGGAAAGCTCCCTGCCCAGCTCACCTCCCTTCCTGCTTATCCCACCAGCCTGTCAGAGGTCAAGCAGAGCTAAAGAGAGGAAACACTCTTCTCATGGATACAGTAGTTTGCAAAAATGCCTGCACCCTCAAGGCAGCATGAGGTCTACAGAGCTGGCATGATAAATGTTTTCATTACAATGGGGATAAGGGTTCTGACATCCAGAAAGCAGAGCTGATGATGTGCCGAAAGACTAAGAAATAAGTTTCAGGAGCAAATCTCGACATTGGTGTTGTGGATCGAATTGTACACCACCTCTGTTCCTCTGGAACTCCAAATATGTGTGGGAGTGCTGGACCCATAGCCTAGGGGTAAGAAAGATCTTGTTTGGAGATAGAGTTTCTCTTTGCTGCATTCTTGAGGTCATCCTAGAGGAGGATTTGGTCTTAACCTAAGAACTGAGAAAAGAACAAGATGTAGAGACATATGGCGAAAGATATTCTATAAAAACAGGCAAACAAAGCAGAAGGATCTGCAAGGCTAGGAACTCCAAAGATTGGGGGTAGCTCCTAGAAGCTAGAAAAAGATCTCTTCCCAAATCACACCCTCAATTCCAGCTTCTAACCTCCTGAACTGTGAGGTTAAATTTCCGTTACTTAAACCCAATCACTTTTGGTATTTCCTGTTTTGGCCCCCATATACACACTACCATCAGTCGGCTCCAACTCATAGCCACCCTGGAAACAAGACATCAAGTCTTTTTTCAAAGACTTTGGGCATAGCACCAAATCTGAACAAAAGTCACTTGGTCTCCTGAAGTTTACCACCAGCAACTGTCCTAACTTCTTATCTCCAAAGAGAGGCAGCTTGACTAAGCCCCTTTAAAGGCTTTTCCTCTGTACCAGAGAGACCGTGATAAAATAAGGAACACTCTTCTCAACCTTTAAATAGATAAACCAGAAGAAAGGAAGAATATGACTCAGTCCTCAAAATGTCAGGACTGACCTCAAGCAATGCTCTAATCATTGTATTAAAATCACTGTTATCAACTTAGTTCTGACCCTCCTTCTGAAGCTGTAAATCTTTATAGGAGGAGATTGCCCATCTTTCTCCCAACTGGCAGCTGATGGTTTCAAAGCACTAACGTTCTGATTAGCAGCTCTACACGTAACTCACTAAGCCACTGGAGCTCCTTAATATTTGCATTGTTGTTGCTGCTGTTAGGTGCCATCCAGTTGACTGTGACTTAGAGTGACCCTATGAACAATGGGTCTGACTCCTACTCTTTCTGTGCCATCCTTATCATCTCTGCTATCCTTGAGTCCATTGTTAGAGTTACTGTGTTATTCCACCTCTCTAAAGGTCTTTCTCTTCTCTGCTGACCTCCACCTTTCTAAGCATGCTGTCTTTGTCCAAGGATTGGTTGCTTATAACAATACATCCAAAGTATGAGATGAAGTTTCACTATCTTTGCTTCTATGGAACACCCTGGTTGCACCATCTCCAAGACATATTTGTTTGTTTTTCTGGAAGTTCATGGGACACTCACTATTCTTCTCCAATGCCACAATTCAAAGGCATTGAGTCTTGTTTTTATCATCGTTATTCATTGTCCAACTTTCAGATTAGCGAGTAATTGAAAAGACCACGGTTGGGGTCTTTAGTCTTCAAATTGACTTCATTGTTCTTCAGCACTTTGAAGAGCTCCCTGACAGCAGATTTTCCTGAATGCTGATACCAAGGGTGTTGATGGTGGGTTCAAGTAAGAAGAAATAGTTGACAATTTCCATCTCTTCTCCATCTATCATGATGTTGCCTATTGGCCCTTGCTGAGAATTTTTTTTTCTCTTGATGTTGAGATGTAATCCATATTGAAGACTGTAAATCATTGATCTTCTGCAGCAAGTATTTCAAGTTCTTCTCACTTTCAGCATGCAACGCTGTGTAATCTACATAAAGTAAGTTGTTAGGGAGTCCTCCTTCAATGCTGATGCCACATTCTTCTTCATTGTGGTCCAGCTTTTGAATGTTTTGCTCAGCAGACAGATTGAATGTTTGTTGTTGTTGTTGTTGTTGTTGTTGTTAAGTGCTGTCGAGTTGCAGGTGACTCATAGTGACCCTATGAAGGAGAGTCCTCAACGCTTGGTGTCTCTCATCCTCTCTCCAGGGACAGATTGAATAGGTGTGGAAAAAGCATACAGCTCTACTGCATACCTTTTCTTCATTTTAAACCACATGATATTTCTTGTTTCTTTCCTTTGTTCAGACAATAAATAGCCTTTTGGTCTAGGTATAGTGTCACATGAACATAATTAATTGTTCTAGAATTTGCTCTTCTCAGTGTTAGCCATAATTTGTTACGATCCTCACAAATAGTTTTGCATCATCGATAAAACACAAATAGACATCTTTCTGGTATTCTCTGTTTTCTGCCAAGATCTACCTGACATCAACAATGATGTCCCTCATGTCATTGCCTCTTCTAAATTCAGCCTAATTTCTGGCAGTTCTTTGGCAATGTACTGTTCCAGCCATTTTTAAATAATCTTTAGCAAGATTTTACTTACATGTGATATTAATGACATTCTTTGGTAATTTCTATATTCTGTTGGACCACCTTTTTTGGGAATGAGATCAAATATGGATTTCTTCCAATCATTTGGCCAGGTAGGTGCCCTCCAGATTTCTAGGCATAGACTAGTGAGCACAGAGACAACATATTTCAAAAGTTAAGTACACTCGTCATCCCTTTAGTGTGCTCAACTAATCTTTTAACTACAGAGACTTTTCATCAATCTTTTAAAAAAGCTGGGATTAGTAATATGAAGAAATGTTAGGATCATTTTGAGATAGGTATCAAGTCAAACAATGGGTTTTTGTTGTTTTGGGGTTTTTTTTTAGGTATTAACGTCTTACATTTTTCCATTTTTTCCCTCATCAATGATAATATAAAATACCTACATTACAAACGCCTGCAAAAATGAACTCTAAAAGGTTCAGATTCATTGTAGGTGCAAGGCAAAAGAGTGTTGGTGGTCCAAAACCAGAGTTGACCAGCCAAGGTCTCACCAATGCCTTTGTCTCCCTGTGTCACTGAATTCTATATATGGTGAGCCATTGCCCTCATCCATATCTGTTAGAGTACTTCCTCCCTTGCCTTCCTTGGAATCATTTGGTTCTTTGTTGGTTTTTTGTTTGTTTGTTTGTTTGTTTGTTTGTTTGTTTTTCATTTGGTTCTTTGAAGATGTTTATTTCAGTTATGGTTGTTAAGTGCCATCAAGTCGAGTACAACTCATAGTGACCCTATGAACACAAGGTCTGAACCCTGTCCTATTCTGTGCCATCCTCACACAAGAGCCCATTGTAGCAGTCACTGTGTCAATCCACCTCGCTGAGGTTCTTCCTCTCCTTTACTGACCCTCCACCCTTCCCAACATCATGTTATTTTCCAAGGAATAGCCCCTTTTCCTCATTTCAACTGACTTCCAATCAAGGCTCTACCACTATACTGCCATAACTATCCTCATGCCTCTAGGGTTAATAGAGTTTTCAAAGGCCTATTCTTTAAGAAGCAGATGGCCAATGCTGCTTCCATTTATATCAGAGGAGAAGAAAATCCTTTCCTAAAGCTAGAAACTCACATTTAGCATCTCATTGACGTTTCACAAGGCTGCATGTGTTTGTTGAAACATGTCACCTGGTATTCCATCAATTCCTGGGGCATTTTTTTTGTTGCTGGCATAATTGATTTTTTTAAAATATAAAAATAATAGAATACATTAATATATGTGTACACAGATGTTGTTGTTGTTATGTGTCGTCGAGTCGCTTGCGACTCATAGCGACCCTATGTACAACAGCCCTAAATTCCGCTCTGTCCTGTGCTAATCACATTGTCTCTGACACTCCCATCCCAATTATCCCAGTCACTGAATCAATCCACCTCATAGAGGGCCTTCCTCTCCTGCGATGTCCCTCCCTCTCCTGCGCTGTCCCTCCACCCTCCCAAGCATGATGTCCTTCTCTAAGGACCGGTCTCTCCTCACAACATGTCCAAAGTATGTTAGACGGAGCCTCAGAATCCTTGCCTCCAAGGAGCCACCTGGTTTAACCCTTTCCAGGACAAATCTGTTTGTTTTCCTAGCAGCCCATGGTATTCTCAATACTCTTCTCCAGCACCACAGCTCAAAGGCATCAATTCTCCTTCTATCCTCCTTGGTCATTGTCCAACTCTCTGATGCATAACAAGTGATTACGAAGACCATGGCCTGTATCAGACACACCTTAGTCTCCAGAGAGACACCATTGCTCTTCAGTACTTTGGAGAGGTCCCTAATAGCAGACTTTCCCATGGCAATGCGCCTTTTAATTTCCTGGCTGCTGGTGCCAAGACTGTTGACTATGGAGCCAAGCAAACTAAAGCTGTGTACAATCTCAATCTCTTCACCATCCATCCTGATGCTGCCAATTGGTCCAGTGGTGAGAATCTTTGTCTTCTTGACATTGAGCCTCAATCCATATTGTAGGCTGCAGTCCTTGACACTCTGCAGCAGGCGCTTCAGGTCCTCTTCAGTTTCAGCAAGCAAGGTTGTGTCATCCGCATAACGCAGATTGTTGATAAATCTGTACACAGATAGAATGTCTAAATACGTAGTTAGACTTTTTAAAAGTATAGAAAGTTTTTAAAAAGCTACAGAAAGTTATATGTGGTTGTTATGTGTCATTGAGTTGTATATGACTCACAACAACCCTATAAACAATAGTTCTGAACCTTGCCCTATCCTGAACCAAACTCATCATCTCTGACACATTTGACCCGGGACCTCTTTTTGTTTTTTTCTTTTCCTTTTTGCTGGTGCCTTCAATGTAGCTTGAACCTCTTCCTTCATCACCATTGTTTCTGTATGCTTGAATATTCTTTCTGTAATAAAAAATGAACATTTCCTTTTTCAGAATTAGCTTTATTATTATTTTATACTGGTTTACATATAAAGTTCATATACATTGTTTTTCACACCAAGTCTTTCTCCTTTTCTTTACCCATCTCTCCCTCCAACCATCACATTGTGTAACTCTAAGATTAAGACATATACCCCCCCCTTGGATCCTTGTACACGTTCTACAATACTGGCCCTATACAGTATTGGTCTTTATGAGACTCTCTCGCCAGCTTGTGAGATCATCTGGGACCAGAGGGAAGGAAATCTGTCCTTGTTTTCAGTAATTCTGCTCACACTTGATCCTCTCTCCACCACTGATGCTCACCACCCTTTCTACTCAGTCCATCTTCTTCTCTACTATCTCCATTACCTCTACCATAGTCACCTTCATTCCCACCACCTCTTAATTCTTTTCCCCATTTTGTTTTCCTCCATCTATATGCTTCCTCCGATTAAAACAAGCTTGGAAAAAGGAGCGGCATCCACTTCCATAATAGATTGCCTCTGGAAACCCTATGAACCTGGAGAAAGGAAGAAAGTTATGCAGGTGTCCGGGTCTTTCATTCATAGGGTCGCTGTGAGCCCCCTATGACTCAATGGCACTTAACAACAACAACAGCATAGAGAGAGATCAGTTGGCCTAGTGGACAGAAAGTCATGCTCCCAAGCCAAAGGTAGGTGACTCTACTCTGCAGCCCTAGAGCCTGCCTTTAATTGTTTTTGGTGAAGCATTCTTCTAGGTCGTGTATCCCTGGTCTGTCTACTTGCTGTACAGAGGTAACTCGTGGTTGCTGTGAAGTCAAACACTGTGACACTGATATCAGAGTCAAATGCGAGAATGGTTACCTGTGGTGGACAGTGTTTGGTGGAGCTTCCTGATTAAAACAAGCTTGGAAGCAAGAGTGGCATCCACTTCCATAATAGCTTGCCTATGAACCTGGAGAGAGGTTGAAAGACACCCAAGCGTTGAGGACTCTCCTTCTTAGGGTCGCTATGAGTCCCTTACAACTTGATGGCACTTAACAACAACAAATGTTTCCTCCTTATTTTCTGCACTGTCACTACTAGCTCCAGGTACCTCCTTACTCTTCCTCTCTCTTCTCTATACCATCCCACCACCTCCACATTCTCCTTCACCTCTACCATCATGATACTCACATTCTCTTTCACTTATTCCTCACCGCCTGCTTCCCCAGAGACCTCTGATCGCCTAGTGGGTAGAGAGTTGCACTCCTACTGCAAAGGCATGTGGTTCAAATCTACCAGCTCCTCTGAGGGAGAAAGATGGGCAACCTCCTCCCCTGCGGTTTCTAGACTCTGAAAAACATTCTGAAAAGTCTGAAATTAGTTCTGACTCAGTGACACATAACAACAACCTGCTCCTTCACCACCTAGCTTTACGCCACCATTGCTAGGACACCTGTAAACATAAGTGAGCATTAAAATCTTCTTACCAAAGCCATCATCCTGTGAGTCTGTCATATCATGGTGCCTTGCATGTTGCAATGATGCTAAAAGCTATGCACCAATACTTCAAATGATAGCCGGCTGACTTATTTGTGTAAGACTTCAGGGCAACGAACTTCCAGATCAAGACAGACTAAGAAGAAATATCTAACAATTTGTTCCTCAAAAATTAGTCAGTGACAACCAGGTGGCTCACAACAGAACGCAGACCAGCTCCTTTTCTTTGGATGTATCATCAGGAGGGATCAATCACTGCAGGAGGACATTCTGCTTGACAAAGTCAAGGACCAGCAGGGGGGCTGCGAGGACAGTGCAGGACCAGCAACGTTTTGCCATTACGCATGATGTCATCATAAATCAGAGTCCGCCGGACAGCAGCGAGTGACAGCAATGACCAAAATAGCAGTGACCAAATAGGCTTCCAAGTCCTTAAAATTAAAGCAAAGCAAAACCAGGACCCCGCTGTGTATGAGTGAATTCCAGCTCGTAGTAACTCTATAGGACAGAATAGAACTGCCCACAGATTTTGCAAGGATACAACCCCCATTGTACCAGCTACTGCATCAATCTATCTCATCCGGGGTTTTCCTCTCCTGTGCTGTCCCTCCATCTTTCCGAGCATGATGTCCTTCTCCAAGGATCGGTCTCTGCTGGCCCTGTGCCTTTACAAAATAATAATAATGATGACGTTGTCAGTCTTTGAAGCTGTAACCAGAGTCATTTCGAAAAGTCACATATTTGAAATCAACCAGGCTTATCCCTCCCTTTCAATTTCTTTAGATAAGAGATTGCTGATTTAAGCAAGCAAGCAAGCACTCACGCGTGCGCGCGCGCGCACACACACACACACACACACACACACACACACACACATGTTCTCTCTCTTAGAAAACAATAGGTACTCTGAAATGAAGCAAACAACGTGGCCTTGTTACACAAGCCTGACATTAATAGACTATTCCTTTTGATTTCAGCCTGGAAACATTGGCAGCAAACCAGTGTTGGAAAGGAGGATCCAAAGAGTGAAATTTTAAAAGGGAAGCAAAGAAAAAAACAAAACAAAACAAAAAACAAAACCGAAAAACCAACAAAAAGCCAACCCAACTTTGATCAGAAGGGTCTGAAGATGAATTGTGGTCATTTCTTGAGTCTCTGGGTGGAAGTTAATGTCATTTTGAGACAAGGAAACTCCCCCCTCCCCCCAAGGAAACCGAGAAGGGATGCATTTTCTGATGGAACAGGGCCACCGCGCTGAGAGGATCAAAGCTTGCCGTGCAGAAGGAATGAAGGATTATTCACTTTCTATTTTTTCACGCCTGCAGCACACATGGGGATCTAATTGGTCGGGATGCGAAATGCAGACAGGCAGCCTGGCAGCACAGCGGAGCCCGAAAGGGGAGGCAGGCGCTCCCGGCAGCTGCAAACCATTAAAGGCAAGCGCACCATCACGCTCCCACTTTAATTGCTCTTCTGTGCGTGTTTCCTTAGCTCACGATCGCTGATGTCTGCTTCCAAGCCTTTCTGATCACAGAGGTGATGAGCTTGACTGCTGTCAGGCCCGCCAGGGCTCAGAAAACCCGAGAGACACGACTCAGAGTAGCTAGCACGGGGGACACGCCCAGCAGGGAGGGGACTGCTGGTCTCACGCAGCCCTGAGCGCTATAGGGGAGGCAGG
Source organism: Elephantulus edwardii (assembly GCF_000299155.1). Classification (NCBI taxonomy): domain Eukaryota; kingdom Metazoa; phylum Chordata; class Mammalia; order Macroscelidea; family Macroscelididae; genus Elephantulus; species Elephantulus edwardii. Next base: position 1,138,677 of record NW_006400117.1, read on the forward strand.
GACGTCCAGTGCAGGCCCCGTCTCATGCTCACTGTTGTTCCTCAAAGTCTTTATTTATAAAGTCAGGGGTCTTGGGATGTCTCTTGGGACGGCTACACTTCGATTCTAACCTAAAATACCAGGAGAAATTGAGGACTAGAGAGTAAAACAAAAATAAGACATGCATACCCAGAGCATTGTGCAGTGTGTGATCTTAAGCAAATTACTCCACCTCTCTGACCCTTCATTTCCTTGCCTTTGATACAGGGTGTTTACTTAACCCCTATGCTGTGAGGAGCACATGACATCATGAAAGGCTGAACAGTAAAGGAACGTTCCCATTGGCTGTTATCAGTGACTGTACCCACCTTGAACCCCAGTCTATCAGCCTTTTGATCCTCTTTCTGTTCAGGCTCCCTCAGAGTTCCCTGTCAGCCCCTCGGAGACCCTCCCCTGGTGGAAACTATCCCTGACCACCCAGGGCTACAAGATTGCAAGCTCCTGACTGCCCAGGATGCCAGCTTGGCTCCCTGAGATGTCCTGCTTTAGCCACTTCTCCTGACCAGGGTGACAGCCTCCTTGCCGTCCCACAAGCCACTTCGAGTCACCTGTGACTCTATAGCGACCCTATGTTACAACAGCCCTAAACCCTGCTCTATCCTGTTCCAACCTCACTGTCTCTGACACATCTACCCCATTACCCCAGTCACTGAATCAATCCATCTCATGGAGGGTCTTCCTCGCCGGCATTTTCCCTCCACTCTCCCAAGCATGGTGTCCTTCTCCAAGGACTGGTCCCACCTTGGAATATATCCAAAGTATGTCAGACAAAGCTTCAGCATCCTTGCCTCCAAGGAGCAGCCTGGTTTAACCCTCTCTCAGATAAACCTGTTTGTTTTCTTAGCAGTCCATGGTACATTCAATACCACAGCTCTAAGGCATTAATTCTTCTTTTATCCTCCCTAGTCATTTTCTAGCTCTCTAATGCATACTAATTGATTGCAAAGACCATGGCCTGTATCAGGTGCACCTTAGTCTCCAGCATGGCACCATTGCTCTTCAGTATTTTGGCATAGTCCCTAACAACTACCTACATATGTTGTTGTTGTTGTTGTTATGTGCCGTCGAGTCGTTTGCAACTCATAGCGACCCTATGTACAACAGCCCTAAACCCTGCTCTATCCTGTGCCAATCTCATTGCCTCCGACACACCCATCCCAATTACCCCAGTCACTGAATCAATCCACCTCATAGAGGGTCTTCCCCTCCTGCGCTGTCCCTCCACTTTGCCCAGCATGATGTACCTCTCCAAAGACCTGTCTCTCCTTACAACATGTCCAAAGTATGTCAGGCGAAGCCCCAGAATCCTTGCCTCCAAGGAACAGCCTGGTTTAACCCTCTCTAGGATGAATCTATTTGTTTTCTTGGCAGTCGAGATGGTACATTCAGTACTCTTCTCCAGCACCACAGCTCAAAGGCGTCAATTCTCCTTCTGTCCTCCCTAGTCATTGTCCAACTCTCTGATGCATAACAAGTGACTGCAAAAACCATGGCCTGTATCAGGTGCACCTTAGTCTCCAGAGAGACACTGTTGCTCTTGAGTACTTTAGAGAGGTCCCTAACCGCAGACTTTCCCATCGCAATTCGTTTTTTTATTTCCTGGCAACTGGTGCCAAGAGTGTTGACCATGGAGCCGAGCAAACTGAAGCTGTGAACAATCTCAATCTCTTCACCATCCATCCTGATGCTACCAATTGGTCCAGTGGTGAGAATCTTTGTCTTCTGGACATTGAGCCTCAGTCCATATTGAAGGCTGCAGTCCTTGACCCTCTGCAGTAAGTGCATGAGGTCCTCCTCAGTTTCAGCGAGCAGGGTTGTGTCATCTGCATAACGCAGATTGTTGATAGATCGTCCACCAATCCTAATACCACGCTTCTCCTCATAGAGCCCAGCCTCTTGGATAATCTGCTCTACATACAGGTTGAAAAGGTATGGAGACAGGACACATCCCTGGCGCACACCCTTCCCAATTTTGAACCATGCAGTGTTGCCCTGCTCTGTTCTGACGGCTGCCTCTTGGTCCAAGTATAGGTTTCGCATTAGCACAATAAAATGTTCTGGGATTCCCATTCTTCTCAGAGTCAGCCACAGTTTGTTATGATCCACGCAGTCAAATGCCTTTGCATAATCAATGAAACACAGATAGACATTCTTCTGGCATTCTCTGCTTTCAGCTAAGATCCATCTAACATCAACAACAATATCCCTAGTACTACGACCCCTTCTAAACCCAGCCTGGACTTCTGGCATTTCTCTGTTGATGTACTGTTCCAGTCGTTTTTGGATAATCTTCAGTCGAATTTTGCCCAACTGACTGGAAGAGGTCTATATTTGTTCCCATCCCAAAGAAGGGCAACCCAACTGAGTGTGGAAACTACAGAACAGTATCATTGAACCTACATATATCAGACTATAAAATGCAAACCCTGCCATTCTCTCCACCACCAAAAACCTCCACAGTGGCTTCCCGCCACTTACAGGTTAAAGCTTGGTGCTGTGCTGCACCCCATCAGAACCTCCATTCCTCTCAGTGCTGAAAACAGCAGTGCACAAGACCCTAAGAGAGTGAGCTGGCTGTTCTCAAGCACATTGCTTGGTGGGCAATGCTCTCAATCTCTTTCCGTCTGACTCATACTGCAAGGCCAAATTACATATTATCTCTTCTGAGTTGTTGTTGTTGTTGTTGTTAGGTACCATCTAATCAATTACAACTTGTAGCGACCCTCTGAACAGCTGAGTGGAATCTTGCCCTATACTGTGCCATCCTCAGCATCTCTGTCACGCTTGAGTCCATTGCTACAGTCACTGTATCAACCCATCTTATTGAGGGACTTCCTCCCTTTTGCTGAAACTCTACCTTTCCCAGTATAATTTCACTCTCCAAACATTGGTGCCTCTTGAACATGCCCAAAATACCTGCAATGACTCTTCACCATCTTTGTCTCCTAAGAGCACCCTGGTTGCATTTTCTCCAAGATGGATTTACTCTTTTAATAGTCCATAGGACGTTCAATACTCATTGTCAATCCCACAATCCAAAGGCTTATTCATTGTCCAACTTTCAGATAAATAAGAACCAATTGAAAGCTCCATGGCTTCAATCAAATGTACCTTAATTTTTTTCTTCTTTTTTTTAGTATTTTAAAAATTTTTTTATTTTGTTTTATGCTGGTTTACTTATAAACTTCATATGCATTGTTTTTCACACTGGATCTCTCCCATTTCCTTAACCCACCCCTTCCTCCTATCAAATTGTGTGACCCTACAATAACTAGGAATGATAGGAGATTTTATGACTTTGAGCTGTGGTGTTGGAGAAGAGTATTGAATATATCATGGACTGCTAAGGGAACGAACAGGTTCGATCTGGAGAGGGTTAAACCAGGCTGCTCCTTGGAGGCAAGGATTCTGAAGCTTTGTCTGACATACGTTGGACATGTTGCAAGGAGGGACCGGTCCTTGGAGAGGGACATCATGTTTGGGAGGGTGGAGGGACAGAAAGACCCTCGATGAGATAGACTGATTCAATTTCTGGGGTTATGGGGGTAGGTGTGTCAGAGACAGTGAGATCGACACAGGACAGAGCAGGGTTAGGGCTGTTGTACATAGTGACACTATGAGTTTCAGGCAACTCAATGGCACATAACAACAACATGATTTCCCTTCCTCCTCACTCCTCTCTGCTCCCACTCTCCCCCACTTAGATCTTCATACACATTGTGCTAGTTATCTATTTCTACAATAACAGTCTTCTAAAGTATTAGTCCTTGTACCTTAATTTTTTAACTGACATCCTTCCTATTTAGACTTTTAGAGAGATTCTTGGCAGTAGATTTCACTAATGCAACACTTCACTTGCTTGCTCCTACCACATGACACTGCCAACCCAAAGACAGGCAGGTTTAAGCCACACGCTTCCCTATGGGAAAAAGAGGCACAGTCTTCTCCTTTGTGATTTATGTTGTTGTATGTGTTGTTGATAACTCCAGTCACTGAATCAGTCCACCCCATAGAGGGTCTTCCCCTCCTGTGCCTCCACCCTACCAAGCACGACGTCCCTCTCCAAGGATCTGTCCCTCCTTACAACATGTCCAAAGGATGTCAGACGAAGCCTCAGAATCCTTGCCTCCAAGGAGCAGCCCTCCAAGGTAAACCTGTTAGTTTTCTTAGCAGTCCGTGGTATATTCAACACTCTTCTCCAGCACCATAGCTCAAAGGCATCAATTTTCCTTGTATACTCCCTAGTCATTGTCCAGCTCTTTGATGCATAGCAAGTAATTGCAAAGACCGTAGCCTGTCTCCTAGCCTCTGAAAACTTCTAAAGTGTCAGCTATGAGTCAGTTCTGACTTGAGGGCACACAACAACAGCTATCATGGGTGTTGATTGGAGGTCCAAGTAAAATGAAACTGTTGATAACTTCAGTCTTTCTTCCGTCTGCCATGATGTTGCCTGCTGGTCCAGTAGTGTGGCTTTTTGTTTTCTTGATTTGAGATGTAACCCATATTGACAACTAGACTTTGATCTTTTACAGTAAGCACACCAGGTATTCTTCACTTTCTCTAAACAAGGTTGTGTCATCAGCATAATGCAGGATGTTAGTGACCCCTTCTCCAGTCTTTATGTCACATTCTTCTTGATATAGTCCAGCTTCTGAAATTGTTTACACAGCATGCAGATTAAATAAATACAACCTTTGATCCTTTCACCATACTTTTCTCTCTCTCTCCTCTAAATATTCTCCCCTAATGTGGCCAGTTCAAAATTGGGAAGGGTGTATGCCAGGGATGTGTCCTATCTTCATACCTTTTCAACCTGTATGCAGAGAAGATTATTCGAGAGGCTGGGCTCTATGAGGAGAATTGTGGAATCAGGATTGGTGGAAGATCTATTAACAATTTGCGTTATGCAGATGACACAACCCTGCTTGCCGAAACTGAGGAGGACCTCATGCACTTGCTGCAGAGGTCAAGGACTGCAGCCTTTAGTATGAACTGAGGCTCAATGTCAAGAAGACAAAGATTCTCACCACTGGACCAATTGGTAGCATCAGGATGGATGGCGAAGAAATTGAGATTGTTCACAGTTTCAGTTTGCTCGGCTCCACGGTCAACACTCTTGGCGTTGCAAACGACACGACGGCACATAACAACAACAACAACAACAATGTGGCCAGTAACTTTGGTCAAGTGTCGTATTTGTGCTTCCATATTGCCCTACAGCAACCACTTTGAACAGAAATCATTTGCTTGCCCACTTTTTGCCTCCACTTGGAGGTGAGCTTTTGGGGACTAGGACTGCATTGAATTTCTCTTTGTTTTCCCAGCATGTAATATGGCTAGCAGGAATGAGATAAATGTATTTTTAAATAAGTTATTGCTATGTATTCTTTTTCTCTCTCTGTGACTACACTATCCAAGTAACCTGAAAGTATTTTTATTACTCACAATGCCCAGTATGTAGCAGAACCTCAATAGTCACTGGCTCAGACATCTGGTGCTGTTGGCAACAAGGCCTCTACCATGTCTGTCTTGCTCATTGCTGCTTTACTGGCGTGTAGAACAGGGCTTTGAACATAGCACGTAATCAATACAATTTGAATGAGTTAATAATATGGTGCTGTAGAATAAAACATCTGTCCTAGTAGAAAAGCCTGGGTTCTAATAAGATGCCACAAACTCAAGCAAGCCAAAAAAGGTGTCTTTGATTTCCTCCGAAAACATTACTTCTTACCCTACAGTCCCAGAAAATGCTTCCTAGTTTCATATATGGCACCACTATCCAGGTACCTATCCTGCAAAAGGTAGGATTCTAAAAAGTTCTATCTTTGCATCTCACATCTAATCTGCTAATGAGTTCTGCCAGCTCAACCTCCAAAATATTTCTAAACTCTGGCCATAATATTTGGAGTCAACACCCTGACTGAAGTCACCACTACTACAAACTCCTTCCAACTTTTTCTCATGACTCAGCACATATATATATATATACTGTGCACCTGCTTCATTTCATCAGTTTGATCATGCAGATACTATTCCAGCGTCTTTCTGCTTAAAACGCAAAGTTCTAACCTCAATTTAAAAGCTTATGCAGTCTGACTTTGGCTACTTTTCTATTCCTACTAACTCATTCCTTGCTCATTGTTCCTGGAAATTCTAGTTTGTTTTTACCTCAGAACTTACTCTTCCTTTCCTACTTTAGGGTCATTATGAGTCACAGGCAACTTGACTCGCTGGTGGCTTGTTCTGGTTCTTGTTATGTGCCATCAAGTCTCCCACAGCTCATAATGAGGACATAATACAACAGCTCTGAACCCTGCCCTATCCTGAGCCAGTCCTAC
>NW_006400117.1:1147318-1156000 GCF_000299155.1 Elephantulus edwardii
AAACTGGCAGCAATAGCTGCCCCAATAATTTTGGCCATTCTCTGGTCTTTTCTCTTCCCTCTAGATCCCAGTTGTTAAAAGAGGGAAAAATTTAAGCAAATAAATAACAAATAATTTTGAACATTATAATCTTTTAAGCTTAAGGCTAGAGGTATTAACAATATCATCATTTCCAATCCAGAGATACATGCTCCAATGCAGTACCTATTTTCTGTAAATGGTTTTGGTAAGGGGAATGTTGTAAATGTGGATACATTTCCACTGTTCCTCCTCCATGCCACGATATAGTGTTATTAGCTTAAGCGGCAGTCAGTGCTCTTCACCACTACTCAAAAGCATCGATTCTTCTTCTGTCATCCTTATCATTGCCTAGCTTTCTAATGCTTAGCAAATAATTGCAAAGACCATGGCCTGGATCAGGCACATCTTGGGTTATTTTCTCATGAGGCCTTCACCTTGCTTGCTAGAGCTGTATCCCTTCACCCAACCCTGTGAAATCCTTTATTTATGCGTTGATATGCTTGTCTCTATATCCTTTCAAGTTGACTGCAAGCATTTTGGAGATAGGAACATAGTCTTAGCCTTCTCTACAGTTGTAGTAATTTCATTTTACTTGGATCTACCAACAACACCCATGGTAGTAGCAGCCAAGAAATCAAAATTTGTGTTGCACTGGGGAAATGTGCTGTCAAGGACCTCTTTAAAGTGCTAAAGAGCAAGGATGTCCATTGAAAGACTAAGGCACTGCTGATCCAAGCCATGACAGTTGTCAGTTGCTTCCTATGCATCTGGGAGTTGAACAGTGACTAAGGCAGAATGAAGAAATATCGATGCCTTTGAATTGTGGTGTTGGAGCAGAGTACTGATAATTCAGCAGACAGATTGTCCTGGAGGCAGTGCAACCGAGCTGCTCCGTAGAGGCAAGGATGGTGAGACTTGGTCTCACACACTTTGGGTATGTTGTTAGAAGAGTTCAGTCCTTGGGAAAAGATAGCATTCTGGGAAAAGTAGAGGGTCAGAAAAAGAGAGGAAGTGTCTCGAGGAGATGATTGACACAGTGGGCTTGAGTATGGAGGAGATCAGAAGAACGGCACAGGATAAGGACGAGGTCCTTGAACTGCCTGAGTTGTGGCCAGCTGGATGACACCTACCAACAGCAAACTGCTAGAGAATAGGTTTCTTCTAGTCATCCATGTTTGTCATCTCTATGATAATAGCACTAGTGAATTAAGATCCAGTTCTACCTAGCAACATATTTAAAAATATAATTAAAAAATGGGTCAAATGTGATGTGAGGGCCAAAATCCTAAAGCTCTAGGAAGAAAAAAATGTTGTTGTTGTTGTTGTTGTTGTTGTTCTTTTCATTGTTGTTTTGTACCATCTAGTCAGAACCAACCTATAGCTGACCCTCTGGTGGATTTTAAGAGGCAGTAACAGCATGGGAGGAGATTGCCTACCCTTCTTCTACGGAAGGAAAAAAATAGGTACAAGTTGTATGAACATGTTCAAGGCAACCGAAGAGAAAAGAGTTAAAGAGAAACAACATTTTGAACTCTGTGTATCACAGAGATGTATTCTAAAAAGTTAGAGGGAAACTTTCTACTACAACCTTCACTATAAAGAAAGTGAAAAACGCTTATACTATATCTTACCAGTAGTGATTAATTTTGCTTTCAATCAGAAAAATTAAGTCATTGGAAACAAATAGTTGTGAATTCATTGAAAGATTTAATAATCTCTGATTTAGTAGTTTTATATCATTTGAAATATCTTTATCGTATATCAAGCACTGCTTACTTGGCTCCACAACCAACGCTCTTGGAACCAGCAGTCAGAAAATCAAAAGACAAGTTGCACTGGGAAAGCCTGCTCTCAGGGACCTCTCCAGAATCCAGGGAGCAACAAAGTCAGTCTAGACACTTAGTTGTGTCTGATCGAGGCCATGGTCTTTGCAATTACTTGATATGCATCAGAGATCTGGACAATGACTAACAAGAATCAATGCCTTTGAGCTGTGGTGCTGGAGAAGAGTATTAAATACACCATGGACTGCCAAGAGAACAAACAGGTCTGTCCTGGAGAGGGTGAAACCAAGTTGTTCCCTGGAAGCAAGGATTCTGAAGCTCCACCTGACATACTTTGGACATGGTGCAAGGAGGGACCAGTCCGTAGAGAAGGATATCATGCTTAGAATGGTAAAGAGCTATAGCACAAGAGAGAAATACTCCAGATAAGAGGGATTGACATAGTACCTGGGGAAATGAGAGTAAGTGTGTCAGAGACAGTGAGATTGGCTCAGGACAGGGCACGGTTTAGAGTGATTGTGCATAGGGTTGCTGTGAGTTGCAAGTGACTCAATGGCACATCACAACAACACACTCAAAAATATATATGTAAATTTTTTTATTTGAATAAAACAAACTTCCTAAACACATATAAAAATGTTGAAATGCTGGCTTGGGGGAAGAAAGAGAAAAATCAGTCTACAGAGTGGCAGAAAATATTTGTAAATCTTGCATTAGATAAGAAATTTGAACCAACATTTCTCCAAAAATAAACCTATAGCCAAAAACAAAGCTCAATTTAATTCAGCTCATTACCATTGAGTTGGAACCGGCTCAAAGCTTATCTTCTAGTAATAAACTTATCTTCTAGTAATAAACTTTTAACCAACGTTGACTGTAAATAATGAAATTTGGAATCTCCTCCCCCCCTTTTCTGCTTTTCTATATTTCATGATGTTGTTGTTGTTAGGTGCCATCAAGTCAAGTATGACTCATAGTGACCCTATGAACAAAAGATCTGAACAGTGTTCTATCCTGTGCCATCCTCACACTTCCTGACACACAAGAACCCAGCAGTCACTGTGTCAATCCACCTGATTGAGGGTCTTCTCCTTTGCTGACCCTCCACCCTTCCCAGCATCATGCCCTTCTCCAAGGAACAGCCCCTCCTACAACACTCCCAAGATATGTGAGGTGAAGCCTCATCATTATTGGCTCCAAAGAACACTCCAGCTGCACTCTGTCCAAGATATATCTGTTCATTCTCTTGGCCATCCATGGGATGTTCTGTGTTCTTCTCCAACACCACAGCTCAAAGACATCAATTTTTCTTCTGTCATCCTTATTCATGATTCAGCTCTCAGATGCATAGCAAGAAATCAGAATGGCTATGGCCTGAATCAGATGTATCTTATGCTCATAAGCTTTCTTCAAATGACATGCATTTGAAGATAAAAATCTATTTTAATATTCATAACTCTGTAATAAGTGAGAAAAGTGTCAGAGTTTTCATTTCCAAGAAAATAAATTCCCCTTCCAAAATCTGAGGTACAGTGGTAACCTAGCCCCACTCACCTCGGGTACAGAGTATGGAGCCATCACAGGGACACAGGACAGAAGATGGGTGGACCATCCACAGCTCCTGCAGGTGAGCCCAGGGCCAGCTGACCCAGAGCAGGACATCATCTTCACAAGCAAGAAGCTTTCTTTCCCTTGTGTTAAGTTGTGATAGGTTTGGGGGAGTTTTGGAGTATTTTTCCCACTGGCCACCACTCTCTTTCAAAAGTGTTGTAAAGTGATTCAATCCCCCAGCCTGCATCTTCCCTGTGCCTGCCCTCACTGACTATTTATTTCCTTTCCACCTCACAGCGGCTGCCCTTCAGGCAGTGACCCCAACAATGTTGTTGCAGGTGTCGGCTCACTCCGATCCCCTTGGCTCTGCGTGGAATTCTGCTCAGATCAAACGCCTCTGTGGAAACGCAAGCTGGATTGTCTTCATTTTCTCTCATTTTGCTTTGACTTCGCAGCCGTCCCCGGCTGTCAGGGTCTCCACTGGCAGCCCAGCCATTCATCAATTTAAAGCACAGCCATGAGGTTCTGGAAAGCAGCCAATTCCACACAAGCAATCAATGCTTTTCTCTTCATTTTCCTTTGAAAGTGAGAAGAGCGAATCTGCTCGTCTGGAAGTGAGCTATTTATGAAGGTGCTTAGAGTAGCTTCTAAGGTGCCACAGAGGACCCCTCGGCCAGGACTGACTTGACCGCTGCATCACCTGCATGGCCACACAGGGCCCAGTGTGGCGTGGACCCTCACACGTGGATTAACGCTCTGTTGCCATCTTGAAATGCTTGGTGATTTATTTTATTATATTTTAACAAAGGCAAGAACAAATGTAGAACTCTGGTGGCTTCGTGGTGAAAAGTTTTTTGACCAACTCAAAGGCACATGGTTCAAATCCACCATCTATTCTATGACAGAAGGATGGCAATCTTTTCCCTCCTGTGTGATTTACTGCCTCTGAAAACCCACTGAAGAGTCAGTTCTGGGTCAGTTATAACTGTATGGCACTCAACAACAATGACAAGTGTCATTTTTAAACATATACCTGGAGATCTTGAAATGATGGGCTGGGTCCTGTCCACGTCTTCTGCTGCTACCTTCCACTCACCACTCAACATCCTGTCCCCTTCCATGCCCACCCACATTGCTGGAGGAGAGGTTTGGTTCATGAGAGAACTTTAGAGTTTGACTCATGAGATCTTCATGTGTTTATTATTAGTCAGTATTTGTTCCTAAAAGAACAAATAAATAAGCCTTATAAGTAATATAAATAGTACACACCTTCTAAGCGAGGATGGTAAGACTTCAGTTGCCTTATTTTGGACAAATCGCCCCACTAGGGAAGAAAATGATGTTTGGGAAGGTGGAGGCTCAGTGAAGGCTCTGGAAACCCTCAGGGAGATAGGCTGACAGCGGCAGCCATGACACATTCCAACCATCCTGAGCATGGTGCAGGCCTGGAGACATTTTCCTCTGTTATACATAAGGCCAGGAGTCAGGGCCAACTCAGTAGCTTGATAGCAACTAACGTTATTTATTCCCCTTTCCTGATGAAGAAGTATAAACAACTGCTGTGGGGTACAAAGCTCATTAGCCTGTCTCTATAAGAATGACAGAAGAAGAATTGATGCCTTTGAGCTGTGGTGTTGACAAAGTGCTGAACATCCCATGGACGGCCAGCAGAACAAAAAAATATGTTCTGGAGAGGGTGCAGCTTGAGTGTGCTCTTTAGAGGCAAGGGTGATGAGACTTCTCCTCACATACTTTGGGCATGTTGTTAGGAGGGGCTGTTCGTTGGAGAAAGACATGATGCTGGGAAGGGTGGAGGGTTGACGAAGGAGAGGAAGACCCTCAATCAGGTAGATTGACACGGTGACTGCCACAATAGGCTCTAGTGTGTCAGGAAGTGTGAGGATAGCATAGGACAGAACAAGATTCAGATCTTTTGTTCATAGGGTTGCTATGAGTCATACTTGACTTGATGACACCTAACAACAACAATAAGTAACAATATTGAATATATCATTGTCATTGTTACTGTTGTTAAGTACTGTCGAGCTGAGTACGATGCTTAGCAACCCTATGAACAACAGATATAAAATCTTTCCTACCCTGCGCCATCCTTATCATCCCCAACACACTCAATGTGCTCAACCTAATGAGCCCATTTCTGCAATAACTATGTTTACAGAGAATCATCTTCTTTTTCATTGACCCCTTCACTTTTCCAAGCTTGATGTCCCTTTCCAAGAAATAGCCTCTCCTAACAACATGCCCAAAGTATGTAAAATGAAGCTTCATCACCCTGGCACCGAAAGGGCACTCTGGTTGCACTTTGTCCAGACATATCTGTTTGTTCACTACAATTCACATTGACACTGTGAACCACAGTTTGAAATGTTGCTCTATCCTGTTACCATCCTTACAAACCTCAGGCATGCTCAAATCCATTGTTGAAGTCACTATGTCAGTGCATCTCACTGAGGATCTCTGTTTTTACTACCTTTCACTTTCCCCAGCATGATGTTGTTTTCCAAGGACTGACTGACCTCTCTTGACAACATGCCCTAAGCATTCGAGAAGTTTCGCTATCCTTGCCTCTAAGGAACACTCTGGTTGATCTTCCTGCAAGACCAATCTGCTTGTTTTGTTGGCAGTCTGTTGTATATTCAATCCAATTCAACAGCTTCACAGTTCAAAGGCATCAATCTTCGTTGGTCGTTGTCCAACTTTTACTTGCATATGAACCAGTTGAAAATTCCATGGCTTGCATTAGGCACCCATTCATTTTTAAACAGATATCTTTATTCTTTGCCATTTTGAAGAGGTCCTTCACAGCAGATTTTCCCAATGCAAGATGTCTTTTGATTTTTGTGGCTACCATGGCTGTTGACTATAAATCTAAGGAAAATGAAATTCTTTTTTTTCCATAATTTTTTTTATTGGGAAAAACATATTGGGGGTACAAGGAGGTGAGTGTTGGGGGCAGAAGGGTGAGGATGGGCCAGGATGCAGTTGCAGAGCTGCACAGTTTGGTCGGTGGGGGGAGCAGGTGATGAGGGTCCAGTGGGGACCAGATGCTACAGAGGAATGACAAGCATTTTCCAATAGTAATTAAACCAACTGTCTTATTGATTTGGGAACTGGATGCCGACTCTCTGGCTTCTTCATGCTGAACAGGGGCGTAGATGTAAAGGGGGGAAATAAAATTCTTGAAAATGTCAATATATTTCTGATCTGTGTCATTGCCTGTTGGTCCAGCTGTGAAGATCTCTGTTTTCATGTTGCTGAGATATTGTAGTCTTTGATCATCTTCCGTAATTGTTTCCAGACATCTTCACGTTCCGCAAGCAATGTTGTGTCATCTGCATAATGTAGTTTGTTGACGAGTCTTCCTTCAATCCTGAATATACCATGTGAGATAAACAAACAAATGTGTCTTGGAAGACATTCATCCAGAGTGGTCTTCAGAAGCGAGGATGCTAAGACATCATCTCATAGTTTGGGCTTGTTTTAAGGAGGGTCCAGTCCCTGGAGAACGGCAGCACACTAGGAATAATCAGTGAGGGAGAGACTGTCTCCAAAGCGATGGGCTGATGCAGTGGTCCCAACAATGCATTGAAGTGAAGCAGAAACTGTGAAGTTGGCACTGGGTTAGACAGGATTTTGTTTCCTTGTACAGAGGGTTTCTCTGAGTCAACAGCATCTAACAACACAACAGCAACCGATGTAACAAGGAGAGATTTATGGCTTTAGCCACAGGGTCAAGATAATGATTTAAAAACTCCAACTCTTGGACCATGAGAGGGTGAACTGTATAATCGTTCCTTTTTCATTAGATTGGGACTGAGTATTTTATAGTAGAAGAAAGACAGAATCTAATAGGTTGTCTGCAAGAAAGTGTCAATGTGATCTTCCAGCATAAAGAGAAAGATGAGCAGCGGTCATTTCAGAGAAGGTCAAAGAGTTCCAGGAGGATGGGCCATTGACCCTGAACATACTCTGAAAATGCTGTTTGACGAGAAAGCTGAGGGACCTTGAGAAGCGAAATCTAGCTGTGAGTGTCTGTCCCAGCAGGCACATTCCTAAAAGATAAAAAGGAATTTGCAGTTGATATATTATTTTGAGAACCTTTTGGGGCCATTTGGGGTGTGAATGAATCATTTCAAAGCCTTGACAATAAATATAACCTCTTAGAGTCCCTACAGCCGAGACTCCCCGAGGACAGGACTATCCTCTCTGGCAAACATAGTGCTGAGGTTTGGGGACAGTAATTTAATCTTTCTGAGTGTGGGTCCTCATATCTGCATAATAATAATAGTACCAGCCACAGAGAATTGTTAAGAATCAGTTCACTTTTACTGTAAAATCAATTAAAAGTGTCTAGCATACATTATATACTCAAGAACTTAAAATTATGTATGTTGTTATTGTTACTATTTGTTGTTGTTGTATATAATGAAGTTAGAACCAACTCATAGCTGACTCTCCAGTAGATTTTCAGAGGCTATAAATAGCAGGAACTTGCTCATATAGAGGAAATTGCTCATCTTTGTCCAAGAGAACAACTGGTGGGCTTGAATCAGATGCTGTGGGTCTGGCAATATAGTATTTTCCCACTAGGCCAAGACCACCCTACATTAGTTGTTGTTACATGCCATCTAGTCAGAACCAACCCTTAGGTGACCCTCCAGCAAGTTATGAGAGGCAATTTACTGCACAGGAGGAGATTGCCTGTTTTTTCCCATAGAGCAGCTAGTAGATACAAACTGTGGGTCTTTTATTATTAGTTGTTGGTGGCTGTGTGTGCTGTTAAGTTGGAACTGACTCATAGCTGACCCTCCAGTAGGTTTTCAGAGGCAGCTAATCACAGGAAAGGAAATTGTCCATCCTTCTCTTGAGGAACTGCTGGTGAATTTGAACCGAGAGCCTTTGGAATTATAGCACAGCTTCTTAACACTCTGTAAGGATTCCTCATGATCTGTTAAGCCAAATAGTTGTAGGAGGTTTAAAGGTGGAATGCAGCACTCCCTAACACCATCATAACCCTAATATGATGTAAGAGAAGTTTCCCAGGGATGTGTCCAGTAATGCCTTTTTTAAAAAATTTTCATTTTTTAATTAACTTTTACTCATTTTAATGAACATTTACAGAGATTTTGGGTTTCCATTCATTCATTGTTGCACTATTTTCTCTACTCTCCCCTCCCCCAATTTGTTCCTCTTTTTTTTCCCCCTTGAAAGTCTGTTTTAATTGTCCCATTGCCACAGTGCTTGTCAAAGCCAGTTCTGATTAATCTCCTTTGTCAGTGTGTCCTTTGCCATTCCCTATCACTCC
>NW_006400117.1:1158062-1198308 GCF_000299155.1 Elephantulus edwardii
AAAAAAAAATTATTCTGATTTATTCACAAAGTTTGAATACATGGTTTTTCTCTAAAGATCCTTCCTATTTACCTTCACCCTACCCACCCATCGAATTGTGCAACCTTATGATTAACACCCTCCCTAACCCCCCTCATCACCCCTCTATTTCCACCCTCCCCCCTACTCATCCTCATACTCATTCTACAATAATGGTTTTATACTGTACTTGTCCTTGTGGGACTATGTTAGTTCACTCAGCATAATGCTCTTCATCACATCAACCACTCTGGAAGGTAGTCTGGTGCTTCCTCAAAAAGCTGAACATAGAAATTCTATATGACCCAACTATTTCCTTGCTTGGAGTATACCCCAAAAAATGAGAGCTGAGGCACAAACTGAGATTTGTACAGCAATGTTCATAGCAGCGTTATTCACCATTGCAAGAACATGGGAACAGCCCAGATGTCCAACCACAAACAAATGGATTGAGAAGTCGTATAGTCATACAATGGATTACTATACAGCACGCAGGAGCAATGATTTTGTAGATTACTACCTACCTTGGGAGGGACCAGTAAGACCTCTTTATTTTAGAGATAAAAGGAAACAACAGTGTGTCCTTTGAGGTCCCAGGTCCAGCACCGTGAAACTCCTTGACACTAGGAAAGCCTGAACACATGGAGGTCTCTGTGGCAAGCCAGGCCCACAGATGCTGAAGAAAACAAGAACTTTCTTCCATAACCAATTGAAAGCGGGGGCCTGCCCTTAGAGCTAGCACTCTGAATGTGGGCTCTGGCTTGGTGGTAAGGAGTTGCACATGCAAAGGCACATGGTTCAAATGCACTAGCTGCTGCACTGGAGAAAGATGACCAATCTCTTCCCCTGTGATGTACAATCTCTGAAAATATGTTAGCGTGTCAGCTAGGAGTTGGTTCTGACTCCATGACACATAACAGCATTGAAAGAGAATGCATTTTTGCTGTTGTTGTTGTTAAAGTCTTCTACTTGTGGTATCTGTACAGCACATACAACATTCTGAAAGGAACACTCATGCCATCAAGTAGTTAGGCACTCAGCTGCCAACAAAAAGGTCAGTGGTTCAAACTCATCCACAACTCTGTATGATCTGCCTCCTCAAAGATCATGGCTAGGAAACCCCATAGGACTGTTATACTCAGCCTATGGAGTTGCTGTGAGTTGGAACCAGCTCAATAGCTCTCAGTGATAAGCATCCTAAGTCATCAAATCACTACAGACAACAGAGTACCTTTTCAGACATCTCCAAACTTAAAGCTCTCAAGGGCTCCTGGAGATAAGCATTATAGTCAAACCTGCACCAGAATCAGGAACCATGACCTCATCCTGTGTCCTCTCCCCTGTATTTTGGCTGCCCTTAGGGGGGTGAATCCGAGGCTAACCTAAGATCTTAGCATTGCATGACCTAAAACTCGATTTTGTTCCTCTGTCCTGTATGTGCAGCAGGAGCTAATGGGCAGCTCTTAGTCCTGGGCTGGGCAGGATGTCAGCAGGTCTTCTGCCTGGAGTTTGGCCCCAGTCACATCTCCTTCTGTGGTTAAGAAGCATGTCACAGCCAAGCACTGAGTGGACTTGAGTGTGAGGGCTGCTGGCGGACAGGACTGAGGAAGTAAAACAGACAGGAACCACCTCAAAGCTGCAACTCAGGAAGGAGGTCACCTCCCACCTGAAGAGGACAGGAGGAACATGGAAGTGTGACCTATCACACAAGTCTGGAATCGCAAGACTGTCTGGAGGAGACATTTCTGGGCAATGATTAGAAAATAAGTAAGTGAAATTCTTCCCCCAACCCCCCCCCCAAAAAAATAAAACCAAACAAACAAAAAACAGGCCTGGGAACTCAGAACTCTGTGAATGCAGATTACTAGTAAGACAAAAACCTACAAAGTACTGAATATTGTGTCTTAGACTAAGCACCCTAGATATTTTTCATTCTGCCATTTATTGCGCACAATACACCATGAAGTGGGTATTTGTTTTTATTCACACAACCCAGAAGTTTAGAAAGCAAATCATGAGAGGTGCCCCCCACCACAGCCGTCACCATTCCCGCTCTCCAGGAGCAGCTGTTGTTTATAGTCCTTGTAACCTTCCTGACGTTTGTCTATATTCAATCAGCACTATGTATACACACTCCCTCTTGTGTATGTGCTTACACACACACACATGCATATACATGAACATATGTATATACAGAGAGATACACAATGTGTTTGTTTTGATGAAATCAGGGATATACAGCAGTTTAGGGTTGGTTTTTTTTTCCACTTTTCATTTCTCTTTTTTTCTAATTCCATACATATAAATATCTGAGATACTATAAGAAAATTTGGAAACAATGGAAAAGAGTATGGAGTCTTTTCAGGGAAAAAGCTATGAGTTGTAAATACACCTTTTGGCATTATCTGAATTAAATGGGCAATACTGTTAAGTTTCAAGGAACGACAAGTGTATAATTGTTGTTGTTGAGAATATATATACACAGCAAAACGTGCATGAGTTCAGCAGTTCCTGCAGGTACAGCTCGATCACACGGGCCACATTCTTCAAGGTGGCCGTCATTCTGACCCACCTTTTGGGAATTAATTTCAACTTCATTAATTAGTTCACTGCCCTTTAAGGTTCCTATCTAATCTTCTACTTGCTCTTGTCAATTTGATTCCATTTGTGACCATTGTTAGGTGCCACCCAGTTGGTGATAACTCATAGTGAACCTGTGAACAATAAACCATGACTGTGCACCAACAGATCAAATCCTGCAACATACTCATAGTCGCAATCATGACCAAGCCCGTTGTTGCAATCACTTTGTCAATCCGTCCAGCTAAGGCTGTTCCTCTCTTTCTCTGTCTGACTCTGCCTTTCCTAGCTTAATGTCTTTTTGCAAGGCCTTACCTATCCTGACAACACGACTGAAGTATGTGAGACCAAGTTCCACCATCCTTGCCTCTAAGGAGAGAGCACTCTGGCTGTACTTCCTCCCAGAAAAACGTGTTTGTTTTTGGGCAGTCCGAACGATATTCAGTACTCTTCTCTAACACCACAATCGAAAGGCATCCATCCTTCTTTGGTCTTCCTTAGTCATTGTGGGACTTTCAGATGCATAGGAAACAACTGAACAAACCATGGCTTAGGACTGAAGCACCTTAGTCTTTAAACTGACATCTTTAAGTTTTAGTACTTTGAAGAGGTCATTGACTGAAAATTTTCTCCATAGAACAGGCCTTTTGCTTTCTTGACTGCTGGTTGTTGACTATGGATTCAAGTAAAATGAAATCATTGATAACTTCAATCTTTTCTTCATCTATCACAATGTTGTCTTTGGTCCAGTGCTGAGGGTTTTTGTTTTCTTAATGTTGAGACTATATGATGAGAAATGTAACGTTTGGGTTGGAGGAAAACACATTAACAACATGCTTCACACAGGTGATAGAACCTTGCTTGAAGACAGTGAAGGAAACTTGAAGCAAATACTCTAGCCTTCAATATAGATGACATCTCAACATCAAGAAAACAATAGTGCTCACAAAGGGACCAATAGGCAACTTGATTATCCCTTATATTATTGATATTGTTCCTCTTATGTGCCATCAAGTGGCCTAATAACTAATAGTAACTAATAGTGACCTTCTGAACTTTGTCCTACCCTGAGCCAATCTTACTGTCTCCAACACACCTACCTCCATTGCTGCAGTTACTTTCTCAATCTATTTCCATCAGAGTCTTCCTCTCTTGTGCTGTCCCTCCATTGTACCAAGCATGAGGTCCTTCTCCAGGGTCTGATCCTTCCTGGCAATATGCCCAAACTATGTCAGTTGTACCTTCACAATCCTTGCCTCTAAGAAGCAACTTGATTTCACCATCTCCAGGACAGACCTGTTTATTCTTTTTAGAGTCTATAGTATGTTCACTATTCTTCTCCAGCACCACAACACAAAAGCATACATTCTTCTTCTATTATCCTTACACATTGTCCAGCTCTCTGATACATAACAAATAATTGTGAAAACTGTGGCCCGGATCAAATACACCTTAGTCTCTAGACTGACATCATTGCTCCTTAGCCCTCTGGAGAGGTCCCTGAAAGCAGACTTTCCCAGTGCAATTCACCTTCACCTTTTGGTTTCCTGACTGCTGGTGCCAAGAGTGCTGATTGTGGAGATAAACAATCTTGATCCCTTTTCCCCTCTATCTTGGTGCTCTCAGGTGGCCCAGTGATAAGAATCTTTGTCTTCTTGATGCTGAGCTTCAATTCATATTGAAGACTGCAGTTCTTGGCTTTCTGCAGTAAATGTTTTATGTCCTCTTCAGTTTCAGCTAGCAAGGTTGTGTCATCTGCATAAAGCAGGTTGTTGAAAAGTCTTCCTCCAGTCTTGATGCCACATTCTACATCATAAAGTTCCACCTCCTAAATGTTCTGTTCCATATAGAGATTTTAAAGGTATAGAGACAGGATACATTCCTGATGTACTCATTTCCTGATTTTGAACCATGCAGTGTTTCCTTGCTTTGTTCTAACAACTGCTTCCTGGTCCAAGAGTAGGTTTCTCATGAGCACAAGCAGGTGTTCTGGGATTCCCATCCTTCTCAAGGTTAGCCACAATTTGTTGTGATCCACACAGTCAAATGCTCTTGTAGAGTCAATAAAACCGATAGACTGGTCTCAGCCAAAATCTGACACTGGCTACGATAAACCTGATATCATAGCCTCTTCTAAACCCAGCTTGTATTTGTGGTATTTGCAAAGGTACTGTTCCAGTATGGATTGGGGTTCCCGCCTTCCGCCATCTTCAACAGGCTTTTACTTGCATGTGATATTAGTAATAAATTCCACACTCTATTGGATCACCTTTGTTTTAGACCGGGAATCAATATGGATCTCTTCCAGTCAGTTGGTCAGGTGGTTGTCCTACAGATTTTTTGGCACAACCTGGGGAGCACATCCAAGGCAGCGTCTGTTTGTTGAAATATGTCAATTGATATTCCATCAATTCCTTGGGCCTTGTTTTTGCCAATTCTTTCAGAGTAGCTTGAACTTCCTCCTTCATCACCATTGCCTCTTGATCATATATTGTTTCATGCAAGTCAGGTTGATCTTTTTGGTTCAGTAACTGTGTGCTCCTTCTATCATCTTTTGATGCTTCCCTTGTCATTCAATATTCTGCCCATAGCATCCTTAAATATTGCAACTTATAGATAGATCTTAAAAGAACTTAGAGGTCAAGGCGATAGCCAAAGAAAAGATATTAAGTGATTGGGTCACATCTTGATATGACCTTGAGAAAAAGTAGGCTCAAAGGCCTTCCACAGTGCTGTAACATGTCCTTCCAGACTCATTTCCTCCATCTACTCCTAGTATACAGAAACCCTCTCAGTTAATAATTTTTATAATTATTGCTAAAAAAACTGTGGTCTTGAAGGAGTCAGAGATGGCGCTCTGAACCCCTGACTCTTCCAGTGTGCACTAAAGATTCTATTCCACAAGCTTTCCAGAGTCAAGTGTCATACAGATTTGGAAACCCCTCTCTGGTGGTAAAGGATTTATTGTCCAAGACGGCTTCCCTAACCCTTTGACTCTGACTTTGTCATGCCAATGGGCAGAAATATGTGAATAGGGTATGTTAGCTTATCCACAAGAGCACTGGCTAATCTCATTATTAAATTGAGCAGATCCAGGAGTAGCATAGAAAACCCCTCAACACAAGCGAAGAAGAAACATGAGAATGTAATGTGTCAGAAAGATTCTTACACCAGGCCGACTCAGGCCTACTGGAGTGAGCTGCAGGCTTAGCAGCCTCAGGAGAGAACCAGAATGCTGACATGAGATGGAACGATCCTGGGGACTGCTATCCCATGCAACCAGAACTAGGAGGCTTTGCCCAAGTTTGTTGAACATCTGGTGGGTGGGGAGAGGGGAAGGAGAGCCATAATTAGCAGGACTGAAAGCTTTGTAACACTAGCCTAAAGCTGCAAGGATCAAGGCTGAGGTGCCTGTGAGCACATTTCTGAAGTTGTCCTGACTATATCTTTTTACTAACCTGAATTAGAGTCTTTTGACTTCCCCAATAGTTCATGAATGATCTTCAGCAAAATTTTGTTTGCATGTGATAGCAATGATAGTGTTTGCTAGTTTCCACATTCTGCTGGATCACCTATCTTGAGAATAGGAACAAATATGGACCTCTTCCAATCTGATGGCCAGACTGCTGTCCTCCAGATTTCCCGGCATAGACTGGTGAGTGCATTCAGGGCTGCATCTGTTAGAACAGTACATAGTGCATAGTGCTAGAAAAGTAAGTAGATAGGAAACAGACAGAAGTTAGAGCAGGATTTAGAAGAGTACATAGCAGCAGGGATATCATTGCTGACGTCAGATGGATCTGGACTGAAAGTAAAGAATACCAGAAGAATGCCTATTTATGCTTTATTGATTATGCTATGTGTGGATCCTAACAAGTTATGGCTAACATTGAGAAGAATGGGAATCCCAGAGCACTTAATTGTGCTCATGCGAAACCTATACTTAGACCAGGAGGCTGTTGTGTAAACAGAGCAAGGGAACACTACATGGTTTTAAATTAAGAAAGGAGAGCACCAGGGTTGTAACCTGTCTCCATACCTATTTAGTCTGTATGCTGAGCAAATTATTAAAGAAGCTGGACCCTGTGAAAAAAAATGTGGCATCAAGATCGGAAGAAGACTTATGAGTAATCTATGTTATGGAGGTGGCATGACCTTACTTGCTGAAGGTGAGGAGGACTTGAAACATTTGTTGCAGCATATCAAAGAATACAGCCTTCAGTATGGATTATATCTCAACGTCAAGAAAACAAAAATTCTTATCGCTGGACCAATAGCCAACCTCATGATGAATGGAGAAGGAACTGAGATTATCAACACTTCATTTTCCTTGGATCCATAGTCAATACCCTTGGTACCAGCAGTCAGGAAATAAAAAGACTTATTGCATGGGGAAAATCTGTAGTCAGGGACCTCTTCACATTGTTTTAAAATCCTATGGGAAAGCTCTATTCTCTCACATGGGGCCCGGTGAGTCAGAATCTACTCAAATGTATGCTATAGCACCACAGGTGTAATTAGGCTAAGGATTTTTCTTCTTTTTTCAGTCTCCAAATTATTGAGGAGCAATGATGTCAGTTTGAGGACTAAGGTGTGTCTGACTCAGCCCAAGGTCTTTCAGGTCTTTCCAATCACTTGCTATGTGTCTGAGAGTTGGAAGTGGTTAAGGAATGTGGAAGAAGAATTGATGTCTTTGAGCTGTGGTGTTGGAGAAGAGCACTGAACATCCCATGAACGGCCAAAAGAACAAGCAGAGTATAATACAGGAACAATACAGAGATTAGCATGACCCCTGCACAAGGATGACATGCAAATTTGTGAAGCATTTCTCTTTTTTTTTGTTTGTTTGTTTCTTAAAAAACCAACAACAAGCAACTACGTCTTAGAGAGGTACAGTCAGAATGCTCCTTAGAGGCAAGGATGATAAAGCTTTGTCTCTCATACTTTTGCATGTTGATAGGAAAGGTTATTCCTTGGAAAGGGACAGCATGCTTTTGGAAAGGCTGGCAAAAGAAAAGAAGACTCTCAACTAGGTGGATTGATGCAGTGACTGCCGCGATGGGGTCGAGTATATCAGAGATGATGAGGACGGCACAGATCTGTTGTTCAGATCTCTTGTTCATAGGGCCTCTATGAGTCATACCCAACTCAACGGCCCTAACTAGAACATGGTTCTGTGTGGTCTGTGAGCTATCTCATTGGATTTTGAGGCCAGTACAGCAATGAGACTGGTGTTGGGATGAATAGAAAGAGACACAGAAGCGAGGAGGACATGTCTGACCTCATGGGGACTGTCCTGGAGTTGCTGATGCTGTTCACAGAGACAGTTCCCCTGGTGAAGTTGGTAAAAGTGAGAAATGGCAGTCCCCATGCTGCCCTTGCTCTTTTACACCCTCCATGCTAGACCCCATTTACAGCAGGTTTACAAAGGTCATCTGTATGAGCTGCACGTCTCCACCTGCTGACTTCGTTCATGTCTCAGTCATTTAGCCATTTAAGACTTCATTAAGTCTCAGTCCCACACTTAACTTGAGTATGGAAGTCTGAGGGCACTTTTTTGCCATTGTTTTAATAGAGCTCCCAGGACCATACTTGGGGAAACTCACAAGGATAGTGCATGACCTTGAAACCAGAGACCTAGACCTGCCTGTGACCTTGCTAGTTACTGAAAAATGTTACCCTGCACAATTTACTTTCCCTCCTGGAGTTCATTTCCTCACTTGTAAATTTAGAGTGAAACTCCTCATTAATTACTTTGAGTGCATTCAGAGCCATGCTAGCCTCCCAAAAAAAGCAGAATGACTTGCGCATAATAGGATAGAAGTTGATTTCTTGCTCAAGACAAGGCAGAGGAGCACTTGGGCTGGGAAGCCATTCAGAAAGCTAAGCTAACAGGTGCTCTGTCATGTTCAGTCTGTGGCTTCAAAGGTCAAATTGAGGGCTGTCCCTACACCACCTGGCAGAAGGGGAAAGAGGGTAGAGAGTGCTTCCCGAGACATTCCCCGCAGCCAACCTCAAGAGCAGCTCGCTTCTGCTTCCCTTTGTCTGATCAGATGGGTCTGAGAACTGTATCCTGCAATGACTACTGCATTGTGTTTTCAGTGGCTGATTTGGGGGAAGCAGGTCGCCAGAACTTTCTCCAGAGGCATTGCTGGGTTGGAGTTGAACATCCAACCTCCCTGTTAGCAGCCGAGCATATTTAACTTGTCTGCATCACTCCAAACCGCCTGGGCTGGAAAACATCATCCTTGGATGTGCAGCTATTTCGCAGAAGGGACTAAGGAACTAAGTGAGCCCCGCGGGAAGGGTGGTGCATACTTCTGTCCCACAGACTTTGCAGGTATGTAGTGAGGATCAAATGAGGCTTTTGACACATGCAAAGCCATTGGCATCATGCACCACTAAACAAATGGCAGCGGTTACAAAAAACCAAGGTGATGAGTAGGAGGTGCTTGGAGAGATGAAACAGGATATAGACCCTGGGGCACAACGGAAGTGTGGACCCCATTTCTTTTTCTTCCCAAGCTTCCAGGTGGCCTGTGACCTGGTGTGTGGTAGGAAAGGGGAGCACTTGGAGTATTTCTCGCCCCAGTGTGGCTTCTCCACCAGCTGGATGAATGAGTGCTCAGCACTAGACATTTGAGGGCTGTGTCCACTACATCTGCAGACTCCACCTTCCTTCCTAAAGTTGCCCAGTCAACTGAGAGGAAGGCAGCCCGCCAGGCCCCTCTCCACCTCGGGTCCCACAAAGGCTGCAGCCTGGTGAGATGCAGAAAAGGCGGGTGGTGGGCCTCTTATTAGGTCCCACTCTGGGGCCTACCTGCACAGGCTTCCAGCCTCTGAAAATCCAGGTCTGTGCCCCATTCCCGGCTTCCACATTTCCCTATTCTAGTGAATAGGTCAAAAACATATCAAGCCCTCTCTAAACTCTAAACTCCCTTCCTCTTCTAGACTGGATGGTATGCAACGAACCATGAGGGGTCCAGGGCAAACCTCCTGACTTTGGAGAATGCTTGCTTTCAAGTTCAATTCATTATTAAAACAATCATGCCCCAGACCATGCCCTTGACCCCCAATGTGAGCACAGCTCCACCAAAGCTGTCCCAGCGGCGACTCCCCACGGTTCTCCGCATGTAAATAAGCTTGTCAGAGCTGCCACAGTGTGTACACATAGCCCGGCTTTCAACTCGGCTCACTCTGCTTTGTGTACACTTTCCCAGGGATCTGGGTCAGCTTGGTGCTGAGGATTTCACAGGACTGCAAAATATATGGGAGCCACATTTTGTTTGAGCATCTTAATACCCAGAACATCTGGGTAGTTCTCAGACAACTGGAGAGATTCTTGCTGATGCGGCAAGTCTGCAAACAAAAGTCGCCTTGCAGAAAGCACATGCTTTCTATTGCATCTGTACACACGCACATGGGCTTTCTCAAGCACAGCGGACTGCAGGGTGTGACGGGTAGTGATTTCTTCCCTGGAAGTGGCACGACCTGCAAGAGTTACCGTTGGCTGGAGCTGCGACTGCAGCCCAAATTTATTGGTTTTGATTCCTGCACCATTCCCTGCGTAAATTAAAATGTGACATTATTACACCCTCCAACAGCCCACTGGCGACCTTTAGCACTCTCCCCCCCTCTGCAGCCATTATTCAGCATAATTTGACTGGTTTGAGGAGAGTTCCAAGAGCGGGGAGGGCCGGGTGGAGGTAGGAGAGTCCAAATTAGAAACAGATTTAAAGAGCATTTGCAGGGAATTAGGCAGAGGGCCAGCCGCGCTTGCTGGCAGCATGTGTAACCCCTCTTTAGGGACTGTCAGCTCCTCCTAGGTTTCCACAGCGGATGTTTCCGCGGCCAGAGTGCAGCTGGGTTTCAGTTGTCAAGCCCGTAGCCAAGACATCTGAGAGGGAGGTGGCTCGCCTGTGCGCACGCGTGTGCGCCCCAGCCACATTCGCACACATGCTCGGTTCAAGGTCACTCAAGCACGCTTCCACAGGGGCACGCTCACAAAGGCACTTGCAGAACTGTCCACCACACTCCACTCTCAGAGTAGCAAGAATAAGTAACACAGGTGCACACAGAGACGCGAGATCCCATGTTTACCTACGTGTACACCCAGACTGGGGTAGAACCCAGTGCAAGAAGACGACCCTGGAGCATGTCCCTCAACACACTCCCTCCCCAGGCTGGCTGTGCCACCTTGGTAAGCCCTTCAACCTCTCTGAACCTCGATATCCTAAATTGTCTAGTGTAAATAATGGCAGATGTGAGAATCAAAGGGGAGCGCTGGCAGCCAAGTGGGAAAGAGGAACGCTCTGGGTTGACTAAAGCCATCAAGTGGATTCCAACTCATAAGCGATCCTCCTCCAAGGTTTCCAAGGTTGGAAATCTTACAGGGTGTGGGAGCAACAAGGGCGAGTGGGCCCTTTCTGGGAACCTGGCACAGGGGAGGCTCATGCAGACCCTTCCAGCCGGCAGGCTCCCGGCTCTTCTCTGCTGCCCAGAAGACCCTGAGTCCAGAAACACAGCTGTCCAGCTCCCTCCCAGACTGTGTGTTTCCCTGCTGGTCCTGACACAGTCCTTCCCTCATTTCCTCCTTTACCCTTTGTGAGGACTATCTTCCCTCTTCTCGTCCTCATTTTCAGGGCTTCCCCGCAGACCTGCTAATCCCCAAAGCCTCCTCCTCTGTGAGTGCTTTCAGCCTTCTGTCAGTGCAGCCTAACCCAGCTAACCTCTCCTGGGAATCTGCGTGCACAGATGAGCCCTGTGCTTTACGATGGAGTGTTGTCAGAGCTGTATTAGATGTCACCCTGGAGCTGGGGAATTCAAAGTCCCATGAGGGGACCAGCCTAGCACAGAAAACACTAACAGAAAATGCCAGAAGGCAGCACAAGTGTTGTGTAGACACTGAGAGTTCAGACCATAACCTAGTGGGCAGCACAGAGCATACATTGTACCCTGTGACCTACGGTGACGCAAGAGCCAGAATCAATGCCTCTGAATGGTGGTGTTGGTGAAGAATACTGAATACCCCATGCTCTGCCAAAAGAACAAACACATCTGTCTCAGAGAAGTGCAACCAGGGTGTTCCTTAGAGGCAAGGGTGATAAAGCTTTGCCTCATTTCCTGTGAGCTTGTTGCCAAGAGGCACCAGTCCTTAGAAAAGGATATCATTCTTGGAAAAGTAGAGACTCCATGAAAGGGAAGAAGATCTTCAATGAGATGGATTGATGGTTACTAAAAAAAAAAAAAAAGAGTCTGAGTATGGCGGAGATTGTAAGGATGGTTCAGGCTAGGGCACACCTTGGACCTGTTGTTCATTACACGGGTATGAGTCAGAGTTGGCTCAAGGGCATGTAACAACATCAGCACTATGTGCTAAGATTTCCTGGTGATGTGCACGTAAGACCCTCGATGGTTTCCTAGGCTGTAACCTTTATGGAGGTAGATTGTTAGATCTTTTCTACCACAGAGTCACTGGATCTAGCTGGGACTAACCTAATATGTAAGAGGCAATATAACATGGGCACTGCTGTCTTCTTTCTTCAGCTCTGGTAAGCAAGCTTCCTCCAGAACATTCCTGCAGCTGGACCAGACCAGTCCACCAGGGATGTGAGGCTGGCATTTGTGCTGCTGCCATAATCCCATTATCAGAAGCACCTGCTTTAGGATTCCGGCTCCCCATCTAGGACTAGCATTCTGCTCCCAGCCCCACTCATCTGATCTGGGGCTGATGCAGCTGGCCAACCTCTTGCCACCTTCTCTAAGCATCTCCTTGTTCTCAGCTGGGGCTCCAGTCTGGGTAGCCACCTGCTGCCTTACTCAGACAGCGAGTATTGGGTGTAGTTTGTCTTATAGCATCACTAAGAGTCAGAATTGACTCAGTGGTACACAGCAACAAATCTGTGGTCCTCCCTGTGCTTGTTAGCTGCCATCATGCCGGCCTCCAACTCACTGCCTCATGCACAATGGGACAAAATGATACCTGGTCCTATACCAACCACTAAATTAGCCTAGAGATT
Organism: Elephantulus edwardii; assembly: GCF_000299155.1. NCBI lineage: Eukaryota > Metazoa > Chordata > Mammalia > Macroscelidea > Macroscelididae > Elephantulus > Elephantulus edwardii. The sequence goes on from NW_006400117.1 coordinate 1,170,680, forward strand.
GACACCTGTTCAAAGACATAGCAAGATGTAAGTCTCCAATGAAAGCCAGGCAACGGCTGTACCTGAAGTGTACTGACCAGGAATCAAATCCTGCATGTACGATGTGAGCTCCGCCATTACCCCTTCATTGAATACTCACTCAATTCTGCTGGGAGTCAGAACGAATTCATAGCTGATCCTCCAGTGGATTTTTGGAGGCTGTAAATTGTACAGGAGGAGATTGTTCAACTTTCTGATGAGAAGTAGCTGGTTGAATTTGAACCAGCAGAGAGATGGTCAAGCTACTTGAGCATGTTGTTATAGTCACTGTGTCAGTCCATCTCATTGGAGGTCTTTCTTTCCCTCCTTGGCTGACCCTCTGCCTTTCCAGATATGATGTCTTTTCCAAGTATGATGTCTTTTCCAAAGACTGCCCTCTCCTAACAACATGCCCAAAGGATATGGAATGAACTTTCCCCATATATACCTCTAAGATACACTCTGATCGCACTTTCTTCAAGATACTTTCTTCCTTTGGCAGCTCATGGAATTGTCAGGACTCTTTACTTTTCCATGGGATATTCAGTGTTGTTCTCCAACACCACAACTTAAAGACATTGATACTTCTTTCATCCTCAGTCATCATCCAACTTTCAGATGTATACTAATTGAGAAGACCATGGCTTGGATCAGGTGCACCTTAGTCTTTAAACTGACATTGTTACTCTAAAGCACATTTTGGAGAGGTCCTTGACTGTGGACTTACCTAATGTCTCTTGATTTCTTGACTGCTAGTACTTGTGGTACTTACCTATGTAAGATGAAATTGTTGACAGTTTTGATCTCTTCTCCAACGATCATGATGTTATCTATTGGTCCAGTGATGAAGATTTTTGTTTTCTTGATGTTGATGCAAGATTTGTGGGGTTTTGTTTTTGATGTTCCTTGATGTAATCCATACAGAAGGCTATATAGTCTTTGATCTCCTTCAGCAAGCATGTTAAGGCTTCCTCACTGTCAGCAAGCAAGGTTGTGTCATCTGCATAATGCAAGTTGCTGACGAGTTTTAACTAAGTGTTAATAAGCACTCTCCTCAAAGCATGAGCCACTCAGCCATGCGCAGTGGAGAGAGTTGCACTGGGCTCTAGCAGGCTCTCACTGGATGGAACGGAAGCTGTTCCCTTCATTTTTGGGGCTGTTCTTACTGTCAGGTGCCTTTGAATCGGTTCTGGTTCATAGCAACAATGAAATGAAACACTGTCTGGCCCTGCACCATCCTCCCAATCATTTGTTTGTTTGAGTCTATTATTGTAGCCTCTAGGTGAATCAATCTCATTAAGGGTCTTCCTCTTGGTCACTGATCTTCTACATTATCCGGGATGATATCTTTCTCCTGGGTCTGGCTTTCTCCTGATGACATGCCCAAAGTGTGTGAGGTCATCACACTCTCCTTGCTTCAAAGAAAACCTCTGGCTGTGCTGCTTGCCCGACAGATTTATTTGTTCTTCTGTCAGTCCACAGTATGTTCGATATTCTTCACTGATGCCAAAATTTGAAGGCATCCATACTTCTTAGGTCTTCCTAATTCGTTGTCCAACTTTTGCATGCACCTGAGGTTATTGTGAATGCCATAACTGGGGTCCATCTTAGACTCCTCAAAGTGGTATCCTTAAAGCAGTTCTCTGTAGCAGATTCACCCAGTGCAGTATGTCATTTGATTTTTTGCCTACTGCTTCTTTTGGCCGTGTTAGGAGAAAAACCCGTGTCCTTCATCTTATCCATGTTGTTATTGTTATTGTATATCTTAGAGTTGGAACCAACTCATAGCTGACTTCCTAGCAGCTTCTCAGAGGCAGTTAACCACACAGGAGGAGATTGCTCATCCTTCTCCCATGGAGCAGCTGGTAGCCTCGAACCACGTGCCTTGGAGATTGCAGCGCAGCTTCTTGCCTGCATCATAAGGATGATTAATCGAATGCCAATCTTTACCCTTCTGAAGCTCTGGTCAGAGGCTTAACCAAAGCCTCTCTGAAACCCAGGCATTAGCACTAAAACAGAATTACCTAAAACACTTCCATTTTGATGAAGTCCAGGCTGACTGCTTAAAACAAATACTCAGACATCACAAATTGGGCTGAAAATTAGGTCTTGGAAAAACTGAGAGCAATCAATCAAAGATAGAAAGTATTTTCCATGTTTAAGCCCAACCCCTAATGATAGGCTGCTTTAAAATCTGAATCCATGTTTTTAAAGGTATTTTCCCACAATTCTTTTTAAAACACCCAAAACTAGTGCTAACAAAAGGCTGTATAATCAATCAGTTAATAGGACATGAAAAGTCAGCCTAGAGAGATTTGATCAATTTTGTTTTTGTTTCTTTTTCCTGCTAATTGTTTAGGAAGATGTTACCGTAGGGTGATAGGGTTGTGAGTGGTTAACATCATGAGTGCCTCATTCCCAGGTCATTTTCCCCTATAAATCCCTTAACTGCCACCCTCCGCAAGGCCTGCCCCCGCACGCACATAGTGCTGCAGCCCCTCCACAAAGGCCTGGCAAAAGTCACTTCTACAATTCATCAGGATACAGCACACTATGGAGGCAGTGGTAGAATTCTCTTCTTCCCTGTGGAAGACTCAGGTTTGGTTCTCAGCTGGTGTCTCTCGTATGTAGACACCATCATCTGCCAGAGGCAGCTGGTGTTTTGCTAGGACACTAAACAGGTTTTAGAGATGCTTCCAGATTAAGATAGACTAAGAAGAAAAGCCTGATGATCTGCTTCAGAAAATCAGCCATAGGGAAGTCCTATTTATCAGAACAAATGTGATCCAGGAATGATCACAGGATGTCACAGGATCAGGTGGGCAGCACATCATTCTGTAGCTGTAAGACCACCACAGGTCAGGGTCCAACTATGTGGTAGTTAACAGAGTGGTAGGGCACTGGGCCAGGGTCTTCCCTTTCATCCTGGGGCCATCCTCACACAACAGTGTGCTGCTCTGCAGACCCCTGAGGTTGGGAGACAGGTAGCAGAGAGCAAAGTAACATGCCAACATGTCCAGCTCACTAGCAGTAAAGTTGAGACAGGAGCTCTGTCTCTGAATGCAGTCCCACTATGCTTCTTATTAGTTCTGCACTGTAAAGAAATTAGCCTCATTGGCCTCTATTTATCTTCACATAGAAAAAGTTCTACCTCTCTCCAAGGAGTAAACAGTTATAGTGCATCGTTCATAAACACACACACACACACACACACACACACACACACACACACACATCTATTAGCGAAATGCCAATATACAGAGAGATGAATTCAACGGAATAACTACTTTTACAGCTAGCAAAACTCTGGCTCAGTTTCACTTAAAAGTTGTTTTTGTAACTTATAATCTATTGACTGCAGGACAGACTATATTTGTAAATGCTTAAAGCAAAATTACAAAATGATTATTTGATTATCAGATACCCACATTTGGAAAAAATGGAAGAAATAATAAACTTATTATTTTCTTGTTAAAAACCCAAGAGAATGGGTAGGAAATGCATGGAGGACAAAATGAATCATAAGCAAAGATATCTCTGTATTGCTTCCCAGATGCTAGGTTACAGATATTCCCCTTGGAAAAACGAGATAGCCCAAAATATAAAACAAGAGGAAAACAATAACCTATAAGAATTAGGCTGCTCTGAGAACTACCCCAAGCAGGCAGGGCTTGCATTTTACACGCAGATTGTTCATGGTCCTGGGGCCTGAGAACAGAACCCAGCCCCTCCCGGGATGGGACTGGGCCGGCGGACTTCCTGCCTTCTGGCCAGACAGACTGACTGCCTCCCTGCGTTACCAGGTCTAGGAAGTGGTGGTGACAGGGCACAGGGGGGCAAGGGGAAGGGTGGAGAAGTTACATGTGTCACACTGAATCCCACAAGGCCCTCTGCAGAGCTACAGCCTCACTTCCCCTCTGACAGAGCAGTTAGCTAATCTGCAAGATGGTATCTGGGATCTCTAACGGCTCTGTAGTTCACATACAGACCAGCGAGTATCTCCAGGAAGTGAAAGATAGGAAAAGCCCAGCCTGGCTGCTTTGCCCAGTGTGATATGTCAGAGCCCGTGGGTTAGGGAGAGAGGCTGAAACAGCAGCTGGCCTGTGGTCTGTGTGGAGCACTTGGCAGGCACACAGCCGGCCGAGCTGTAGCCGGCCGAGCTGTATTTCTGTACACTGTGGCATCTGGGTCCCACATAGGCACCATTAGCACCAGTGAGAAATGGAGCTTAGGTTGAGGAACTTGCCCCAGCTGCAACACCAACAACCAGCCTCTTTCTCTTGCTCTTTATCTTTCTCCTTCTGCAAACCCACTGTCATCAGCTCAGCTCCAACTCCGCACCTTTATAGGGTCACATTATAGCACAGAGTTTCCAACGCTACAAATCTTTACAGAAACAGCAGACTGGTTCATCTTTCACCCACAGAGCAGCAGGGTACCTTTTGTGTTGTAGCCACGGAGCCACCAAGGCTCCTTCCTTCCCTCAGGTAGCTCCTCCAACCGAGGACATGGGAGAGAAACATCTACTCCCAACTCCCTTCCCCTCAAGTGGAGGCTGGCTTTCCTGACTGGTGAGATTGTGAGAAGATCCTGAGCCTATAGGATTCATCTGCTCCACTTGCAGCAGCCTAGGCCATGCCCGTGATGCAGTAAAGCAACTAACTGAGGCCTCCACGGCTTGAACAACAGCTGTCTGCTGGTGCCAAGGACTGCTGGGTGAGAAAGCCTGTTCATTTCAGGGAAGATGGACTAGCAAGTTCACTGGACTACACAACTAAAACCATATTTTTCTTCAACCCATCAGTAAAGGTATTATTTGCTTTCTGTTGGTTCTAAAGACAGGAAGAGAAAAAAGATGTTATTTATTGAGTTTCTTAAAAATCCCACCAGTAGGTCTCTGAGTGGTACAGATGGTTTGCTCTCAGCTACTGACTGCAGGGTTGATAGTTTACATCTATCTACCTGTGCCACGGAAGAAAGGCCTGGCAATCTGCTTTTGTAAAGATCACAGCAGAGGAAACCCTAGGGAGCAGCTCTATGCTGTAACACAAGGGGTCTTGATGAGTCACAATCAATCTAACAGCCAACATGGACAGCTGGTCCAGCCTTGATAGGAGGGATATCAGAAAAGTTAGAGAGAGGGTAACCGTGTTAGAACAGCAAAGAGCCAGAAGACACCTTAGAGCCACTCAGTAGAGATGTAATGTAACACACTTCTGTGACTTTATGTCTTTCTGCTAACCCACATTATGAAATGTTAAAGGAAACTGGCACATTCATTTCAATCATGTATTTTACTTAGTCGAATATGTCAAGTAGATTCTCATTTAAATATATACTCAAAAGCCACAAGTGGGGGGTGGCTACTTTGAGGCTTACCTGATTATCTGCTTATCTGATTCCTACCCCCTGAGGAATCTATCCCCAGACAGCTTCCCAGCCCACAGACCTCTGAGGGTGAGGAGCACAGCATCTTCCAAATCGTTCTGTTTACTTGGGGTATCTCTGACTGCAAAACACCTTCACATCAAGCAGGAACCTGCCTAGTCATAGCAACTCCCCACTTCTACATACTGTACAAATCCTCCAACTTTATTGCAGTTATATAAAATAAAGTGAGTGCTCTTAATTCTTCAACATTTGGGTATTCTCAGCATTAAATATCCCTGCTATTGTAACTGGGTTGTGGGAGGATATCAAGAACATCATCCAGGAAGAATGCAAAAGGTCATTCATTACAAAGACAGAGGAGGAAGAAAAGACCAAAATGAATGTCAGAAGAGACTCTGAATATTGCAATAGAGTGCCAAGAAGCCAAAGCAAAGGAAAGAAATCAAGATATTAAAAAGGTGAACAGAAGATTTTAAAGGGCAGTGAGGGAAGACAAAGTAAAGTACTATAATGAAATGTGCAAAGGGCTGGAGTCAGAAAATCAAAGGATCTGAACTCGTTCAGCATTTCTTAAGCTCAAGGAACTGAAGAACAAATTCAAACTTCGAGTTGCAACACTTCAAAATGCTTTGGGCAGAATATTAAATGATCCACGAAGTATTAAAAGTAGATGGAAAGAGTATACAGAATCATTATACCAAAAGGAATTGGCAGATACAGAACAATTTCAGGAAACAACATATAAGTGAGAGCCTGTGGTGATGAAAAAGGAAGTTCAAGCTGCTCTGAAAGAATTGGCAGAAAACAAAACTGATACATTTCAACAAACAGATGCTGCTGCCCTAGATGTGCTCACTAAGTTGTGCCAAGAAATCTAGAGGACAACCACTTGGCCAACTGACTGAAAGGGATCTATATTTGTTCCCATTCCAAAGAATGGTGATCCAGCAGACTGTGGAAATTATACAACAATATCATTAATATCATATGCAAGCAAGATTCTGCTGAAGATTATCCAAAGCGACTGGAACAGTACATCAGCAGAGAACTGCCAGAAGTGCAGTCTGGGTTTAGAAGAGGTCGTGGTACTAGGGATATTGTTGTTGCTGTTTGGTGCTGTCGAGTCGTAGATGACTCATAGCGACCCTATAAATGAACAGCCTGAGCACTGTTCATACATAGAGTTTCCGGAGGCAAACCATTTCGGAAGTGGATGCCGCTCCTGCTTCCAGAGGGATATTGTAGCTGATATTAAATGGATCTTAGCTGAAAGCAGGGAATACCAGAGGAATGTCTATCTGTGTTTCATTGATTATGCAACAGCATTTGACTGTGTGGATCATAACAAACTGTGGCTGACTCCGAGAAGAATGGAAATCCCAAAACCCTTGATCGTGCTTGTATGAAACCTATACTTGAACCAAGAGGCAGTCGTCATAACAGAAACACTGCATAGTTCAAAATGGAGAAGGGTGTATGTCAGGGCTTTGTCCTATCTTCATACCTTTTATATATTTTATATTTATATATATTCATATATTTATACATATATATACACATATATGTATATACAGAACAGATCGTCTGGGAGGCTGAGCTCTATGAGGAGAAATGTGGCATCAGGATTGGAGGAAGACTCATGTGTTTTATATATGTCATTGTTAGTTAGAACCGACTCATAACTGACCCTCACTGGGTTTTCAGAGGCTGTAAATTGCACAGGAGGAGATTGCTCATCTTTGCCCCGCAGAGCAGCTGGTGGATTTTAATTTCTTGGCTTTGAGTTGACAGTACAATTCCTTATCACTAAGCCACCCAAAAGAAGAAGCGCTGGCAGCTTAGTGTTGAGGAATTGTGCTGCCAACACCAAGGTATGTGGTTCGAATCCACTACCTGCTCTGAGGGAGAAAGATGGCCAATCTCCTTCCCTGAGATTTACTGCCTCTGAAAAAAATGCTGGAAGTTCTGCTGTGAGTTGGTTCCAATTCAGTAGCACACAACTATGGTATTTTGGCTTCTAAGAAAGAAAGGCTGGTAGTCTGAGTCTATCTCACAGCACCATGGACAAAGAGCCAGCCAAGGGCTTCTGTAAAGATGACAGCAAAGAACACATGAGGGAGAAATTGTGCAGCAGCTCAGGAGCTTGTAGAGCTGAGAAGTCCAGGCTCTGCCAGCCAGTCAGGCCTCAAGAGAGAGGCATCTGAGAAAAGCCTGACTCCAAGGCCAGCAGTCAAGACAGTAGCTGCTGATTTTGGAGGCTGATGAGTCCACGGTCAGCAGGTGAAGCAGGCCGCTTATTCCTTTACATAGGATTGGAGGTGATGAACCAGATGCAGGATCCAAGCTGAGCCAAAGGATTTGTCAGAGTTCATACATGTCTTCATTGTGGGCCGTCCTCTGGAGGAGACTTTCCACACGTCAGATCAGGGTTGATCATCTCAGACCACATCACACAGGAATACCTACATCTTTCCAAGACCATCTCTAATCCTGCCTCATAAACATCACAGAGTTTAGGTTTTACAACGTGTGGGATTATTACAGTATATTAAGAACCACAGCCAAGTTGACACATTATGGGCAGTGATCACTCAGGTTTCATCAATTTAATTTTGTTACAGATACAATTTAATGATCTCAATGACAATAATTGGCTGTGCAATTTTATCACTGTTGTTGTTAGGTACCATCGAGTCAAGTACAACTCATAGAGACCCTATGAACAAAAGATCTGAACCTGTTCTGTCCTGGGCCATCTTCACACTTCCTGACACACAAGAGCCTATTGCAGCAGTCACCATCTCAATCCACCTAGTTAAGGGTCTTCCTCTCCTTTGCCAAACTTCCATCCCTCCCAGCATCCTGTCCTTCTCCAAGGAATAGCATCTTCGAGCAATATGTCCAAAGTATGTGAGGTAAATCCTCATCATTCTTGCTTCCAAAGAGCATTCTGGCTGCACCATCTCCAAGACATTTCTATTTGTTTTCTTGGCCATCTGTGGGGTATTCAGTGCTCTTCTCCAACACCACAGCTCAAAGGCATCAATTCTTTTTCTGTCATCCTTATTCATTGTCCAGGTCTCGGATGCATAGCTAGTAATCAGAAAGGCAATGTGGCCTGAATCAGACACACCTTAGTCCTCAAAATGACATCACTACTTTTGCCTTCACCATCATGCCTCTGCTAACTAGTCCATAAGGAGTTGTCCTGTTAACCCAAAGGGAGTGATGCTTCTTTGATTCAAAGACTAATCTCCTCCTGTTTATAGCCTTGGAAAACTTGCTGGAGACTCAGCTATAAGTCAGCAATGGTACTAAAATACTAGTACCACTCCCTGCACCCCCCCCCGCTCCTATGTTGTTTTTGTTGTTGTTGTTTGCCATCGAGTCAGATTCAACTCCCAGCTGACCTTCCAGCAGGTTTTCAGAAGCAGTTAATTGCATGGAAGAAGATTGCCCACCCTTCTCCTGCAGAGTAGCTGACAGGTGGTGGGTTTGAACTGGGTACCTTTGAGATTGCAGCATAGCTTCTTACCACTAGGCCACCAGAGCTCCCCCGTAATCACTCATAAACTTTGATTTGAGCTTACTCACCACTCGTTGACTTTTTAGATAAGTGAGATCAAACAGTATTTGTCCTTTTGTGACCAATTTCTTTCACTCAGCCTAATGTCTTCAAGCTCCATCCATATTGTGGCATGCATCAAAACATTGCATCTTCTGGGTGAGTATTGAAAAAACAGTTGAGACTATTCACCAGTCTCTCTCAAAGGGTTTGCATAGACACGTGGGTCATCTCAGTTGTTTTTAAAATGTCAACCTGTCTCTTTGTCACTCCTTGCTGCTGTGTTGTTAGGTTCCCTCCTGTCTATTATGACTCTCTATTATACCTCCCTAAATTGACTGCCTCAAATGGATATTGTTTGGCAGGAGAGAGCTCTGAATATTTTCTCTCTTAAGAACACGATATTTATAATTGTCTTGGGCACCTGTTGTTTTGGACTCTGCAGTATCCAGTCTTCCTACTGTAGAAGAAACATAATATTGGTGGGAACGAGGGGCCCTGCATCCCTTCGCAGAGCCAAATGGCAAACAGACGCTGCCTCCACACACCTCAGGATGTGTATCACTGAGATGGCATTGAATCTGAAAGGAAGCACAGAGGGATTGCTGTTAGGTGCTCTCTAGTTAATTGCAGCTCATAGCAACCATGTGCACAACAGATTGAAATCCTGCCAGTGTGTGCTATCCTCAGAGCTCTGCTGTGCTTAAACTCCTTGTTGCTGTGACTGTGTCAATGTGTCTTGTTGGGGGTCTTCTCCTTGTCTGACCCTTCACCTTTCCAAGCAACAGAGAGATGGAAGCAGCAAAGTCAGGAGTCTAGTGGAGAGGCAGAAGTGTCGTGGGGGTAGGGGGCAACAGCGTGAGGGAGAACCAGCTGGCAACCAAGGCTTTAACTGGTTAGGGAACCAAGAGAAGACATTCTATAAACACTGGTCTTCCTTCTGACTCTATTTGAATAGACGGTGTCATGTCTATTTCAGCTCAAATGCACTAGATGTCTAAGAGTTTATAATATAGCCTTCCTGATGATTAATACATGTAACTAAAATAAAATGGAGAAAGTTCCTGAATGTCAAACATTTCACTACAGGGGCACTTTAAATAGTTCTCCAAACAAGTAACTTCATTCTCGTGCAGAGGCCATGCTAATCTTCTCTGTATCGCTCCCATTTTAGTATATGTGTGGTGAAGCCAGCACCAGGCAAGGAACTTCAAGTCCATTTTAAGTAGATGAATTCTGTATTGTTTTCTAAAATTGAGAGAAAGACTGAAAATAAGATGATCGCTTCTCCCCAGTGTCATCAGGGACTGATGTATACTTTGAAGAACAGCCTTGAGGCCCTGGATGTGGTGGCAGAGAGAAGCACAAGGTTTGGAGTCAGGACAACGCGAGTCTTCACCCCAATTCAGCATTCTGATGTTGTTATTGTTTTTGTTGTCATGTTCATCCGAGTTAAGTGTGACTCACAGCAACTATATGAACAAAAAATCTTAACCCTGTTCTATCCTATACCATGCTCACACTTCCTTACACATAAGAGCCTATTGTAGCAGTCACCATGTCAATCCACCTAGTTGAGGGTCTTCCTCTCCTTTGCCTACTGTCTACCATTCCCACCATCATTTCCATCTCCAAAGGATAGCCTCTTCTACCAACATGATCAAAGCATGTGAGGTGAAACCTCATTATATTTGCCTTCAAAGAGCAATCCGGTTGCACCCTCTCCAAGACATTTCTGTTCTCTTGGCCATCCATGGGATGTTCGGTGCTCTTCTCCAACATCACAACTCAAAGGCATCAATTCTTTTTCTGCCATCCTTATTCATTGTCCAGCTCTCAGCTGCATAATAAGTAATCAGAAAGACCACAGCCTGGATCAGATGCACCTTAGTCCTCAAACTGACACCATTACTCCTCAATAATTTGGATAGGTCCCTAACTGCAGATTTCCCCAGTGCAATGTGTCTCTTTATTTTCTGATTGCTGGTACCAAGGATGTTAATCATGGATCCAAGCAAGATGAAGCTGTTGACAGTTTCTCTTTTCTACCCATCATGATGCTGCCTGCTGGTCCAGTGGTAAAAATCTTTGTTTTCTTGAAATTGAGATGCAATCCATACTGAAGGCTGCATTCCATGATCTTCTGCAATAGGTGCTTCAAGTCCTCCTCACTCTCAAACAAGCAAGGCTGTGTCATCTGCATAACGCAGGTTATTAATGAGTCTCCCTCCAATACTGATGCCACACTCCTCATAGGGTCCAGCTTCTCTGATAATGTGCTCAGTATATAGATTGAACAGGTACGGAGAGAGAATACAACCCTGGCACACTCCCTTCCCTATTTTAAACCATGTTGTGCTTTCCTACTTCCGCATGAGCACAATCAAGTGCTCTGGGATTCCCATTCTTCTCAATGTCAGCCACAGTCAAATGCCTTAGCACAGTCAACAAAGCAAAAATAGCTATTCTTCAGGTATTCCTGACTTTCATTCAGGATCCGTCTGATATCAGCAATGCTATCCTGATGTTAAATGAGAGAGAAAAATATATTTTTGTTCTACCACAGTTGTTTGGGTTTTAGGTTTGTTTGGGTTTTTTTAACATGGAATTTTTTTATTAAATTTTATTAATTTTAAGGAGCATTTACAGAGATTTTGGGTTTCCTTTCATTCATTGTTGCACTATTTTCTCTACCCTCCCCCCCCAGTTCGTTCCTCTTCCCCCCCCCCTTGAAAGTCTGTTTTAATTGTCCCATTGCCACAGTACTTGTCAAAGCCAGTTCTGATTAATCTCCTTTGTCAGTCAGTGTGTCCTTTGCCATTCCCTATCACTCCTCCCTGAGAGAGACTTCACCCTGATTCATAAGAAAAAGGGGATGGCGTATTCTCTTAGCTACTTCCTGCTGAAAAGGGACGCTGTGGGTTTCAGGGTGAAGATCTTCTCTCACTACTCTAAAGGGCCCCTTTGGCAATAGGAAACACATAGACTATTATGGAGATTGATTTTGGAATTTAGATGCACTGTTATCAATTGTGCTTAGCCGTACATGTTCATATCCTTGAAAATGTAACATGGAACTATTGCAGCCTAGAAGACACAAATTTAACTAACAAGTTCTGATTCTCTAAAAGTAAATCTTGTAGTAGCTATTTGTTTCCTTGAGATTTTCCTTACTTATTTTTGCTCTCTTTTTTGGCTTCTTTTGTTATGAAAACTTTACAAGTTTGTTGTTGTTGTTATGTGCCATTGATTCACCTGTGACCCATAGTAACCCTATGTACAGCAGCTCTGAAACCTTCCCTGTCCTGAGCCAGTCTCACTAATTCCAAAACACCAACCCGCATTGTCCCAGTTACTGTATCAATCCATCTCATCTGGGGTCTCCCTCTCCTGCTCTGTCCATCCATCCTTCCGAATATGATGTCCTTCTCCAAGGGCTGATCTCTCCTGGCCATGTGCCCAAAGTAAGTGAGGCAGAGCTTCAAAATCCTAGCCTCCAAGGAGAGACTTGGCTTCACCCTCTCCAAGACAGACAGATTTGTTTCTTGGCAGTCCATGGTATGTTCAAGACTCTTCTCCAGCACCACAACTCGAAAACATCTATTCTTCTTCTGTCTTACTCTGATTGTGCTAATGTGAAACCTATACTTGGACCAAGAGGCAGTAGTCAGAACAGAGCAAGGAGACACTACATCGTTCAAAATCAAGAAGGGGGTCCATCAGGGATGTATTCTGTCTCTATACCTTTTCAGTCTGAATGCAGAACAAATCATCTGAGATGCTGGGCTGTACAAGGAGGAATGTGGTACCAGGATTGGTGGAAGAATCATCAACAACCTGCATTATGCAGATGACACAACCCTGCTCGCTGAAACTGAGGAGGACCTGAAGTGCTTGCTGCAGAAGGTCAAGGACTGCAGTCTTCAATATGGATTGAAGCTCAATATCAAGAAAACAAAGATTCTCACCACTGGGCCAGGTGGCAGCATCAGTATGGATGGTGAAGAGATTAAGATAGTTAACAGTTTTAGTTTACTTGGTTCCACAGTCAACACTCTTGGTAACAGCAGCCAGGAAATCAGGAGACAAATTGCATTGGGAAAGTCAGCTGTGAGGGACCTCTCAAGAGTACTGAAGAGCAACGACATTAGAATGGAGACTAAGGTGCACCTGATCCGGGCTACTGTCTTCGCAATTACGTGCTATGCATCAGAGAGTTGAACAGTGAATAGGGATGATAGAAAGAAAATTGATGCCTTTGAGCTGTGGGGCTGGAGAAGAGTGTTGAATATACCATGGACTGCTAGGAGAACAAACAGGTTTGCCCTGGAGAAGGTGAAGCCGAAATGCTCCTTGGAGTCAAGGATTATGAAGCTTCGTCTGACATAATTTGGGCATGTTGCAAGGAGAGACTGGTCCTTGGAGAGGGACATCATGTTCGGCAGAGTGGTGGCACGGTGCAGGAGAGGAAGACCTTCAATGAGATGGATCGATTCTGTGAGTGGTGTGGTGGGAAGGAGTGCATTTGAGACGGCGAGGTTGGCACAGGATAGAACAGTGTTTAGGACTCTTGTACATAGCGTAACTATGAGTTACAAGCGACTCGATGGTATATAACAACAACAACAACATAGAAATTTAACATAGCAGTATTTTTTCTAATGATCCCAGAGTTTTAGGTGGGTTAGAAGAAGTATTTTTTAAAAGAGAGAGGAGTTGATCTCCTCCCATTTCTCACTTAAGGCAGAAGTCTTCTATTTCCTTTTCTATCGATTATACTTCATTGCTTCTAAGCAAGGGAGCTCTGGTGGCCTAGTCCACAGGAAATTGTGTTGCTCACCCAAAGGTGGTACGTATATCTCTGGCAGTTTGAAGCCACTGGCGGCTCCATGGAAGAAAGATGGGCAATTTACTCCATTGTGATTTACAGCCTTGGAAACCCACCAAAGAGTCAGCTATGAGTTGGTTCTGCCTCAAAAGCTGTACATTTGAGTTTTGAGTTTGCTTCAAAACAGAACAGGACATTTATACTGGAAAGGTTAGTTATGACAGATTTTAAGCAAAATCAAATACCTTTTCCTTCATTTTTTAAAAAGCATTTATTGCTTTTGCTCAAGGTTTCAGATTTGTTGATGTTGAGAATTGCAACGTTATACATTGTTCCATGGGAAAAAAAATCTTTGTAGTTTCAGTCGGCAAGCAGAAAGGAAACCCAACTAATTAACTCTGGTATGCAAACTGGTGGGTGTAAGAGTTCAATCAGCCTGCATGAAACAGGGCTCCTGGTTCGCCATTCCCAGGGGAGCATAAAGAGCAGACGGGATTTTATGAACCCCTATTTGTGGAGGAGTGATATGAGGGCCTGGAGAAGGGGCATGTGGGGAGAAGCCAGCAGAGGACTCAGGTAGACCAGCCATGGATGTTTGCATTTGAGACATGGCCAAGGACAAGGAGACTTACCAATGAGAACACCAACGTGACTTTCCACCCTTCCGGGCCTTCCTGTAACCGGAGGGCCTTGTTCTTCGTTCCAAATTCTCAGCTCTAAGGTCTTTGAAGTTGCAGGAGGCTAGCTATAAGCTTCTGTTCAGGTGGGGCTCATAAGTGATCACAATAGGGGCCTGCAAGATCATGACAGGTTCTCCTGGGGTCTCCTCCTGCCAGAAGGCATCCTGTCTTTGACATGGGAGGGATGCTAGAGTTGCTGCTTAGTCAAAGGCATCTTTACTTCTCTTGACAGCTGCCCTTCTGGGAGGGTGATCTTATGTTTATTGACCTCCAATTTAGCACTTAGATATTTTTAACACATCAGAGGAGGCTTTGGATAAAAGTATATGTTATGTTGCTCTAAGTAAAAAAAAAAAGACAACTTAAATATTTTACTATTAATATATATATTTTCTCAGAGCTAAGTTATAACCTGGAACCTTTGAAAAGAATGTTTAAAACTCCAAGGCCACAGGGTACTATTTCGTGATATCTTGAGGGAGATGGGAATTCTGAGGATCAGGGCAAAGGCAGATAACAGTATAAAAAAAGTGTACAGAGATGGAAATGTATAGAGTACGGATGGTGTGGAAAAACTGTAACGTGTCACAAGCAAACAACTCAAAGGGATGAGGCTGCAAAGACCAGTTAAGACCAGTGTTGGAACGAATGGAGACCAGTTCTGGCCTGAGAAATTAGTATATTTTTTTTTTAATGAAGTTGTGATCAATGTAATCTATCTGTGATACAAGATAATCAGTGCTGCTTCTCCTAGTTGTTGGAGACAACACAGAAGAAATTAGTATATTGAGAAAGAGAAGTCATTCAAGATGTTAGAAGCAAAGCAGAGTAAGACCAGGTTTGTATTTTGAAGCATAAATCTACTAGCAGAGAGGGTACACAGGTAGTACTGAGAGCCACGGGAAGCAGGTATTACAACAGCACAGCCAGAGTACTGTGACCAGGTGGCAGAGTACAGGAGGTGGGGGCTGCTTTGATGACTGCTACTTCTGGAGTTCCATCATCGTCCATAGAGTTTTCAAAGACATAGGACTTCAGAAATGGGTGACCAATCCTGCTTCTTAGTCTGTCTTAGTCTGGAAGCTCCACTGAAAGCTGACCCCCATGGCTGCCCCTGCTGGTATTTGAAAATATTGGTGCACCACTTCCAGCATCACAGTAACACGCAAACTGCCACAGTACAGCAACGTGAAAGACTAGCAAGGATGTCAGATCAAAAGTTAAGGGGTGCCTGATCCAAGCTGTATTATTTTCAATTGTGTCCTGTGCATCTGAAAGTTAAACAACGAATAAGGATGTGGAGTCTCCCTCCACTCTGAAAGTTGGCGGGCTGGCTGACATCATGGTGGTGGTCTCACCTTGGTGGCAGTCAGGCAAGAGAAGTATCTGTGGTCCATTTGTTGTGTGTTACTGTTCTGACTGGGGGCAGAGGCAGAGGCCTGCTCAAGGGTGTGACTTTAAAATCCTGTAGGGCCCAAGGGCCTATTTTTAATTGGTTTTGGTCAAACATTCTTCTAGGTCATATAGCCCTGGTCTGTCCACTTGTCGTACACAGGTAACTCATGGTGGCTGTGAAGCTGAACATTGTGACACTGATATGTCAGATTCAATAATGGTTACCCATGGTGGACAGTGTTTGGTGGAATTCCCTGATTAAAACAAGCTTGGAAGCAGGAATGGCATCCAATTCTGAAATAGCTTGCCTCCAGAAACCCTATGAACCTGGAGAAAAGAAGAAAGTTATACAAGTGTCCAGGCCTTTTGTTCATAGGGTCGCTATGAGTCATCTACAACTCAACAGCACTTAACAACAAAGGAAAATCAATGCCTTTGAACTGTGGTACTGGAGAAGAGTATTGACTATCCCACAGATTGCCAAAAGAACAAACAAGTCTGTCTTGAAGGAAGTGAAACCTATGTGGTCCTCAGAGGCAAAGGTGGTGAAACTTCTTCTCAGTTACAGTAGGTATATTTTCAGGAGAGTCTAGCCCTTAGAGAGAGATCATGCTGGGAAGAATAGAGCATTGGCAAAAGAGAGGAAGACCCCAATGAGATGAATTGGTGTGGTAACTATCTCAGTGGGATTGAGGGCAACAGAGATGAGGAAGATGGTGCAGGAGAGTGTAATGTTCTGTTCAGATCTGCTGGTCACAGGGTCACTGTGAGTCGACTTGGCAGCCCCTAATACCAGCAGTTCCGGGGTAGAGGTTAGCAGGTCTGTTAGAGATGGCTTTGGGGTTTCTGGCCTGGCATCTAGAATGATGGCACTCTTTCTTGAGCAGTGGTGGGTTGAGATGAAGGGACCTGTTCTGAACACAGTCGGTGGGGTGACACTGACAGGAGAACCACCTGCGGACATTTCTGCAAGACCGCCGAGATTCACATGATAGTGCATTTTCAAGCCAGCACTCGTTTGTCAGTTTGTCACCTTGTGGTGGCTCAGTTGTTGCTATGTCACTGGTATTTCACATACCAGTAGGGTAACCCTTGGTGGACAGGTTTCAGCAGAGTTTACAGACTAGGAAGAAAGATTTTAAGATCTCTCTCTGAAAACTGGACAATGAAAACTTTGTGGCTCCTCAAACCTAAAGACAAACCAGCTTGCTTTGGGCTTGTCATTTGGAGGGATCAGGCTCTACAGTGGAACAGTCTGCTTGGTAAAGGAGAGGACCAGCAAGGGCAAGATGACTTGACCCAAAAGCAGCAATTGTGAAAATGGCAGCCCTGGTTTGGCGTTTGAACCACAGCAGCTGCTGAGTCAACTCAGACTCACTGTGGCCCCGTGCATATCAGAACAGAACTGTGATTCCCCAACATCCTCAGTGGTTGATTTAAAAAAATAATAATAAAGTGGATCACCAGGCCTTTCTGAGGTTCTTTAGCACCGACTCAAATCTCCACCATCTCAGGTAAACAGCTAAGCACATTAACCCTCTGTACCACTCAGGGGCTCTCCCAAGACTAGCCAACTGCCATCGCGTCCTCCCAACTCATAGTGAGCCTGTAGAATTGCCCTGAGGCTTTCCAAGGCTCTAAGTATTCAGTGAAGCAGATGTTTCTATCAGCAGCCCAATGCCTTGGTCACGGCACCACTGGTGCACCTTCTTCCACAGAAACTGTCCACTCAATTCGACTCACTGCTGTTGAGTCAGAACTGACTCCTAGCTGATCCTCCAGCAGGGTTTGTTGCTGGGTACCATCAAGTTGACCACAACCCATGGGACAGTATGAACAGTAGATCTGTACCCTGCCCTGTCCCGTGCCATCCTCATCATCTCCAATACACGCAAGCCCATTTAACAAGTGGCTGTGCCAATCCATCTTGTTGAGGGTCTTCCTCTCTTTCGATGACTTCCACCTTACAAAGCATGATGTCTTTTTTTCCAAGGACCAACCTCTCCTTACAACATGCCCAAAGACGAGGTTGTAAATCCCACTGCACTAAAATCTGGATTATTAAAAAGGCACAAATAAAGGCAGGACTCACCTAGGAGGAGTGCTTGAACTTGGCTTTGACACGTGGGACATGCGCAGTTCGCTCCAGCCCTGTGTGCCTGGTCTGAGTGCATGGACTACATCAAGGGTGGGGGACAATCAGGCCCCTGCAAAGTGTAACATCAGAGCTATCCCTCCAGAGAAGCAGAAGCCAGTGCCAGGTCACTGCTGAGCTCTGTGACCTTGAGCAAATCCATTCCCTCCTGGTCCCCAGACACAAACCATCAGTCTTGCTGTCTATCAGGTTATAAGAAGCATATGTGAAAGACAGGTACCTGAGTGGAGGGGGACAACGCTGTGTGTGGCTTGTGGAAAGTGTGAGTGCCCCAGAAGTCACAGCAGGGTACACATGGCAGGAACGGCCGTGAAGACAGACACATGCAGAACTTAGGAGCAAAACTATCAGCCCTGGATGCAAAGCCCCTTTTTTGTTCTTGGCTGAGCAAACTATTTTTTATTAATTCGCTCATGATACAGCCTGCAGGTTATGAAAGAGGCCTCCCTGGAGAGGAGTCACTCTTCCAGCTGGGAACGTGTGGACATCCCACCCCACAAGATGTTTTCCTGGAGGTGGAGGCCGGCTGGAGGTTGAAGCTGGCCTGGGTTTGCACCACAGGACTGGCCCCAAGGGAACACATTTTGTCTGGAAGCCTCACAAAGAGGTCTTGGCATCTCTTCAGCCAGCTGGCCCGGCCTGGGTCAAAGCCGTGTTCCCAGCACCCTCACCCTTCCTCCAGGAAGCACCTCCTTGTGCCCCAGCCTCCATGATGCTTTTCCGCCCTTGAACTCACATCCCAGGACTGAGGGGGAGCCCAGGCTGTCAGTCCGGCCCACCGCACCTGGCTCGCCTTCCTCCACCCTGGGCCAAACCCTCCAGACGCAAGAGAAACCAGAGCTCGCTCAGCTGGCCAGCGCTCCGGCTTCCTGTCCAAGTGTTTGTGGCTCGGCTTCCTGCTGACGGAAGGGCGGCCGGCAGCTCTCCTCTGACATCCCGGGAGGTGGCTCCCAGGGCCCCGGCCGCCAAGCACGTCCAGCTGGCACCAACTGAGGAGCCGCCGCTGCGCTCAGTGCAGCTGTCAGTCGACATTCACAGGGACACTGGGGTCAGGCTGCAAGAGCTATAAAGAGGATTCCTTAGGGGAGAGAGGAAGCTGTGAATCAGACCAGAAACCCTGAGCACAAGCTTGTCCCGGGCAGATGGCCAGACCATGCCTCACACCCCACACACTTCAGGCTGATGGATCCCCCTCTCCTCACAGCACACCTCCCTCGCCACCTGCAAACCTTCACCCTATGTTTCTTCATGAGTGTCTACCACACGGCCTCCCTCTGACCCAGGCAGAACGAGGACAGAGCCCAAGTATCCAAAGTACAGGCCACCTTGGTTCTGACCTCATGACCTTGAGAAATTTAACATCCCAGAGGATCGGCTTCTCTTCCACAGTACAGACTGGAGAGGGAGCCTGGACAGGGGGATCTAGTGTGAAATGGGACAGACTTGCCCTACACAGCCTCAGGTGTCAGGCTGAGCATTATAGCAGGTGAAATTCTGTATCAGCCAGCAAGAATGGCCACACAGAACAGGCTATCCCAGGAGGTAGAGGGTACCTTGTTACTAGAGATATTCAAGAGTGTCTGCAAAGACTGTAAACTCTGCAGGACAAATCCCACCACTGCTGTAGGCCCAGCAACCAGCAGAGTGCCTGGCAAAGCGTGAGTGTTTGGGAATATTTGTGGAAGAAAGAGGAGAAGCAGGGAGAAAGGGGAAACGGCCCTTGCGTGCTTTGGGGAACAGAACCTTCCTTTCGAGGAGAGTTTGAACAAGCTGACATCTGAATCCAATTGTCTCTCATTCTCTGCTTGTAAGGCACTGATTACAGTTACCCACTCTGAGGGGACGTTGATGTGATAATGACTACAAAACAAAGCCAAAAGGCTCTCCCAGGATGGTATGTGACTGCAGGTGCAGCCCGTCACAGCTGAACACAGTGTTGTCTACTAATCGCCCTTGCACTACCCCTCACATCCATGAAGTCCTAGAAAATGCAAGTAGTCTGTATTTAAAGGAAGGGAAGTGACTTGTCTGAGACTCACCCTCTGGGCTCCAGACTCTGAGTCCAGGGCCCCTTTCTCCTGGGGGCCTCGGTCTGTCTGACTGCCAGCCACAGCACTTGAGGTCCATGCAGCTTGATAGTGTGGTCAAAATCAAGACTTCGCTAAGCACAGGAGGTTCCCAAATCCTCTGGGGGAAAAGAATGCACAAAAACAGATCTTCATCCACAGCATTCGTCTTTTCTCCTTGTTTCGCTCCCAGAAGGGAGAATGAATGAGTAGGAGAAAAGGCCTGGCTATCCACTTCTGAAAATCCTATTGATCATTACTGGTCCCATCCCAAGCCCATCATGTTGTTACTGTTGTGTACCATCAAGTTGGAACTGACCTTTAGCTGACCTTCCAGCAGGTTTTCAGAGAAAATAAATCCCACATGAGAAGACTGCCCATCTTTCTCCTGCAGAGCATCTGATGGATTCGAACCATACGCCTTTGCACTGATAGCGCAATTCTTTGCCATTAAGCAACCAAAGCACCATGGGGATGTCTAAACTGGACAAAGTTTCATTCTACCTTGTGCAGGGGGTGTTAGTAGCTTGTTAGGAACATCAGCACTCTGGTGGAGTGAACTATAAGGAGTTGCACTGCTGACCTGCAGGTCCCTTCTCTCTAACAATTGAAATCCACCAGCTGCTCCATGGAAGGAAGATGGAAAGTTTCCTCCCTTGTGGTTTACAGCCTTCAACACCCACTGGAGGGTCAGCTGTGAGTGAGTTCTGATATGACGGCAATGACTACAAGAGCAGTAACAGAGAGAAGATCTGGGATTATTAGTAAAGTTTTTCCAGCAATGATGTCACTCTGGAGACCAAGGTGAGTCTGATCCAGGCCTTAGTCTTTGCAATTATTTGCTATGTGTTCAGAGAGCTGGACAATGACTAGGGATGAGAGAAGGAGAATTGATGCCTTTGAGCTGTGGTGCTGGAGAATATTGACTATACCATGGACTGCTAAGAGAACAAACAGGTTCGTCCTAGAGAAGGTGAGATCCAGCTGCTTCCTGGAGTCAAGGATTCTGAAGCTTTGTCTGACATACTTTGCACATGGTGCAAGGAGTGACCAGTCCTTGGAGATGGACGTCATGCTTGGGAGGGTGGAGGGACAGCGCAGGAGAGGAAGACCCTCGATGAGGTGGATTGATTCAGTGACTGGGCTAATGGGGGTAGGTGTGTCAGCGACAGTGAGATTGACACAGGACAGAGCAGGGTTTAGGGCTGTTGTACATAGGGTTGCTATGAGTTGCAGGTAGCTTGATGGCACATAACAACAACAACAGTCTTTTCCAAGGGTTTGACTGTTTAAATATTAAGGAGGCTGTTTGCTGGTTTCCCTTCAGTTCCCTGCCGCATCTCACTCACAGGATCCCTGAAGGCTACATCTCCTTAGCTCCCAAGCCCTCTGGGTGGCAGGAGAGTAAAAAGCAGAGTCCCACTTCTCCCCTTCCTTTTTTTACTGGAGGCATCACTTCCATGATCTCATCTCCTGCGAGAGACCCTGTCACCCTGGACTCTGGAAACTCCACATCATTCAGTTTCCCATGGTGGATGCTGTCCACTTCCCACCCCTTATTAGCCTTTTCACATCTACCCACAACTTTGTAACTGTTGACGTTTCTGGAATGGACTGTTTCCCTCTACACCAATGTGAGTTTGGTGAGAGCCAGGATCCTTCCTCATCCTTTCCCCTTTTCTGGGGCTTCACCTCTGAGGGGACTAAAATGATGAAAGTAGGGGACAGTCCTGACCTGACCAGTGGGAGAAAGAGTTTACGCAGCACACAGGTCAGATGACTCAGAAAAGGGCCAGGCCCTCGACTGTCTTTAAATGAAGAGGCAGCCCTGTGGAATAATGGTCACCAAGAGAGTCAGGGGGAATGGGCTTAACCCCCTAAAGCCCCTGCTGTCTAGTATAAGACCCTTCCAACTGTGGCTTGTTCCAATGGTATGACACAGTCAGTATATCGCACATCTATGAGCAATGTGACCCAACCCTATCCATGCTTCAAGGTCCTGTTGGCTCCATCAGAGCAGGAGCAGAGGGCTCTTCAGCAACTTCCCCAAGGAAAGCAGGTGTCTCCCAGGGCAACCAGAACAGGAGAAGACACTCAGAGAATCAGCACTTCTCTCCCCTCCAGGCTCAGGGGTCTCAGCAGCCTGGCCTGAGGGGAGCTGAGGAAAGACCATGTTCAGGAGCACAGATACATCAGGTCAAAAGTAGGAAACGAGGCCTCAGACTCAAATTGATTATGCACCTACTATGAATGTGGCATCAGGATTGGAGGAAGACTCATCAACAATCTGCATTATGTAGATGATACAACACTGCTTGCTGAAACTGAAGAGACTTGAGGCGCTGGCTACAGAAGGTCAAGGCTTCGATATGGATTGAAGCTCAATATTAAGAAAACAAAGATTCTCACCACTGGGCCGATTGGCGGCATCAGGATAGATGGTGAAGAAATGGAGATTGTTAACAGCTTTAGTTTGCTTGACTCCACAATCAAGACTCTTGGTACCAGCAGCCAGAAAATTAAAAGATTAATTGCATTGGGAAAGTCTGCTGTCAGGGACCTCTCCAGAGTTCTGAAGAGCAACTATATCAGTCTTTAGACTAAGGTGCCCTGACCCAGGTCATAGTCTTCACAATTACTTGCTATACATCTAAGAGCTGGACAATGACTAGGGACGATAGAAGGAGAATTGATGCCTTTGAACTGTTTTGCTGGAGAAGAGTATTGAATATACCATGGACTGCTAGGAGAACAAACAAGTTCGACCTGGAGAGGGTGAAGCCAGGCTGCTCCTTGGAGGCAAGGATTCTGAAGCTTCATCTGACATACTTTGGACATGTTGCAAGGAGGGATTGTTCCTTGGAGAGAGACATCATGCTTGGGAGGGGGGAGCGACAGCACAGGAGAAGAGTACCCTGGATGAGATGGATTGACTCAGTGATTGAGGTAATGAGGTTAGATGTGTCAGAGACAATAAGGTTGGCACAGGATGGAGCAGGGTTCAGAGCTGTTGTACATAAGGTCGCTATGAGTCACAAGTGGCACATAACAACACATAACAACAACAATCTGCTCAGAATTAAGTCCCTTCACATATTCTATGCCTTCTCATTCACCAATCAATGAGAATGACACCCCAAAAAAAATCTAGCAGGCCCCGTTTGTATGCCTTCACAGGGTGTCGGCCAGGTGCTAAGCATGGGTTTTGACATCCACATTGAACACAAATCTGTTGTTCTTTGATCTTCATGACTGACTCAGTGGTCAAGAGGAATTTTTTTGATGACACAGTGATCAAACTTATTTCTCCTGGAAGTCCTCCTCTGGCATTATTTGGGCTGTCTCTGGAGGTCCATTGTCTTGGACAGCTGTAAAGTGGATGGCTGTGGATTTTCTTTTCGTGTGTATGTTCCCTGCGGATCTCTTTCAACACCTTCTTGACCTTGAATACTTTTGCTTTGGCTTCAGGTTTGGGAGGGCCATGCTAATCTTGTTTCTTCCTTTTCCCCCCCTTAAAGTTATCATCTTTAAGTTAATAAATCCAGGGTAGATGCATGGCTTGATGGCAGCATCCAGGGATAGAATAGCATTTTCTCTGAAGGCTGCTGTGCTATGTTGGCTAACTCCTTGGGCGGATCACGAAGCTCTCTGACCCCTGGGTAGGATTAAACAGGCTCTTCCTTCCTCCTCTTGGAAGTCTCCAGCGGCCTGACCTCAGAGTCATCCCACACGCCCTCAGTCCCCCTGACAGCCCGCCGCCACCCCGCCGTGGCGCCGGATGTGCGACGGAGGCCCCAGGTTTGGAGGGTTTCCGGGACTGGCCGGGTCACCCTGCGGCTGGGCCATGCCTGGCAACCCCACCCTTCCTGGCAGCCGGGCCTCCTCCTCGGCCCTCTGAACGTCTGCCAGCGGCCGGGAAGGGAGAGGGTGGGCAGAGGGGATGGAAGGTCCTGTTGGGCCGTGCGCCCTGGGTGCTGGGGACGGACAGGGGCGGGCAGGCCACTGGGCCCCCTCCACCCAGGGGTTCCCGCCGACCGCAGGCCTGGGAGAGCCGCGCGCGCCCCCTCGTGGGCGGCGTGGTGCGCGAGCCCTGCAGCTGCCCGGGCCCCCCGGGGTGAGGGTCCCAGCCCTTTCCCCAGAGACCTCAGAACCAGCATGGAGCCGTCATCGTGCACATCACCCTTGTTGATTTTTCTAGTGAGACATCTTTAACATTCCCAATGAGCAGATAAGAAGGTTGAGTCAATCTCTGGCCGACTGATGGGAAGAGGTGAGCCTTTTGTTTTGTTTTGTTTTTAATTTTATACTGGTTTACTTACTGAATTTGTCTACATTGTTTTTCACACCAGATCTTTCCCCCTTCCTATATCCACACCTCTGTCCAGCCATCAAATTATGCGAACCTATGATTAAGCCTCCCCCTACCCCACCCCGTCCATCCTCAGTCCTCTGCTCCCCCCTCCCTGGCCTGGATCCTTGTACTCATTCTACAATAGTGGTCTTATACAGTATTTGTCTTTATGTTGTTGTTGTTGTTTTGTGCCATCGAGTCACTTGCGACTCATAGCAACCCTATGTACAACAGCCCTAAACCCTACTCTATCCTGTGCCAATCGTACTGCCTCTGACACACCCATCCCGATTACCCCAGTCACTGAAGCAATACACCTCATAGAGGGTCTTCCCCTCCTGCGCTGTCCCTCCACCCTCCCAAGCATGATGTCCCTCTCCAAGGACCTCTCCCTCCTTACAACATGTCCAAAGTATGTCAGATGAAGCCTCAGAATCCTTGCCTTCAAGGAGCAGCCTGGTTTAACCCTCTCTAGGATGAATCTGTTTGTTTTCTTGGCAGTCCAGGGTACATTCAATACTCTTCTCCAGCACCACAGCTCAAAGGCATCAATTCTTCTTCTATCCTCCTTAGTCATTGTTCCACTCTCTGATGCATAACAAGTGATTACAAAAACCATAGCCTGTATCAGATGCACCTTAGTCTCTAGAGTGACACCATTGCTCTTCAGTACCCTGGAGAGGTCTCTAACAGCAGACTTTTCCATCACAATACGTTTTTTTATTTCCTGGCTACTGGTGCCAAGAGTGTTGACCGTGGAGCCAAGCAGACTAAAGTTGTTAACAATCTCAATCTCTTCACCATACATCCTGATGCCGCCAATTGGTCCAGTGGTGAGAATCTTTGTCTTCTTGACATTGAGCTTCAATCCATACTGAAGGCTGCATTCCTTGACCCTCTGCAGCAGGTGCTTCACGTCCTCCTCACTTTCAGCAAGCAGGGTTGTGTCATCATCAGCAAATGGCTTTCACATACAATCATTCTCTACTAAGAAGACAGCACAACCAGAAACTTGAAGAGGAAGAGGAAGAGGAGGAGGAGGAAGAAGAAGAACCACTTGAGCTGAGAGACTATTTGGAAGTAACCGAGGTGAGCCTTTCTGTGCCCAGTGCCCTTGATAGTTTTCTGTGCATCACCACTCTGAACCAGGGAGCTCTGGTGCTGTAGTCTGTAGGGAGGTGGTACTGGAGGTTGGACTCTACCAGCGGCTGCACAGACTGGCAATCACCTCAGGTGTGATTTACAGGCTCTGAAATCCTGCTGGTGGGTGGCCGAAGCCTGTCACAACCAACAGTAATGAGGAAATGGCCACCTTCTGGCTCATTCCCTCACCCTTTACACAACCATCACACCATCTTAAGAACAGGACTGGGTAGTCAAAAGAATCCGAGTGGTGTTGATCTGATTAAAGCTCCTTGACTGTACAACCAGCTGACCTCTGCCCAGACTTGGAAACAAGACCACCTTGCTTTTTCAGACCCCACTGTTCTCCAAGCCAGGCTTCCTTCCAACCCCACCTGTTGTGGGGGATAGAAAGCCTTCCTGCTGGCAACTGTGAGGCTGAGAAAGTCTTCCAGGGCGATCTGGACTAAACACAGTGTTGCTGAGGCCCCAGGCAGTTCAGTCACTCAAGGGAGGGGCTGGCTTCAGCCCTGTCAACAAACCCCCAGAAGCCTCCAGGCTGCCCCCTGAGAGCAGACCGGTCACCCCTGCCCTGGCAGAGAGGCACTGGAGTTAGGCCATGTTGGAACTACTTACTCAACAGGGACGGGGAGATGACCCATGCCCTGACTCTTTCCCTGAAAACAAAGTCCTTCCTTTGAGCTCCCCAGAGGCTGGCCTTCTGCTCTGAAATGCAGCCCCAGCTGCCCTTGGGGAACTCAAGGCCTGGCTTGGGGAGCCACTGACACAGGCGCCTGTCCTGCAGAGCTGGGTCAGAAGAATGGAGCCCAGAGCCCCACCTTACAGGAGACTCTCCCAGGCCTGGGGACCAGTTCTCTGCGCTGGCTGAGTACACAAGGGAGGTCTGCTGACCGCCTCAGGGCCCTGTCATGGGACAGAGCTCAAGGACAGGCCAGGACAGACAATGATCTGTGTTTTCTGGGATGGCAGCCAGTCCTTGTGCCCTAGAGCTTCCCGGCACTGGCAAGAATGGCAGAGCAGGCATCCACTGCTCCTGTCAGCCCACCCCAGAGCCACTCTGGGCTGAGACTTCCCAGAGGACAGGAAACTTGAGCCGGAGGAACCACACACAACACCCAGCCTTTCCCTTGTCCACTGCTTCATTAAAGGAACAGTGCCACATTAAGTGGAGGAGCATTAGGACCTGCGGCCTCAGGGCGGTGCCAGCCTGTGCCCAAAGGCCCACAGGGTCAAGTCTGTTTCATTGCCTTATCTCCCTGCAGGGAGGACTACGCTGCTCCAGATCATGGGAAAGGCTTTTGATTTGTCCTCTAAAACCTTGAGTTTTCATTCTAGTGTTGCCATCTACCTGTAAGGAGCTCTGGTGGCTTACCGGTGTGTTACTTGTTGGCCTTATAACCAAAAAGTCAGTGGTTCGAATCCAGCAGCTGCTCCATTGGAGAAAAATGGATAGTTCCCCTCCCCCATAAATATTTACAGCCTTGAAACCCCATAGAGAGTTGTTAGGAGTCAGATTTAACTTGATGGCAGTGGGTTTGTCTACCTATGGGACCATAGTCATGGCACTGTACCCCTCTGAGCCTCAATTTTCCTGGTTGTACCTTAGGCCAGGAACACTGCCATCTCCCTGTTGTTCAAAGTCACAGAGTATGAGCCAAGCACTGGAGTTCCTGGGAAGTAGAGATACTTGTGTGCTCAGTCTCTAATCAAAAGGTCAGAGGTTTGAGTCAGAGTGTCTCAGAAGAAAGGCCTGGCAACCTACGGCCAAATAATTAACCAGTGTGGGAAGTATAATTCTACTCTGACGCATGTGCACTCCCAGGAGTCAGGCTGACCCAACAACACCTGATTGTGGCACAAGATTTATGGGAGGGTTTCCTATTGAGATTCAGGTTAAGAGCTTTCCACATTCTTCAATGAGATGGAAAAGGCAATCTCCAATTTTGTATGGAATGGAAAAAAGCCCCGAATAAGCAAAGCACTCCTTAAGAATAGAAGAACGGTAGGAGGTATCTCACTCCCTGATTTCAAATCCTA
>NW_006400117.1:1200193-1238230 GCF_000299155.1 Elephantulus edwardii
ATGCAAGAGGAAAACAGAGGCAGAAGTGAAAGATACGGAAGACATAGACATGGATTGTCCTAAGGCATTTACCTGAGGCCTGAGAACACTCATCCCAGGGCCCCTTGTGGCTGAGAGTGAGGCAGAATGGGAAAGAGGCACTGAGTGGGGCCCCAGCTTGTAACTGTAGGTGGACCCGGAGGTGGTGGTTGTTGTGTAGTGTTGAGTAGGAACTGACCTGAAGCTGACCCTCAAGCGAGGTTGAGAGGCAGTAATTGTACAGGAGGAGGTTGCCCATCCTTCTTTCATGGAGCAGCTGGTGGATTTGAACTTTGTGCCTTTGGGATTGCAGGGCAGCTCGAGGCAGTGCCCCATTTCCCACATGGTAGAAGGCCCAGCTCGCCTCTCAGAAGTTCTTCTGCCCACTCTCTCTGAGCTGTTCAGCGCACATCTGGGGAGCTGGTTTCCTTCTGGGAACCACATTTCTAAGAAATGAAATAGAACTGGACAGAACCGTGAAAGACTCAGAATCAGGCCCTAGGGGAAAACAATGAAGGGTCTGAGCAGTTCAGCACAGACTGCCTCAGATGAACGGCTCCCTTCTGACAGCAAAGGGTGGCGGTGTGAGGGCAAACGAATTGTTCTCTGAACCCCGAAGGGCGTGGCTGCAGCCCAAGATAGAGTTTCTAGAGGGTAGAGTTATTTTTGTTTTGTTTTCTTTTTCTTCTTCTTCTTCTTTTTTTTTTTTTACTACTATCAGACAAAACGTTCTGCAAGTTGAGATGTCCAATGAAGAAATAACATCAGTGGACAGTAAAGTCCCAGACATCGTATTAAAGAAACATGGTGGTGAGAGTGGGAATGGATTCCAAAAGGGGATTCGTGAGTTAAGGATATTGGGGGATCCTCCCCACTTCCTGGGGATTCCAGGATTCTGCGTTCACCACGAGATGTGAGGTTATCCCTGGTATTAATTAGCAAGCACTGCCTAAGAAGGTTATTCAGAACATAAGTGCTTGGCTGCAGCGTGTTGCTGGTACCGCCTGAAGCACTACACATATTGTACATATTATCAGCACGTAGGAGGGGCCTGCGCGACTATCAGAACAGTCAGTTTAATGGGTTATAAACGGTCCTGTTCCCATCTAACATTCTGTTTACACAAAAAAAAGTGTATCTCCCGCTCTCTCTCTCTCTCTCCCCTCCCTATATAAATAAAGCCCACAGAGGCTCCTCACACTCACCACTATGAAGCTAAATACACTGGCCTACAAGCACACGGCCTTCATGGTGCCAGGAAAAACAAGTCCGTGCATGAAAATAACCCACCCTGAGATGTGGCAGGCCAATTTTTCAGGGCTGGGTGGTCCCCTGGTTGCCACACACGAGTTTGGTGGGTGGTGTTCAAGGCCAAAATCCACACTCCAGTCACCCCGAGTCAGGGGGCGAGGAAGGTGCTGGGTGGTGGCCTGTTTCTAAGGAGGCTGAGTTGGTGTTTCTGGAGGCTGAAACTCCCGTGGTTGCCATGGAACTTCCTGTCTATCCAGCCACCACTATCAGCCCAGAACCAGGGCCAGCAGACAGCCAGCTGTAGACCAGCTGTTGATGTGAGGAGAACCAGCAAGCAGGATTCATGATGGTGGAGGAGTGGCCTTCATCTTAAAAGGGGGCCCAGCCCAGACCCCCAGAAAGCAGCAGCTCTTAATGGAAGGTCTCTGGATTCCTTCAGGCAAACCAGGATGGACAGGCTGGACTGTATTTTATCTTGTTTTCATCTGTACCACAGGATCCCCACATATGGAGAAGGCGAAGCTTTTCAGAGCTGGGAGTGGTCAGCTGTCCACAGATGGAGTGAAGCAGAGATTAGATGAGAAAAACCAGAGTCTAAGAGGTGGAAAGCATCATGCCTGAAATCTGTCCTCTGGTAAGTCAGTAATGACAGGATCTAGAAAAAGTTCTTCTCCATCCACCAAGCCCAACTCCACCTGACCCATCTCATGTGTGCCTCTCCCTCAACCACCTTCTCTCTTGCTTTTCTTTAGCTCATGGGCCTCCTTGGATCCACCAGGTCTGCTCCTCCCACAGCATTTATCATTTGTTCCACCTGGATTGTCCCCCTTCTTCTCATGGTAGGTGCCCTGAATCATTACGGCCTCAGCTCAAAAGTTGCCTTGTCAAAACCAACAGACTGGAGGAAAAAAAACATTTGACAATGCCACCTCAGACAAGAGTCACATGACAAAAGTTTACCAACTCCTACAGGGTCTCCAGAAGAAAAGGAATGATAACACAATAACAAAATAGGCAACAAAAGACATGAAAGACTTTTCACAAAGAAATACATTGCCATTGCCAACAAACACATGAAGATATGTCAAAATCATTGGTATTAAGACAGATCATGTGATCAAATGAGAACAACAGTGAAATTCCATCTCATCCCAGTTGTTGTTATATGCCGTCAAGTCGTTTGCGACTCATAGCGACCCTATGTACAACAGCCCTGAAATCTGCTCTATCCTGTGCCAACTTTACTGTTTGTGACACATCTACCCCCATTTATCCTAGTCATTGAATCAATCCATCTCCTCGAGGGTCTTCCCCTCTTGTGCTGTTTCTCCACCCTTCCAAGCATGATGTCCCTCTCCAAGAACTACTCCCTCCTTGTAACATGCCCAAAGTATGTCAGCCAAAGCTTCAGAAACATTGCCTCCAAGGAGCAGCCTGGTCTCACCCTCTCCAGGATGAACCTGTTTGTTCTCCTAGCAGTCCATGGAATATTCAATACTCTTCTCCAACACCACACCTCAAAGGCATCAATTCGCTTTCTATTATCCGTAGTCATTGTCCAGCTTTCTGACACATAGCAAGTAATTGCACAGATTATGACCTGGATCAATCGCACCTTTTTGTCTCCAGAATGACATCATTGCTCTTTAGTACTCTGGATGTATCTCTGACAACAGACTTTCCCAATGCAATTCATCTTTTGCTTTCCTGGCTGCTGGTGCCAAGACTGTTGATTGTGGAACCAACCAAACTAAAGCTGTTAATCTCAATCTCTTCACCATCTATCATGATGCTGCCAATCAGCCCAGTGCTGAGAATTTTTCTTTTCTTGATATTGAGCTTCAATCCATATTGAAGGCTGTAGTCCTCATCCCAGTAGCAGTAGCAAAATCTAACAGGACAGCAAGTAATAAAAGTTGGAGAGGATGTAGAGAGATAGTAACCCTCACACACTACTGGTGGGTTTGTAAAATGGTGCAACCACTCTGGAAGGCAGTTTGGTGTTTCTTAAAAAACTGGACATAGAAATCCCATATAACACAACTATTGCATATATATATATATATATATATATATATATATATATATATATATATATATATATATATATTACCCCCAAAATTAGAAATAAGACATGGACAGAATTATGTACACCTACAATGGGTGACTGGAATGCAAAAGTTGGAAACAGAGGAGAAGGATCAGTAATTTTAAAACATAGACTTGGAGACAGAAATGAAGCTGGAGATAGAATGATAGAATTTTGTACAATCAACTATTTATTCATTGCAAACTGTTGTTGATTGCCATCAAATTGAGCACAACTCATAGCAACCCTATGAACAAAAGACTTGAAGCCTTTCTATAATTATTGTCATTTATCAAAATTCATAGAGTTTCCAGAGG
This sequence comes from Elephantulus edwardii, assembly GCF_000299155.1. Classification (NCBI taxonomy): domain Eukaryota; kingdom Metazoa; phylum Chordata; class Mammalia; order Macroscelidea; family Macroscelididae; genus Elephantulus; species Elephantulus edwardii. The sequence goes on from NW_006400117.1 coordinate 1,203,869, forward strand.
TATATTGTTTAGGAAGTGGATGCTTCCAAATCTGTCTTAAACTGGGGAGCTCCACCAAACACTGTCCACTGTGGATAACGGTTATGGCATTTGACATCCCAGTGGCTCAAGGTTCAGCATAACAGCAAGCCCAGATTACCTCAGTATAGCAATTGACAGAAAAGTGCTGTACCACTTTGAAGAATCTTCCTCCAAAATATAATAACAACTGACTTTTAAGTGCAAAAGCCCTCCACCAGGTCTTGTTGGCTCTAAACAAAAGGCTAGAATTAAAAATAACCAATATATAGATTGAAACTCAAGAAAACAAAGACACTCACCACTGAGCCAAATGGCAGCATCGTGATGGATAGTGAAGAGATTGAGATTGTTCAAAGCTTTAGTTTGTTTGGCTCCACAATCAACACTCCTGGCATCAGCAGCCAGGAAATTAAGAGACATATTGCATTGGGAAAGGCTGCTATTAGAAACCTCTCCAAAGTACTGAAGAGCAATGATGTCAGTCTGGAGACTAAAGCTAGAATGATCCAGACCATAGCGTTTGTAATTACTTGCTATGCATCAGACAGCTGGATAGTGACTAGGGAGGAGAGAAGAAAAACGGATACCTTTGAGCTGTGGTGTTGGAGAAGAGTATTGAATATACCATGGACTGCTAGGAAAACAAACAGGTTCAGCCTGGAAAGGGTTAAACCAGGCCGCTCAACAACATAGCGACCCTTTGTACAACTATTTTGAAGCCAGCCCTGTCCTGAGACAGTCTCTCTAATTCTGACACACCAAACCTCATTGTTCCAGTTACTATATCAGCCTGTTTAATCCCAGGTCTTCCTATCTTGTGCTGTCCCTCCATCCTTCCAAGCATGATGTCCTTCTCCAAGGACATATCTTTACTAGCCATATGCCCAAAGTTTATGAGACAGAGCTTCAAAATCTTAGTCTCCAAGGAGAGACTTGGTTTCACCCTCTCCAACATAAACATACTTGTTTTCTTGGCAGTCCATGGTATGTTCAAGACTCTTCTCCAGCGAATACTTTTTATAAGAAATATAAACACAGGCTATACACATGTATTTCACCTGATGGTATGCATAGGAATCAGACTGATCACCAGATAGATTACATCTGTGGAAAGAATTGCCAAAGAAGCTCAATATCAGCTATGAAAACTAGGCCAGGTGCTGGTTGTGGAACAGACCACCAACTACTCATATATAAGCTAAGAAAAAGTAAATCAAATCCACAGGAACCAAAATTTGATTATTCTACCTAAATTTCAAAATCATCTCAGGAACAGGTTTGAGGCCTTAAACACTAAGGATATCAAGACCATCATCCAGGAAGAATGCAAAAGGTCATTACAAAGACAGAAGAGGAAGAAAAGACCAAAATGGATGTCAGAAAGGACTCTGAATATTACACTAGAACACCAAGAAGCCAAAGCAAAGGGAAGAAATTAAGGAGCTGAACAGAAGATTTCAAAGAGCAGTGCGGGAAGACAAAGTAAAATATTATAATGAAATATGCAAAAAGGTAGAGTCAGAAAATTAAAGGGCCCAAACTCACTCAACATTTCTTAAGCTCCATGGAGTCAAGGATTATGAGGCTTTGGCTGACATACTTTGGATATGTTGCAAGGAGAGACCGGTCCTTGGAGAGGGACGTCATGCTTGGGAGGGTGAAGGGACAGCACAGGAGGGGAAGATCCTCGATGAGATGGATTGACTCAGAGACTAGAGTAATGGAGGTAGGTGTGTCAGAGACAATAAGGTTAGCTCAGGATAGAGAAGGGTTCAGGGCTGTTGTACATAGGGTCACTAAGAGTCACAAGTGACTTGACAGCACACAACAACAACAACAACAACAATATAATGTATATGAATGATTGTATGAAACACAATGTAAATGAAAAATTGTATAGAACACAATGTACATAAATGAAGCACAATGTAAATAAATGCATTATTATATGCACAACAATAAAAAGAAACTGAACATAGTTGCCTTGTCTAAGAGATTCTCTCTGACCATGATATCCACAGTCTGTGTGCTCTGTCTGCACATGTTCCTGTTCATTTACGTGTGTGTGTGAGAGAGAGAAAGAGAGTAAGAGAGAGAGATAGATATATGACTCCTCCAAGAAAGCAGAACCCTGTGGGTGTGCCACACAGATGATCCAATGATGAAAGAGAGAATTTCCTTTTTAATCGCCAACAATTCAGAGTAGGTCAAGACTGTTGTCATGGAGGAATATAGATGCTACATTTTGAGCACCATAAAATTCTCCCTCAGGTGACTCCCATGGTCCCTGGCACCCTGGCCAGCATCCCAAGCGTAATCAGGTTGCTCGATATTCACAGACCAGTCACCTGATGCAGAAATGATAGCAAAGGATTTTTAAGGTCCCTTAAAGAGTAAGTGGGATTTTCTGAGACTAGCCCTTCTTTGTTTTATTCTGCACTTGCAGAAGGAAAGCCCAGGAGACAGAGGGCTGACAGACTGTTCCATCTCCTCTCCCTTTCCCTCCCATAATTGCTTCCCTCCCTTCTTCCTCTCCCATCCTGAGTATTTGTCATTCTCTGCTTGTGGAAAATTGCTTTTTACCTTTGAAAACCAAGAACTGTTGCTAACCAAGACATCCTGAAAGGCCTTTTGTTTTGGTGTTGTGTTGTGGTGGTTTTTTGTGTGTGTTTTTTTTTTTCCAACAAGAGGTGTTTAGAGATAGAAAACAGTATTGATTACTATCCTCAGTAGCAGCTTCAGTGAAATTCCATTTCCTAAGCGTTTACGGTCAGTCTGTGAGGCAGGTACTGCGCCAGACAGCACTGCAGTACGGCAGAGGTTCCTGCCTTTAAGGTGCTCTCAGACCCATGAGGGAAAGACTGCCTTTGACTCAGCAAATGCTTTAGGAAGCCCCTAATAAACGTGGGGCACTCTGGTGGCCTAGTGGGTAAGGAGATGTTCTGCTGACCCAAAAGTAGGTGGTTCGAATTCACCAGCTGCTTTTCAGGAGAAAGATGCACAATCTTCTTTTATGTGGTTTACAGACTCTGAAAACCCACAGGAGGGTCAGCTATGAATCAATACCCAATATAGTAAACAAAGTCTTGCCCTGCCTTCAAGATGCACACCTCCATGTAGAAAAAAAAGTGACTGGCAATTCCAATGTTCAGTTTAAATTCTGTGACATGACAAATGCACCACCACACATAAAGCATAGGTGGGAGTCAGGTGCCAAGAGGGACTGGCAGGGGTGGTGTGTGATGGACAGGGTCTTGGCAGGATGACAGCACGTGCAGAGGTGGAGAGAGCTTGTGTCCAAAGACCCTGTGGCTGGAGAAGAGAACCAGCAAGGACAGCGTGGATGGGACAGCAGAGGTGGGCAGGGACAGCGTGGACATGGACAGGTCCACAGTGGCAAAAAGGACAGCTTTGGGGGGGAGGGTAAGGAAGAGCTAAGAGAACCTGAGCCCTCTATTGCCAGAAAACCAGAGACTATAAAGTAACAGTGGGAGATGAGGGTGGAAATGCGCATTCAGATAGTCTGGATTTAAATCACATAAGCTGTGGGGAGCCCAAAAACAGCTGCCTAGGCCTGAGGGGGAGGCTGCAAGAGATTGGGGGCTTTTCCCACGCTGAGTGTACAATGGTAATACAGCAGCACAGTAATGGGGTGGGAGGGCAGTGCTGACCCCAAATGCAGTGAAACAACATGCTCTTCCTGCTCTTCCCAATACCAACAGGTGAAGCCCCCAGTTCAAATACCCTCTTGGAGCTCATCCCCAGATCCTCCCCTACACCATGCCCACTGCTTCACTGCTCAGTACCAGAGCTGCTGTGTGAAAGGGGAAGAGCTGAAGAAGATGGCAGTTCTGGGATTCACGGCTGAGGGGTCAGAACGCTCATCCTGAAGGCAGATGCACATCAGCTAACTCCATACCCAGACCCTGCCCAGCCTTCCTCCATCTCACACACACAATCACATATACGCATTCTCTGCATATCTCTACACATATTCACACACAACACACATACACCACCTTCACACATCCACAAGTGACACACACACAACCACACAGCACACTTATCCTTGCTCAAACACACTCATACAACTCATTGTCACTCATACACCCTCACGCAGGCTCTCAAACACTCATACACACACGTTCAAAAATGCTCACAGAGGGAGCTCTGGAGGCCTAGTGGCAAGAAGCTGCACTGCAATCCCAGAGGCGCATGGTTCGAATCCACCAGATGCTCTGTCGGAGAAGGAGGAACAATCTCCTCCTGTACCAGTCAGATCCGATTTGACAGTACACACAAAAAAATTAATAAAATAAAAATTTAAAAATAATAATAATTTTAAAAATGCTCACAGATTTATTCACATATGCTTATAATACACTTAAACCCACACTCACTCCCATCCACTCACATTTGACTCATAACGTTCCCACATTCCAATTCATACACACTAACAGTATAATGTCCACACACACTCACGTGTACACACACATGCTCACATATTCAAACAAAGTCATTCCCATACACACTTGTACACACTCACTCCCACGCACTCATTCACACATGCTTACACGCGCACGCACACACACATTCTAACTTACCCCTGTTCACCTACCTGCTCACTCACTCACAGTCCAGAGTTGCCCATTTGCTATTTTCTCTGAAATTCCAGTGCCCAGTTGGAAATTATCTGGGGGAACAGAGTCCTGGTGGGAAGTCTCTTATGACTCATAATTTGGGGAAGGAGGGGACCCTTGGGCTATGGAACTGTCAATTGATCCTCAGGTATTTTTTTTCTCTAAGAAAATGTATCCCTTGCACCAAACAGCAGATTTCAAAACCTGTGGTCGCTTGGTGAGCAGGGAGACCTGGGCCTGCGTGGTAAGAGGCAGCAGGAGGAAGCTTGAGTTCCAGTCTAGGCTCTGCCCTGGGTTGGTCTGTTCCTCTGGGGCCTCATTTTCCCCATCTGTAGAGAAGGCAGTCAGTGCGGCTGGCTCCCATGGCCCACAATCTCTGACTTTCTCTCACTCGATGTCCTGGGAGACATGCCAGAAGCACCTTCTGCAACTGGCCCTCTTGCCCAACCGGCCCTCTTGCCCTGGAGCCAGGCCCTTCCACCAGGCCTGTCTGGGCCCATTGGTCTGTTACGACTATGATGAAAGTCAGGAGAGGGCAGGATAGCTGCAAACCCGCTGCTCACTGGCACGCCTGGTGGGAGAAGGCATCAATCTCCCATCCGTGCTGCTACCTGAGTCAGATAAGAGGGGTTGGGGGGCATCCATCCCGTAATGGGTCTGACTGCGTCCACCTCCATAACCCTTGCTAACTGGGAATTGAGCAACTTCCAGACTAGACACATGCCCGATGCCAAGTCCCCGACTCGCTTTGTGATCTGAGGAAGGTAGGAAATCCTGGGGCAGACAGGCCAGCATTCTAGCGTCCACAGCACCTGGCCTGGCTGAGCTGCTAGGAGGGGAATTCAGGGCCTCAAGAGCTAGTCTTTCCTTTCCAGTGACTGGTGGAATTCAGTCTCAATAGGGCTGAGGAAGACTGGGAACAAGTGAAGGGGAGCAAGTCACCCAGTCAGAGAAGTAAACCACTGTCATCTAGTGGATTTCAACCCACACAAAGTAGGAGAGCCCATGTAATGCCCTGTAGGGCAGCCTCATGGGCTTTAAACACAGAGGCAGACTGCCATCTCTTTCCACTCCTAAATGACTCCAAAAAATACCCCTCAAAACCTATTGCGATTGAGTCAGAACCAGCGTACAGTTGAGCCTCCCTCCAGCGGGTTCCTGAGGCTGTAAATCACACAGGAGGAGCTTGCCCATCTTTCTGCCGCTAGGCCACTGGCGGATTTGAACTAACAGGAGAATCCCCACCTTTGGGTTAGCAGTGCAACTCCCTAAGGACTACGTCACAACTGGTGGGTTTATCTGGTCAGTCTTTTGGTTTAACTGCAATTCCATCAAGGCTTCAATCAGAAAAATAAAAGAGGGTGAAAGTCAAGAAGGAGAAGTTAGTGAAAATCTAAATTGGATGAAGGGAAATGCAATACACAATAAGGGTTTGATTGCTCCTGTTGTTGTTAGGTGCCATTGAGATGACGAGGACCACAGTAGGCCTATGAACAACAGATCTGAACTCTGTCCTTTCCTGTGCCCTCCTCAACATCTCCAACACACGTGAGCCCATTTCAGCATTCACTGTGCTACCAGCTGAATAGCTGATTGTCGTCTTCCTCTCTTTCGTTGACCCTCCACTTTTCCAAGCATGATGTCCTTCTCCAAGGCATAGCCTCTCCTAGCAACAAGCCCAAAGTATGTGAGATGACGTTTCTGGGAGCTGGTCAGTGAACAAAGATGACAGCAGAAGAATCGATGCCTTTGAGCTGTGTGTCAGAGAAAGTTCTGCATATCCCACAGACAAAAGAACAAGCAGATATGTATTGGAAGGGTGGATTAGACATTGTAATTAATTCATGTATGCAGAACAGATCATCCGAGATGATGGGCTGTACGAGGAGGAATGTGGCATCAGGATTGGTGGAAGAGTCAACAGTAAACTACGTTATGCAGATAGCACAACCCTGCTTGCTGAAACTGAGGAGGACCTGAAGCACTTGCTGCAGAAGGTCAAGGACTGCAGTCTTCAATATGGATTGAAGCTCAACATCAAGAAAACAAAGATTCTCACCACTGGGCAATTGGCAGCATCAGTATGGATGGTGAAGAGATTAAGATAGTTAACAGTTTTAGTTTACTTGGTTCCACAGTCAACACTCTTGGTAATAGCAGCCAGGAAATCAAGAGATGAATTGCATTGAAAAGTCAGCTGTGAGGGACCTCTCAAGAGTACTGAAGAGCAATGAAATCAGGCTGAAGACTAAGATGCCCCTGATCCAGGCTATCATCTTCACAATTACGTGCTATGCATCGGAGAGTTGTACAGTGAATAGGGATGATAGAAAGAAAATTGATGCCTTTGAGCTGTGGTGCTGGAGAAGAGTGTTGAATATACCATGGACTGCTAGGAGAACAAACAGGTTTGTCCTGGAGAAAGTGAAGCTGGAATGCTCCTTGGAGTCAAGGATTATGAAACTTTGTCTGACATACTTTGGGCATGTTGCAAGGAGGGACTGGTCCTTGGAGAGGGACATCATGTTTGGCAGAGTGGAGGGACAGCGAAGGAGAGGAAGACTTTCAATGAGATGGATAGATTCTGTGCCTGGAGTGGTGGGAAAAACTGTGTTGAGACGGCGAGGTTGGCACAGGACAGAATGGCGTTTAGGGCTGTTGTACATAGGGTCACTATGAGTCACAAGTGACTCGATGGCACATAACAACAACAAAAACCAATGGTAATTAATGTTAAAACAAAATGGCTATGGAAAGTCAATGCAACTTGTAAACCCTCATTGGAATAAAATGAATGAATAAATTATTTAAAAAAATAATAAAGCCAGTGAGGTTTCCATGACTTGTACAAATGGTTAATAAAACATTCTTCTATCTCTTTGTTGTTGTCTATGTTCCAAACACTCTTGGTACCAGCAGTTAGGAAATCAAAAGACAAATTGCCTTGGGAAAATCTGCTGTCAGGGACCTCTCCGGAGTACTGAAGAACAATGATGTCTGTCTGGAGAAGAAGGTGTGACTGATCCAGGCTATGATCTTCGCAATTACTTGCTATTCATCAGTAAGCTGGACAATGACTTGGGATGATAAAAGGAGAAGTGATGCTTTTGAATTGTGACACTGGAGAAGAGTATTGAACATACCATAGACAAACATGTTCTTCCTGGAGAGGGTGAAACCAGGCTGTTCTTCGGAGGAAGGATTCTGAAGCTCCATCTGATATATTTTGTGCATGTTACAGTCCTTGGAGAGGGACATTATGCTTGCAAGGTTGGAAGGATGGCACAAGAGAAGAAGACCCTGAATGAGATAGATTGACTCAGTGACTAGGTTAGTGGGAGTAGGTATGTCAGAGACAATGAGGTTGACAGAGCAGGGTTCCAAGCTGTTGGGCATAGGGTTGTTATGAATCGCAAGCGACTTGACAGCACAAAGCAATAACAACAACAATGCTCCAAAAGCCTGGAGTCTTGAGTCTAGCCAGATGCGCCTCAGAAGAAAAGCCTGGCCATCTACTTCCCAAAATAACCACCCACCAAGAGCCTTCTGGAACAAAGTTCAACTCTGATGATGGAGTCATCCATGACTCAGGAGTTGGCTTGACCTGCAATGAGGGTTCTTTGAAGTCAAGAAACATTAAGCCTTGGGCTCCCACCCACAGTCTCCAACCTTTTCCACCAATCTCCCTAAGCCTTCTACGGCTCCCTTCCCCCTGTTTCCCCAGGCTCCTCCCAGCTTCCCTGGTCTCCCCCAATCCTGATCAACTGAGCTATAACAGGACAGTCTCTGGTTAAGCATCAGAATCACACACCAGCCAGGGATTTGGTTTTCCTTCCTCACAACATCCCTCATAGCTCTTTGGGGAGAGGAAGAGAGGACAAAGCAGGCCCAGCCCAGAAAGGCAGACTCAGAATGCTTCCTGGCACCCTACACAGCACCCAAAGCACTCCAGTCTAACCAGAGTGAGAGAAATAGGACCTGGGGGGTCTGCAGGGCTGCTGACCACAGGACAAAGCAGGCTGGTAACAGCCTCTTTTTGGCTCCAACTGATTCCCTTGAAAACAAATCTCTGCTCCTCACTCCTTTCTTCCAGCTGGCTGACAAGAGTCGGAGTTGCTGGCTTAGATCCTTTTTGACTTCTTACCTCTTCCCTTTGTCTTTTCTACTGCTTGAAAAAAAAAATAAATACTTTTTTAAGCAAAGCATTTGACAAGGCCCTTCTCCCTCTTAAAGTTTCAAAACAGTGGTGCTCCCACTCAGATGGTAATGAGACCAGGTGTTTGCAAAGCACTTTCCTGTGTAAAAATACTTGTGCAGATCTTTGCAACAGCCACAAACAGCAGGCAAGGCAGGTGGTATCCCCAGCCCTCCTGGAGGGGCTTAGGCAGCCCAGACACCAGAAGGGCCTTACCCTCAGGACACACAGCTAATCAGTTAAAAACCTCTGGACCCTGATTCTGCCAAGAAATAGCCCAAGACCAGCTGTTCCACCGCTGCTCTCAATCCACCATTCCCAATGGGAAGGAAGTCCATCTTTCCCTGAGCCTCCTTCACCTTTGTGGCCTCACATTTGGGAAAACTGTGAAGTGTGGGATATCTTCAGAGCTGAGGCATCTGTCTTATTCCCATGGAGACAGCAAATCTTTTCCCCTCCAAAAGGGAAAGGAAATGCCTGGAGTGACATTTGTTGAATATCTAATGCGTGTTCAAACCAAAAGCTAAAAACCAAACTTACTGCTCTTACGGCTGTCAAGTTGATTCTGACTTGTAGCAACGCTCCGTCAGGTTTCTGAGGCTGTAAATCTTAGCAGAAGACTGTCCATCTTTCTCCCATGGACATGGCTAGTGGATTAGAACTGTAGACAATTCGGTTAGGAGCGCAACACTTAGCCTAATATACCGCCACTCCTTTAATGAGTCCTCAGGTACACTGTAAACATTATCACATTTTAAGCATTGCAGCAAACTTGCCGTTATTATATGTCATTGAGTCGATTGCTACACGTACAGACCCTATCTACAGTAGCTCTGAATCCTGCCCTGAGCCAATCTCATTGCCTCTGACACACCTGACCCTACTACTTAAGTCACTGTGTCAATATATCTCATCCAGGGCCTTCCTCTTGTGTTGACCCTTCACCCTTCCAAACATAATGTCCTCCTCCAAGGAGTGGTCACTCCTGACAGCATGTCCAAAATATGTGAGACTTAGCTTCAAAATCCTTGCCTCTAAGGAACAACTTGGTTTCATTCTCTTGGTGCTCCATGATATGTTCAATACTCTTTCAGCATCATCTTTAGTCATTGTCCAGCTCTCTGATGCATAGCAAGTAATTGTGAAGACCATGGTCTGGATCAGGTACACCTTAGTCTGTACGTGAGAAGACAGAGCCCAGAGAATTGGCTTAGCCAACAATATTTTATAACCTTGAACAAATCTCTTCTTTGACTCTCACAAAACTTTATTCTTGAAAGGGGGCGGACTCGAGATCTTTTTGATACTTCTCATTAGTTGTCATCAAGCTGATTCAGACTCATAAGACTAATTAACGGTCCCAAGGCACAGAGCTCGCTTAAGCCATACTTGCTTCTTATCCTCAGAGGGACTTCTACAGGAAAAGCCGAGCAGCCATGAAAATGATAGCTTCTTCTTTCTGACTTCTTGTTACTGTGGGTGAAAACAGATGGTGAAGAGAGAAGGACGTACTGTCTTGACAACTAGGGAATTCAAATCCTTTGCTACTCAGCAAAGAGCTCCTCTCTAAAGCCACGCCCAAGGGGGTTGGGACTTTCGTTCTCTTACCTGGCCTGGCAGTCCCTCAGGGAAAGATCCTTTTAAAGAATAGTTAACATGCACACCTATGTTTATTGCAGCTTTGTTCACAATAGCAAAGAGTTGGAAACAACCCAAGTGTCCATCAACAAAGAATGGTAGAGAAGCTGTGGTATATTCATACAATGGAATACTATACTCCGTTGAAAAACAAGGAACTAATGAAATATTATAAAAAATGAGTGACCCTGGATGACATTATGCTGAGTGAAATATCTCAGTCACAAAATGATAAATATTGCATAATGCCACTGTTATAAGAGGACTGATATAGGGATTGGGGGAGACTGAGAAGGGGGGGGTAAATAATGTATACTGCATTGAAACAGATGAGGGAGAGAACTGTTTAAAAGGGATATATGATTAGGTATTATTGTCATGACAGGAGTCCAGAATGAAGGCAGCATAGTGGAATGGACTTGGGGCGGTGGGATGGGGGGGGATTGTATGCCAATGAAGGAATTTTTCTTTTACTTTTCAAAGAGAAGAATTAACCTGGGTGGGGGCAGGGCAGGGAGAAAAATGCAACAGTAAATGAATGGAAATCAAAAGTCTTTATAAACTTCCATTAAAATTAATTTAAAACAAAAAAAATCATTAACAGAGGCAGCTACAGGTCACTGGAGGTTTCCAGAAGGTTCTTCTTGGTTTGCTGTCAACACAGGCATATCATAATCCACAGGACCACTCTTAGGTAGAGTCTCACCTGAGTCACAGGAGTGTGGCAATCTGGGGGAATCTGTGAGTTGGTACAGAGGGACCCTTTGAGTAACATCCCACATTTTACAGCTGGGGAAACAGAGGCCCAGAGCGGTCTCTATCATCACTCATGGAGCACCTACTGGGTGCTATTCTTTGTGCCAGAGCTGGAGAGAAAGACTTAGTGAACTTCAGCCCAGCTGAGTGGGAACAGAGACCAACTTGCTTTCTAATCAAAAGAGAGTTTGTGTGGCCAAGAGAAGAGTAGACGAGTGCTACTGGAGCTCCTGGTGAGGAGCATCAGGGAGGGCTACCTGGAGGAGATGACACTCAGGTGGGGCTTGGAGGGTGGTGAGAATTTGATGTATGTGAAGACGACAAGGTGGTTCATAAAAGAACAGTGGAAAGTGAGGGCCCAGTCCTGGCTCCGCCACACCTCGCTGATGGACTCACGCAGCACCTCTGAAGCCATGTCTTCGTATTTGGAATGGAGAAATGAATTCTATGGTCCAGGACAATCCCTTCCCGTGCACACCCCTCTCACCTGGTAGGAAGACACCTCTTCCTGTCTCCTCAGGCACTCCTATATCCCAAACACAATCTCCTTAAAACAGCAAACCAAAGAACAGAAATCAAACAGATAGCTGTTGGGGCAGTCCTTAGCTGCCAGGTTTTACAAATAGGGAAACTGAGGCCCAGAGAGGTTACATGACTTGCCCAGGGCCTCCCAGTCAGTGGATAGCTGAGTCAAGACTAGAAGCTTCTCCAGATCAAGGCCTCAATCCCACTCCCTTAGTAAATCCTGACATCTTTGGAGCATCTTATTTTGGGAGTAAACAGTCCATCGCCGCTGCTCCGTCCCCATCTGGACCATCAGTTATATGTTCTTTTCTCTCGCCCGCAGCCACTTCTCGTGTGTTCTGGTGTCTACCGATGACATGTGTGGAAGTCAGGTCATGCAGGAACACCCCCCCCACTCCCCCCCGCGCTGTGGGAATCAGTGTCAAGTCAATGGAGAAGCCCCAGTCCGAGACCCAGAAGCCCAGAGTTTGAGAATCCTTGAGCCTGCCCCGCAGCGGGCCTTGAGGCAGAGAAGGAGGCCGATGACAAGATTCTGCATCTGTTCCCAAGACGGCCTTCTTCCTCAAAGGCCAGCATGTGGTGGGCGACACCGGGAATGAGTCATCCTGGGATGTGATGGGAGAACTTCCTGACTGACATCTCACAAGAACCCCAAATGCCAACAGTGGGGACCATCCTGTCTGCAGCTGCAGGAGAGAGCAGTGAGTCACCAACAGCTTCGCAGGCACAGACACACCCAGGGAGGTGTTTGCAAGCTGCATCTGTCCATCACATGAGAAGAACAGATTCAGAGGCTGGAACTCACACCTGTGCCTTAAAGTTAGTGCGCGGTGCTTTAGATTCTGATTGTCTCACCAATCGTCAGCTCTTAGATTCCTTGATTTGCCTCTTTCTTAGAGGAGCATCAGTTGGGGAAAATGCCTCACGGAGAATACGGGCATCACAGGCCTCAATGTAAAGCGACAACATCAGTGACTGTTGTGCCTGTTAGTCTGGCCTCACTAGGAGGATGTCCAGGCAGCTGTGCTTACAGCCACCTCCCCTTGGGGAGCCCAGCTGTGGCTATTAGCATTATACTGTACGCTGCATCTGGAACCTTGTTAAGCTTTACACTTGGAGGCGAGTGGCCCAAGATGCAAAGACTGAGGACCCAGTACGAGCCACGCATGTGACAGGATCTAGACAGCACGAAAAGATCCCTCGCTGCAGCGAGGGAGCTCTAGTGACCTGGTGGGTGAGGAGTTTTGCTGCCAACCCAAAGACAGGGCATTTGAATCCACCATCTGCTCCATATGAGAAAGATGGGTAATCTCCTCTCAAGTGATTTACAGCTTTTGAAAATCTGCTGAGAGTCAACTGTGAGTCAGTTCCGGCTCAATGGCATGTATCAACAACAACCTGCAGCAAATAACTCAGAACCTGAAAGCCGGAAAGGACTTCGCAGACCATCTCAACTCCAAATGCCTCATCCTATAGCTGGGGCCACTCAGACTCCAGGCAGAGACCTGCCCTCAGGGATAGGGCCTGAAGGGACACTGTGAGCACTCCAGGCAGGTCAGGGATGGTCATCTGAACTTAGAGGAAGTAGTAAACAGGATATTCTGAGAGTTGGACCTCACTGAGAAAGGAAAATGAGGCTGGAGGAGGCCAACCCATAAGCACTTTACTCAAAGCTCACCCCACGCACGGTCTCAGCAGAGGATTTCCCTCTGTACAATCCTATAATGTTAATGCACAAAGCAGGAAACCTACTCTTAGAGGTTGACAGTAAATGATATACTATGACCAAATTCTTAGCTCTCGTTTTGGCCCATAAATTGCCAGTGCCTCCACAGGAAACCATACGCCGTGCTTCTAACAGGATGCCAAAGGGCACCCTTAAAGAGCAGTTTGGCTTGCTCCGTTCTCCTGTGGCTGCAGGTGGAAGTAGGTGATGGGAGAGGAAAAGGCAGGGGGTCAGGGAGAAACCCAGCAAGGAGAGGGAATGTCTTGGCCTGCCAAGAGTCTATGATCAGAGAATCAGGGTTGCTTTGAACAATCTCTCTAAATTTTACTGAAATCCAGGCCTGTCTAATTGTTTTTAAAAGTTCTAAGTTATAAATATCAGGGTAAATAAAGTCTTCATCGTGAAATTTTAGTGAGGCCAAGTATTCCCCAGGGATCTTGCGAGCGTGTAGATTCCTAAGCTCCTCTCTAGATGCAGAAGGACTGGTAAAGGCCCAAGGACCTGCATTCCAGCGAGCACCCTCCACCCCTGGTGATTCAGACAGGGGTGGAGGGCCTCAGTCACTGGGAAAATTAGTTGTCATCTCAGGTCCCTGATAGACATGGAGTCTTCTGGGTCAGGGAGGTGACAGAAGCACTGTTTACCTGCCTTGATGTCTGAAGAGGCTGAGAACAAGCCCAAAGTGGATGCTGAGAGAGAGCCAAGACTCCAGACCAGAGCACTCGTGTGTGTATGAGTGAGCAGGGTTAAGAGAGCGTGGGTGTACAGGAGGCAGAGACAAGGCTGAGAGAGCTAGGGCTGCTGAGGGCAAAGAGTGGTAGGCAGGGGATACACTGGGAGAGTGCCAAGCCCAGGGGCTCCACGTTCCCACCGCAACAGGGCCCAGGGCCCAACGGACACTTGCTGAGTGAAGACGACAAAGTGGTCACCACAGTCCATTACAGCTGTGCAAAGAGAGATGTAAATAGCCGTGTTTCATGAACACTGAGTTCCTTTTTCCCATAAACTTTGCTTAAGTTCATAATGAAAAAATAAACTCAGGCAAATGACACTTAGTCTACACAGTCATTCTTGGGTGGTAAGTTTTGTATTAAAGGCAAAATTCGCATGCGTGGGCTGAACTCCTCATCAGCCAAAATGAGCACAGGGAAGAGAGTCTGTTGTGGGAATGGTTATGCTCTCAAACTGTCCTGACGCCCCTTCATCCTCTGCAAACACTGAACCCCCTACACTGTCTTCACCCCTCACAAACACACGGTGGTTTGCCAAGTTAAATTCTTCTCATCCGTTAGTGGAAAATGAGAGTGAGAGGAAGAGTGAAAAGAGTGAACTGGACCAGAAGTCAACACATTCCAGTTTATTTGAAGAAATGACTTATCATGTGTAAGTCCAAGTAAGCCTTGTTCCCAGCATGGCCTCAGTCTTCCCAACTGCACAATAAGAGAGTGTTGGTTGTTTCTTGCCATGTAACAAACAATCTTCAAAAGTTTGTATTATCTCAGATTTCTCATACTTCCATTTGTTAAAAATCTGGGAGTGGCTTAGCTGGACCATCTGGAACAATGTCTCTCATGAAAAAAAAAGTTCATGATCTTTCATGAAGTTGTCAGCCAGGCTCCAGTCATCATAGGCTCAACTGGGCTAGGATTCCCTCCCAGGCGCACTCCTGTGGCTGCTGACTGGTTTCAGGTTTATGTTGGTGCTCAATCATGTGATTGTCAGCTGGCCTAAGTCTCTCATACTTAGACTGCCTCACGAAATAGCTGCTGGCTTTCTCCAGAGTGATTCAAAATTGAGGGAAGGAGGGAAAGAATCCCAGATAGAAGCCACAGTCTTCTTAGAACCATTCTTGTAAATCATCTACTCTGTTGTTTTCTTTAAAAAAACTAGTCACGGAGCGGAGCGCGCCCGGAAGCGCCCGGTTGGCGGCGAGGAGGGGCGATGGCCGCCCAGGGCGCTTGGCACCGTGGCTCGTGCTCTGCGCCCGCGGAGTTGGCTTCCTGGGATCTGGCAAACTCAGATTAGAAGTACTCACCAGCGAGGTTCTCTACTGTCCTTCTGGGAACTCGTTCCAATGAGAGCAGAACCTCTTCGAAAGAAGAAGAAGGTTGATCCTAGGAGAGACCAAGCAGCAAAAGACCGTTTGAAGAAGAAGATCCGACGACTCGAGAAGGCTAGCCAAGAACTCATTCCCATTGAAGATTTTATTACACCCGTGAAGTTTTTAGACAAAGCAAGAGAGCGGCCTCAGGTGGAGCTCTCCTTTGAGGAGTCGGAGAGGAGAGCTCTGCTTCTGAAGAAGTGGTCTCTGTACAAGCAGCAGGAGCACAAGATGGAGAGGGAGGCCATCAAGTCCCTGCTCGAGGCCCAGCAGGAAGCTCTGCAGGAGCTGCGCCTCATGTCCCTGGAGCTCCATGAGGAGGCCATCAAGCGGGACCCCACCCTGCTCCCCTTCACGAGAGAAGGGCCTCATTATACCCCACCCATCCCTAACTACCAGCCCCCTGAAGGCAAGTACAACGACATCACCAAGGTATACACACAGGTGGAGTCCAAGAGATAAAGGTACAGGCAGTGCCCTTGACAACCACAGTGACCAGGGGTGCAAGTCTGATATATACAGAATAAAGCATGAAACATCTTCATGTGGTAAAAAAAAAAAAAACTAGTCACTAAGTCCAGGCCACATTCATGGAGAGTAAAATTAAACACCACTACCTGAGAAGAGTTTGTTGGGGTTTTTGTTATGCGCTGTCAAGTCAAAACCAACTCATAGTAGTTGACGCTCCAGCAGGTTTCCAGAGTCTATAAATCTCATGGGAGGAGACTGTCCATCTTTCTTTGGCCACACGGCTGGTGGATTTGAGATGTGTGCCTTTGGCTCTAGCAGTGTAACATCTTACCAGTAGGCCATCAGAGCCTCTCTTGTAAGGAGGAACTTCAGAGGTGGACACACCTTCAGAAGCCCCACAGGGAGTTAGAACCATGATCTCCAAGGCTATGGCACTCACACTTCTTGGAACATTAGTCATGAAGGACATTGAAGAATCAGAGGTGCTTGCTGGCCTCTCTTTAAGTAGATTTATGTTCTCTTATCAGAGACTTAACCATAGAGAGGACAGTGAAGATAGAACTGGAGAATGAGAATATGTGCTTCTCAGAGGGAAGATCAAATCAGGAGAGCTGGAGAGCTAGGAGTCAGTCCTAAGAGCCCCGTGTCTAGTTGTTGCTGGAAGGGCTCTGTAAGCCACTAGAAGGACTTGGACATCCTCCCATTCTGCAGGTAAGAAATATTTCCAACCACCGCAGTGGTTCTGGCACCTGGCAACTCGGTCTGGAACTCTCTACTGCTGGGAAAGCAAGTCAGAGTCGTCCCCAGACTTCCCTCATTCCTTAAGATGAGGCAGAAGAGGACGTGTTAGGGACTAAGAGGGATTTCTCTGGGAAGGTTTTGAACAGAGACTAAAGGCAAATTTTCTTTGTTCTTGGTTTTCTGGTATTTCGTAAAGGCTTGTCCTGGGGACATTTCCCCTCTGTAATACAAGGCCTTCATTGGGCCCTTCCTGTCTGGAACTCATGCCTTAGAATATGTTGCAGAAATATTTCTTAATTACTTCCTGAACTGTATTTTCTCTGCTCTTTATTTTCTGGCACTCTAGTTATTTAGTGTTGAATATCCTGGAATAGTCTGTTTTCATACTTTAGTATATTAGCTTGTTTTCAACCCATGTTGATCTTTGAGTTCTATTACTGAGATGTTCATCAGAGTCTGTTGATTCTTGGTGTTCTTATTTTAAAATAAGGAAATAGCAGTACATAAATTTTTGCCTAGATGTAATACATCTCCTCTGACCTCCACTATACAGCAGCTATTTTGTTGAGGAAAAATTTCTAGTTCAACTATTTGTAGGGTTCTTTCATTCTGTTCATCATTATGTGTTTATGCCTATTGAAAACCCTTTACTGTTGTTTTGTAGCATTCACAGAAGTGGTGGAAAATGCATATTTTAATGTGTCTATCATCCATTTAACTGTCCATGTATAGAGTTTTTGCAAAGTAAGATGATAGGTCTTTGGTTTTATACCTAAATGAAAAGATTATACTAGATCATTTCTAAAGGTCTCTGACATAAAGAGCTCTGGTTGCCTAGCGGTAAGAACTTGCACTGCCAACCCAAAGTCACGTGGTTCAAATCCAACAGTTGCTCCATGGGAGAAAGATGGACAGTCTCCTCAAAAGTGATTTATTGCATCTGAAAACCCACTGGAGGGTCAGCTATGGGTCAGTTGCAGCTCATTGGTACCCAACAAAACCAACAAGAAAGGGATGTCAGAGTCAATCCTCCCCTCCCAACTAGAAGGTCTACTCATTTGATCATTGTTGTGTCAAATAATTCATAACCACTTCTGTACAATTTCCTAGGCTGTAAATCACAGCAGAAGAAGACTGCTATCTTCCTGACTCAGAACCACTGGGGGATGAGAATGGCCAGAGTCACCCAGTCTTTGGCTTAACAGTGCATCTTACCATGCACAACAAATCAGAGCTCCCTGAGCACGAAGTAAGGCATACAGAAAATCACTTAAAATCAAGTTTTCTTAAAAGCCATGTAGTGTGAGGTGAACACTGCCTCAGTCATTGTCGCTCCTAGGTCTGCTGACTACAATATTATTGTTGTTGCTGCTGTTGCGCAGAACCAACCCATAACTGACCCTACAATGGGTTTCAGATTCTGTGAATTGCATGGGAGGAGATTGCCCATCTTTCTATCATGAAACAGATGATGGATTTGAACCACGTGCCTTTGTGTTAGCAGCACAGTTCCTAAGCTACCAGAGCTCCCTGCTGCCGTTGTGAGGTACCATCGAGTCAGCCTGACACTATTCACAGCCAAATGAAACACTGCCTCATACTGCTCACAGTCATTGCTATGTTTTAACCCATTGTTACAGCCACTGTAAGTCCATCTTGTTCTCGAAACAAGGTATTCCTATTTTTCACTGACTCTCTACCATCCCACACATGAGGCCCTTCTCCAAGAACTGGTTTCGCCTGATAAGAAGTCCCAAGTGCATAAGGCCAAGTCCCCCCATTCTCATTTCTGAGGAGTGTTCCAGCTGTGCTTCTTTCAAGATAGGTTGTCCAATCTTCTGGCATCTGTGCTATAGTCAATCTTCATAGCTGGAATCACAATCCAAAGGCATTAGTTCTGCTTTAGTCTTCCTAAGTCATTGCCCAGCTTTCTAAGGCACTTGAAGTTATAGACAGTATCATAGTTTGAGTTGGGCCCTCTGTAATCCTCAAAGCCACATCTTTGCTTTTATAACTTTTAATTTTTTTAACTGTGATTTGAGGGGAAGTTTACAAAGCAAATTAGTTTTCCATTCAACCATCCATAAACCTTTTCTTTCCTGCTATTAACCATAATACCCAACGCTTGCTACTTCCTCCCTGTAATTCTGATTTCCAGTAATCTTTCTGTCCTACCCTCTCCACCCTTCGGGGCTCTATCCTTGAGAGATGCTGCTCTTTTGATTCTATATATTTGTTTCTCCTTAAAGAATTAGTGTCTCCCTACTGTAATTGTTCACCTAATAGACCTGTGTGTTACTGGCCCAGAAGTTGAGACTCAGGGTGAGACTTAACTCCAGGTTTGAAGGGTGGACAAAGGTCATAGTCTTGGGGTTTCCACCAGCATGGATGAGATCAGCAAACCAGGCTTTTGTGGTTTTTTGTTTCATTCCAAATTTCTCTCCCTCCAGCCAGGATCTTCTACTATGATCCCTCTTGGGGATCTAGTTCTGGAATTTAAGGTTTACATGCCCCATCAGTCCTTTGCATTAGACATTTCAATGCACCTTTGCCTTTCTTCCTCTTCTTTGTTCTGAACAGGGAGAGATTTTTGACTACTTGCAAACTCTTCCCCAACCCCCCAGCTAGTTTTGTGTTCTATTTAAGTGAAAAGCTCAGGCCTTAACTATGTATTTAAAAAATATGAAATTATTCAGAAATTTTGTATGTCATCCTTGTGCAGTGGCCATGCTAATCTTCTCTGTATCATTCTCATTCTACTATATGTGCTGCCAAAGTGAGTGTATACACAAAACAAACTTGTAAGACTCACTGTAGGATGTACAGCATTGTCTTTGAGGACTATGTAATGTCATTTGATGTTGGTGTCCCTCAAGATTATGGTCTCAAGGTCTCATACCTGTAACTTGTTCTCTCAAAGTATTTGGTTATGTTTAAGAAGCTTAAATAACTGTGTCCCTATTGACTTTGCTATGTTGTTAGGTGCCATTGAGTCACATATGACTCAAAGGGACTCTATGAGCAGCCATTCTGAAACCTGCCCTGCCCTGTGCCATCTTCATCATCTCTGAGACACCAGAGATCATTGCTGAAGTCGTAGTGTCAACTCATCTAATGGGGTCTTCCTCTCCTTCATTGACCAGCCATCTTTCCAAGCATGAAGAAATAGCCCCACCTAGCACATGTTCGAAAAAGAAAGCATGCTCATTCTTGCCTATAAGGAACACTCTGACCACACCCTTTCCAGGACATATCTGTTTGGTTTTTGTCAGTGCATGGGATATTCAGTATTTTTCTCTTGCACCACAACTCAAAGGCATCAGTTCTTCTTCTGTCATCCTTGGTCATTGTCTAGCTCAATGATGCATAGCAGGTGATTGGGAAGACCATGGTCTGAATCAGGCACACCTTAGTCTTCAAACGGATATCATTGTTCTTCAGTATTTTGGAGAGATCCCTGACTGCAGATGCCCAATGTAATATGTTTCCTTATTTCCTAATTGCTGGTACCAAGGGTGTTAATTGTTGATCCAAACAAGATGAAAGCATTGACAGTTTCAATCCATCTATCATAATGTTGACTGTTGGGTCTGTGGTGAGGATCTTTGTCTTCTTAATGTTGAGATGTAATCCATACTGAAGGCTATAGTCCTTGATCTTCTGCATCATGTGTTTAATATCCTCCTTACTTTCAGGAAGGAAAGTTGTGTCATCAGCATAATACAGGTTGTTGGTGAGTCTTCTTCCAATCCTGATGCTGCACTCCTCTTCATAGAGTCTGGCTACATGAATGATTTTTTTGCTCAGCATACAGACTGAATCAGTATGGAGAAAGGATACAACCCTGATGCACACCTTTCCTGATCTTAAATCATACAGTGTTCCCTTGCTGTATTCTCACAACAACCTCTTGGTCTAGGTAAAGATTCTGCATGAGCATAATTGTTTTGGGATTTCATTCTTCTCAGTGTGAGCCATAATTTCTTATGATCCACACAGTCAAGTGCCTTTGCATAGTCAATAAAATACAAATACACATTCTTGTATTCTGTGCTTTCAGCCCGGATCCACCTGACATCAGCAATGATATCCCTCAGAGTGCCACAGCCTCTTCTAAAACTAGCTTGTACTTACAGCAGTTCCCTGTCAATGTACTGTTCTAGCTGCTATTGAATGATTTTCAGCAATATTTTGCTTGCATGATATATTAATTACATTGTCCAATAGTTTCCACATTCTGTTGGGTCACCTTTCTTAGGAATGAGGACAAATATAGATCTTTTCCAGCCAGTCAACCAGGTAGCTATCCTCCAAATTTCCTGGCATAAACTAGTGAGCATCCACGGATGTAAGTTCAAACATATCAATTGGGTTTCCATCAATTCCTGTGCCCTTCCCCGCCCCCCCCCCCAATGCTTTCGGTGCTGCCTGAATTTCATCTTTCATCACCACTGGCTCTTGTTCATATGGCACTTCCTGAAATCTTTCTGTGTCAACCAATTCTTTTTGGTACAGAGATTCTGTGTCTTCCTCTCATCCTCTTTTGATGTTTCCTGGATTGTTCAAGATAGTACTCACAGCATCTTTCAGTATTGCAACCCGAGGCATGGATAAACTTGCTAAATGAATTTGTTGTTAGGGTGCCATTGGGTCCACTATGACTCATAGCAACTCTATGAACAAACAGATCTGTCCCTTGCCCTATCGTGTTCCATCCTCATCATATACTTAAGCCTATTGTGACATATTATTCTGAATGCACCAATATAATCTACAAAAACTATATATAGTCATGGATATTGTTCTATTCACTTGTTCATAACATCCCATTGTCCCATTCTGCCTATATAGCCACTTGTAGATTCATTTTTATTAAAGTAAGATTACTTATGTAGTTGTGCTTGAGTTTGTGTGGGGTTGTGTGTGTGTGTCTATTTCTTGAGTTTGTGTGGGGTTGTGTGTGTGTCTATTTCTTGAGTTTGTGTGGGTTTGTGTGTGTGTCTATTTCTTGAGTTTGTGTGGGGTTATGTGTGTGTATGTGTGACTACTTTTGTTCAGATTTCTTATATTTAACACTTTAATGTAGCCTTTTGTAGCAGATTGGCTTGATGAAATGTCTTTTGATTTCTTGATTGCTGCCTCAATGGGCATTGATTCTGGATCCAAGTAAAATCATACCTTTGACAACTTCAGCCCGTTCTCTATGCATCATGATGTTGCCTATTGGTCAATGAGTTGTGGGGGGTTTTTATTTTATGTTGATGCATAATCCTTACTAAAGACTGTAATCTTTGATCAGCAGTAGCATATAATTAGCAGTCTTAATATATGTCTGTATTAATACTAGAATTACTAAAAACATTAGCTGCACAACCAGCTGGAAATGGAAATCCCCTCCATTTACAGGCATGACCGAGTTCTCGGGCCTTTGCTGAGAAACCGAGAGCTTGGAAGCTCTTTACTATCCCAGCAGCTTCAGAGCCCTCTGCTTGTCCTCAGATAGACAGCTCCGATTGCACTGGGAACCAGAAGCAGCCTCTCCAGGGGCTGCCCCTCTGCCTCCCTTCATTTTGATCCCAACAGCAAATAAGAGTTTTGAATTTCAAATAGCCCCACACTACTTATCAAAGGAGAAATAAAAAGTATGTTCTCCTGGTTTAGCATAGGTGAAGGCTCTTTGGCTAGCCTCCAAATATTCCTACCCTCCTCACTTACATCTTGTTTCACTTTAAAGCCAAATCATAACTGAAACATTTGGTCTAAAAACCTGTGTGTTAAGGAGATGGGCAAGGGAGATGTTTGTTCCTAAGCCTGATGAAAACCCATTCAGACTGGAGTGTGTTGATGTACATAGACAATGGGGACTGTGTGAGTGGTGTGCAGCCCGTGAATGGAAGTGTGTGTGTGTGTGTGTGTGTGTGTGTGTGTGTGTGTGTGTAGGAGTATAGGAAGCTTATGTGTGTGAAAGTATGTGTAAGTTTTTGTAGATATGTGTGTAATAGTATTTTTTGTTTGTGTATGTGTACTTGCTATGCATCAGATAGCTGGATAAAGAATAAAGATGACAGAACAAGAATCAATCATTTGGAATTGTGGTGCTAGAGTCTTGGACATACCATGAACCACCAAGAAAACAAATAGATCTGTCTTGAAGAGAGTGAAACCAAGTTTCTCCTTGGAGGCGAGGATTTTGAAGCTCTGTCTCACATACTTTGGACATGTGGCCAGGAGAGACCGGTCCTTCATTCTCAGAAGGGTGGAGAGATAATGCAGGGATAAAACCTGGGATTAGATGGATTAATATAGTAACTGGGCCAAAGAGGGTTGGTGTGTCGGAATTAGTGAGACTGGTTCAAGATAGGGCAGGGTTCAGAGCTGCTGTCCCCAGGGTCACTGTGAGCTGCAGGTAACTCAACAGCACATAACAACAACAACATGTATATGTGGACATCATACTTGAGAGGGTGGAGGGACAGCACAAGAAAAGATCCTCAATTAGAGGGATTGACTCAGTGACTGGGATAATGAGGACAGGTGTGTCAGAGACAATAAGGTTGGCTCAGGATGGAGCAGGGTTCAGAGCTGTTGTACAAAGGGTCACTATGAGTCATAGGCAACTAGATGGCATTTTTTAAAATTTATTATTCATTTCAATGAAAATCTATGGAGACTTTGGATTTCCATTCATTCATTGTTGCACTTTTCTCCCCTCCCAACCCTGCCCCCAGTACACTACCCTCTTGGAAAAATAAATGAAAAATTCTTTCATTGTTTTACAATCCCTCCCCCCAGGTCCACTCCATTATGCAGCCTTTGCTCTGGACTCCTGTCATGACAAAAATATCTAATCACATATCCCTTGTAAACAGTTTTCTCCCTTATCTGTTTCAATGCAGTATACATTATTGAACCCATCTTTCTCAGTCTTCCCCCAACCCAGAGGTCAGTCCTGTTTTACAACAGTGGCACCATGCAGTATTTGTCCTTTTGTGGTTGATATACTTCACTCAGCGTAATGTCCTCCAGGGTCATCTATTTTGAATAATATTGCATGAGTTCCTTGTTTTTCAAAGCAGCATAGTATTCCATTGTGTGAATATACCACAGCTTCTCTATAACTAGATGGCATTTAACAACAGTAATGTCAGTATTTTGCTTTGGGGGCAGTAGATGTTTGTATGCCTGTAGAAGTATGCATAGAGTGTATATAGGAGTGTATGTCAAAGATTGTGTAAGAGAGAGAATGTGTGTGTGTGTGTGTGTGTGTGTGTGTGTGTGTGTGTAGTGTATTAAAGAATTTTGGAACTGGTGTTATGTGGAGGAGTGGATATATGTATATGTGTGTATACTCCGTGTGGTGAATGTAAGATTTAGTGCAGGTGTGTATAGGAATCAGTACATGCGCACGAGTGTATGTAGGGAACGAGAAAGTGTGTTCAGGCACGTGGCTGCAGTGAGGAGGACTCTCTGGAAAGACACAGTGATTGACAACCACGTAACAGTCACAAAGTTGGGGCTACATACATTTTCATGCCAACTTTCCACCCTTCTCTGGAACCCGCATTTGTTGACGAGAATTTGAGATCTCTTATTGAGGCTTCTAGAGAGATTCTCCAACAGCAAACACAGAAATAAACTCTCACATTACCCTTCAAAGGCACAAGGCAGACGGGCACCCAGATCCCAGGGAAAGGCACCCAGACCCCAACGGGCAGTCTGACAGCCACATCTCTGCTGGGAAAGCAGAGATGGCCCCAGCCCACCTCACTCCACACCACAGTCTAGATTTTAAATCAGCAAACATCTGCCACTCTCAATCCTCTAAATCAAAGGTGAAGACCAGAATAAGGCATCTTTGTGTTTTCATTAGGTATTTTAGCAAATGTGATGAGGACATTCAGATTCGATTTCCCTGTTTTGTACACACACATAAATCGGTGCTAAGAGGATTACTGCTCCCGGGGCAGCGTCCTTCCCAAAGCCCCTGTCAAAGGAGACCCTTGTTCAACAGCACTTTCTCTGATTCCACTGGCTTTTCTTCCTGGCTCACCGTGCAGACCTAAATTCGCCCACCTCACAGGCTGCAGCATCCAGATACTGCCCAGCGCCCTTCTCGCCCTGCCCTCCGCTCCTAATAAAGCTGAAGATGAACATTAGCACTTGGTTCAGCAGCATTGGAAAGGGAAAGGACAGGCTCGTCGAACTTTCAACGGCCCCATAGAAAAATGTAGCCTTTTTGCCTCCCCTCCAGTGAATGGCTTTTCGAGGGTTTTCATTAGGACGTGGGTCTGTTGGTGCAGAAAGCCGCACAGATGTTGACATTTTTTTCATCCCTGGGTTAAGATGTCTTCCATAAGCTTTTATTCCTCATTTGTTACTTCTTTATTATCCGGGAGGTTTTGCCGCCTCCCTCTTCTCCTCTCTCTGAAGAGAGCCGCGGTCGCTGGGCCTGTCATTATCTCGACCCTTTTCTGCAGCCTCCAGAGGCAGCCTGCGCCCGGGCCCCATTGTGGAGAACAGCAGGTAGCTAAGCCAGGCGAGGTCACTCCCTGGACCCTTTTGTGCAGCAGCCCCCTCCTCCACTGCAGCTTGGCTCTGGGATGTGAAAGGTCAGGGGCATGCCAAGCCTCCATACCTGGGCCTTTTGTTTGGGCTCGTAGGCAAATGATTCCAGAAGCAATTCCTTGGGAAGCAGCCTGGAGACTCCCTTCTCCCTTGTTCCTGTGCACAGCTGTGGTCACGCCTCGTTGCTTGGGGTTGGGGGTGGGAGAGGTGGAAGGCCCAGCTGAGATCATCCGCAGCTGAAAAATGGCCTGAGAAAAAGTGTCTACCCAGTGGAAGGCTCAGAGACGCATTCAGATGGTAGCTTGAGTCTCTGAGAGGTTGAGAGGACCTTTTTGTAATATCCAAAGTGTGCCATTGGGCTTGACTATCCTGCTTCCCTAATCCTAGAAGCATTGAACCTCTCTGCAACTTCAGTCTCCTCATCTGTCAAATGGGGAGATTATTAGTGGTTCCATCTGTTGGTTGCTTCATAGTACTAAAGAGGTGGTACAGAAAGTGTATGTAAACCAAAAGATTCTATATAATATTACTTTGCCCACTAACATTATCATAGATGGAGGTTGAGATTGTTAACTATTTCAGCTTGCTCATTTCCACAAGCAACACTCTTAGCACCAGCAGTGAGGAAATCAAAGACTAATTGCACTGGGAAAATCTGCTGTAAATGACCTCTCTAGAGCACTGAAAAGCAACTATATCAGTCTAGAGACTAAGGTGCACCTGGTCCAGGCCTTTGGAATTACTTGTCATGCATCAGAGAGCTAGACAATGATCAAGGATGACAGAAAAAAACTGATGCCTTTGGGTTGTGGTGCTGGAGAAGATTATTGAACATCCCATGGACTGCCAAGAAAGCTAACAGGTCTGTCCGAGAGAGGGTGAAACCAAGCTGTTCCTTGGAGGCAAGGATTTTGAGACTTTGTTATAACTACTTTGGACATGTAGCCAGGAGGGACAAGTTTTTGCAGAAGAATATCATGCTTGGAAGGGTTGAGGGACAGCACAGGAAAGGAAAACCCTGGATAAGATAGATTAACACAATAAGTGGGCTAATGAGGGTGAGTGTATCAGAGACAGTGAGATTGGCTCAGGATAGAGGAGGCTTCAGATCTATTGCGCACAGGGTCGCTATGAGTCGTAGTCATGATGATAGAACATAACAACAGCTGTGCATATCCTGACTAAAATTTAAGGCATCACTTGATGCAGATTTATTTTTCTGAAAGCTACAAAGAAGAATCATGGACAAATGTAAGGAGTTCAAGGTACTTTCTTCTAAGGCCTATCTAAGCTTAATCCCTGAAAGCAAAGGGAGATCTCAGGGCAAGACAGGCTCTGCAGGCGGTAAACTCTCCAAGGCCTCTAGCTTTGTGAGGTCAACTGTGGGAAAGAGAAGCACACACATATGTAAGGAAAGGAGACAGGCTGCTCACTGACAACCAGCTTAACATTGGCACTTATTGTATATTGCCTTTCCTTTCACTCACCTTAATGTCTGTTGTCTATTTATTAATTTTTCTTTCTCTCCTTGATAATGACCCAAAAATGATTCTATATGAGTGTAAACTTGTATTTAGCTTTTTTATATCATGGTATTAGGCAATAATTGTCCTTTTATGATTCCTGTATATCACTCAGCATGATCTCCTCTAAATTCATCCATGTAATTCAGTTTTTCCAGAATTCTTTAGTGTTGCGTAGTACTCCATTTTGTGAATGCTCCATAGTTTCTTTATCTGTTTACCCCTTGATGAATGCCTGGATTGTTTGCATCTCTTTGTTATTATAAATAATGCCAAAATCAACATGAGTGTGCTTGTATCTGTTTGTGTCACAGTTCTTATTTGCTTAGAATATATACCTCGTAGTAAGACTGTTGGATCATAACTAAGGTTATGATGGTTGCTAATTTCCCCCCCATTTTGATAAACTGTAAATAGACTATAAAAACTTTAGGACATATTTTATAATCCCTAGAGAAAAATCATGGGGTGGGGGGAAGTGATTAAAGAAATATAATGAAACATCTAGATGACCTTGTTTTATAACCTTGTTGATTAAGTACTTGGTTAAAAAAATAACAAAATAAAACAAAACATATAAAACAAAAAAATATATAAATCAGTGATTCAAATCAATGAGCTAAAAGATAAGGTAGTCTGCTTCTATAAAGACTACAGCTTTGGAAACCCTACAAGGCAGTTCTACTCTGCCCTATAGGGCAACTATGAGTCAGAATTGACTCAATGGCTACATAGATAACAAAAGTCAACATCTAAAAGGTAAAAACTCTATTTGCAGATCGTTTTTGTTGTTGTTATTGTTGTTTGCCATTGATTCAAGCACGATTCATAGTGACTATATGAACAAAAGACCTGAAACCATTCCATTACTATCATTTCTCAAAGTTCATAGAGTGTCCAGAGGCATGTTGTTTAGGAAGTGGATGCCATTCCTGCTTCCAAATAGTATAATCCTATTCTTAGAGGTCCATTTCCAAGGAAGGTGATCCAATGGAATTTATAAATTATTGAGCAATATCATTAATAGCAAGTGCAAGCAAAGGATGGCTGAAGCTCATTTTAAAACAGCTAGAGCATTACATTGACAGAAAACTGCCAGATGTTCATATTGGGTGAGAAGAGGCCTTGGGACCATAGATGAGGTCAGATGGATTCTGAGTGAAAGAAGAGCATGCCAGAAGAATGTCTGTGGTTTATTGACTATGCAAATGCATCTGATCATGTGCATCATAGCAAACTATGACTAAGATTAGGAAGAATGGGAATTCCAGAACTTAATTATATCTACACAAAACCTAGACCTAGACCAAGAAACTGGTTTCTGAACAAAGTAACAGAACATTGCATAGTATAAAATCAAGAAAGATGTGTGTCAGAGCTGTAGCCTTTCTCTCTATCTATTCAGTCTGTATGCTGAGCAAATCATTCCACAAGCTGGACTCTTTAGTGAAGAAGAATATGGCATCAGGATCAGAGGAACACTCACCAACAACCTGAATTATATAGATGACACAATGTTGCTTGCTGAAAGTGAGGAGAACTTGAAATTCTTACAGCAGAAGAGCAAAGACTTCAGCCTTCAGTATTGATTACATCTCAACATCAAGAAGACAAAACTCCTCACTACTGCAATATCATGATAGATAGAGAAAAGATTGAAATTTGACTATGATTTAATCTTACTTGGATCCGCAATCAACACCCTTGGAATCAGCAGTTGACAGATCCAAAGATATGTTGCATAGGGAAAGTCGGCTGTCAGAGACCTTTCCAAAGTACTGAGGAGCATGAAGTCTATTTAAAGACTAAGATGTCCCTGATTCAGGCCATGATCTTTTCAATCATTGTTATACAATGAGTAAGGATAATAGAAGAACTTATGCCTTTGAGTTGTGGTATTGGAGAACAGTATTGAATAGCCCATGGACTGCTTAAAGAACAAACAGGTATGTCTTGGAGAAAGTTCATCCAGAGTGCTCCTTAGTAAGAAGAATGGCAAAGTTTTGTCTCATATATTCTGTGCATGCTGTTAGGAGGAACTGTTTCTTGGAAAGAGACATTATGCTTGAAAAGGTGAAGGGTTAATGAAAGAGAGGAAGACCCCAATGAGATGTATTGACACAGTGACTACAGGCAATGAGCTCAAGTATGTCAGAGATGATGAGGATGACGCAGGAGAGGAAAGGATTCAGATCTTGTTCTTAGCGTTGCACAGCAAGGAGCTAACAAGACCATGGCATGGATCAAGTGAACTTTAGTCTCTAGACTGACATTGTTGCTCTTTAGCACTCAGGAGAGGTCCTAGACAGCAGATTTTACCAATACAACTCACCTTTTGATTTCCTGACTGCTCATACCCAGAATGTTGATTGTGGATCTAAACAAGATGAAATTGTTAACAACGCCATTCTTTTCTCCATCTATCATGATGCTGCCCAGTGGTGAGGATTTTTGTTTTCTTGATGTTGAGATGCAATCTATTTTGAAAGCTGTTGTTCTTGATCTTCTGCAGCAAATGCTTCAAGTCCTCTTCAGTTTTATGCAGCAAGCTAGTGGCATCTCCATAATTCACGTTGTTGATGAGTCTCCTTCCAATCCTGATACCACATCCTTCTTCATAAAAGTCCAGCCTCTTTAATATAAATTGAAAAGTTACAGAGAAAGGATATATCCTCGACGTCTTCCATTCTTGATTTTTAACCATGCACTGTTCCCTTGCTGTTTGGACAACAGCTCTTGTTTTAGGTATAGGTTTCACATAAGCACAGTCAAGTGTTCTGGGATTGCTATTCTTTTCAATGTGAGCTGCAGTATGTTGTGATCCACACTGTCAAATGCTTTTGCATAGTCGATAAAACACAATAGATATCTTTCTAGTACTCTATTCTTATGACCAAGATCCATTTGATATCTGTAATGATATCCCTAGTGGCACAGGCTCCAAAATCAACATACAAAATCGAGGCACACAAATTAGTTGAATTTCTCTACACCAACCAAGTAAATTCTGAAAAGGAACTCAGAAAAACAATACCTTTTCCAATGACCAGAGAGGACATACTTGGGAATAAACTTTACCAAGGATATACAAAGAAAATTACAAAACACTGTTACAAGAAACCAAAGAGATTTACATAAATGAAAGAACATATCACACTCCCAGAGGGAAGTACTATATCATACCAATCTCTAGGTGCCATCCAGTCAGAACCAACTCCCAGCTGAGCCTCCAGTGGGATTTTGATGCCAACAATTGCATGAGAGGAGGCTGCCTATTTTTCTCCCAACGAGCAACTGGTGGATTTGATCCACTAGAGAGGCATCAACTTCAGGTTAGGAGCCCAATTTTCTGTGGACAATAGCATTAGAGCTCCCTACACTCATATGTGTTATTGCTATTAGTAGGACTCGACTCCTAGCTGAGGCAGTAAATTGCATGGGAGAAGATGACCCATGTTTTCCCAGAAGAACAGCTGATAGACTCAAACCACTGTGCCTTTGAGTTGGCAGCAGAACTCCTTATCTATGGGCCACCAGAGCTTCTACGCTCATATATAGCCAAGTGTTGTTATTATTGTTAGGTGCTGTGGAGTCAGCTAACAGCAGATCAGAACCCTGCCATCCTCACACCCTCTGTATGCTCCAGGCCATTGTTAGAGTCATTCTGTCAATCTCCCTTTGTTGAAGGTCTTCACCCCTTTCTCTGACCCTCCACCTTTCCCAGCATGATGTCTTTTCCCAAGGACTGGCCCCTCTTGACAACATGCCCAAAGTAAACGAGGTGAAGTTTCATAATCCTCGCCCCTAGGCTATCTCTTCCATGTAATTTATAGCCTCTGCAAACTAGCCAGAAGGTCAGCTATGAGTGGGTTCAAACTCAAAGGTAATGAGGAAAGATAGTAAGTGTGGCAATGTGAGATTCTGGGAAAACTATTGTCCAAGATGCTTCAAGTAGGAGGAATTTCAGACTCTATAAACTGCAAATACTTAGGACATGGAATGACTGGTAAAAGTCTGTAGCGCTAGCATCAAGACTCTTGTGTCAGGAAAAGGTAGTTCAGAGGATGGGGCAAAAGCTCTAGGCTGCACTTCTGCATCTCTAGACATTAACACTGTCAAAACCTCACAGTGCTCCTTGTCAACAATTTACTGAATCTGTTGTTGGTGTGTGGCTTCAAGTTGGAACTGATCCATAACTGACCCTCCAGAGGGTTTTCAGAGGCTGTATACCATATGGGAGGAGATTGTCCATCCTTCTCCCTCGAAATATCTGGTAAATTTGAACTGCATGCCTTTGGGATTGCAGCACAGCTTTTGACCATTAGGCTACCAAAGCTCCCTTACTGACGGTAAAAGTTCTGAATTTTTAACAAGCTCAAACTTTCTTTGAAGATGGGAAATGTCATATCTGGAGAAATGGGCAGAGTTTCATCACACTATTAATTTGCCACTTGCTTGTACCTATCTGCTTTGAATAATCTCATTAAGGACAATCTAGGGAGAAATACAGCTACATTGGAACTCTCTGTGTAGTAAATTAGAAAGCCTTCTGAATTAAGAACTGAGAAACATCAAGAATGCAGAATTGCTTTCCTGAAGATTGTTGTTGTTGTATACCATTGAGTCACCTATGACTCATAGCCACCCTATATATGACAGCTCTGAAGCCTGCCATATCCTGAGTCAGTCTTTCCACCTCCAAAACATCTACTCCCATCACCATTTCCAACACGTCTACTCCATCAACCAGTTGCTGAGTCAATCCCTCTCATCCAGGGTCTTTGTCTCCTGTGCTCCCTCCACTCTTCCAAGCGTGATGTCCTTCTCCAAGGACTGGTCCCTCCTGGCCACATGCCCAAAGTATTCAAAACAGGGCTTCAAAATCCTTGCCTCTCGCTTTGGCGTTTCCCCAAAAAGTTGAACATAGAAATTTCTTTTGACCCAACTATTCCACTGCTAGGAATATACCCCAAGAAAATTAGAACTGAGAAACAAACGAAGATTTGTACACCAATGTTCATAGCAGCATTATTCACCATTGCAGGAACATGGAAACAGCCTAAATGTCCAACCACAGTCATATGGATTGAGAAATTGTGGTACGTTCACATGATGGGATACTACACAGCACCCAGGGGCAACTATTTCAAAAATTATTGCATCACTGGGGGGAAACTGGAGAGAATTATGCTCAGTGAATTAACTCAGTCTCCTAAGGAGAAATACTGTTTAAGTCCATTATTTGGACAAAGAATGATAACTAGTAAAACGTGTATAAGGATTCAAGGGTGGGGAAGGGGGAAAATCAGAGGGTCGCACAGTTTTGTGGGTGAAGAAGGGGGCGGGTAACGGAAATGGGAAAGATCTGGTGGGGATCTGGAAAGATAGTGTAATGGTAGGCATAGTCCAATGATGATTAATTTTCTAAAACAATGAATGGGAATGATTGTAAGAAACACAATGTGAATTAAGGATAGTGTGAAACACCATGCATACAAAATTGTAAGTAAGCTAATATAAAAGAAATTAAAAACAACAAATTAAAACCTTGCCTCCAGGGAGCAGCTTGGTTTCACCCTCTCCAAGACAGACTGTAACCAAATTAACAAAACCAGTAGCTTCATAAAGCCTTGCTTCTGTTTTCCCTCTTTAACATCTAACCTCATATAGATTATAAATGTGCCCAGGTAATATATCTTGTTATGTATCGGGCTGCTGACCAAAAGCTGGTGGTCGAGGTATTCTGTTTCCTTTAAGATTAACAGCCTTGAAAACCTGATGGCGGGTTATCACAAGTCATAGTTTTGTTATGATGGGGTTTTTAATTTTTATTTTAATGGAAATTCACAGAAAAGTTGGATTTTCATTCATTCATTGTTGCACATTTTCCTCCCTACAACCCCCCTGTCCCAAGTCAGAGTTGACTCACTGGCAGTGGCTTTAGTTTTGTTTAAGGACAATAGGGAATTTTCCAACTAGAAAAAAGTAATGTATTCTTAAAATAAGACACTAAGTCTCTAGCTGTATAATGAATTAAGTTGAGAATGAAAACCAGCTTTCATATGGCAATTATAAAAGAATCTCAGAGACTATAATTATATTTGACCCTGGGAAAACAACATTTCAACCTAGTTTTTAGCATCCTTGATACATAAACCTAGACATCCCCCTTGGAAGACTGCTTTGGACTTCATTTTTTTAAAATAAGGTTTTATTTTATGCTGATTTGCTTATAAAGTTCGTAGACATTATTTTTCATACTGGATCTTTCCCATTTCTTTTACCCACCCTTCCCTCCACCCATCAAATTGTGCGACCCTATGATTACTCCCCTACCCATCCTTATCTCTCTGCTCCTACCCTTCCCTCCACCTAGGATCCTCATACCCATTTAATTGGTTATCTTAATGGTCTTATACAGTATTTGTCTTTATAAGACTGAGTTAGTTCACTTAGCATAATGCACTGCAGTCACTCCGAAGTTATGTAGTAATTTTCCAAATCATTGCTCCTGCATGCTGTGTAGTATTCCATCGTATGAATGAGTTTTTCAATCCATTCAAATGTGATTAGACATTTGGGCTGTCTTCATGAACTTATGATAGTAAATAACACTGCTATGAACATTGTTGTACAAGTCTTTGTGCCTCAGTTCTCATTTTCTCAGTAGAATAGTTGGCTCATACAGAATTTCTATCTTCAGCTTTTTGAAGAAACATCAACATGCCTTCCAGAGTGGTTGTACCATTTTACAATCCCACCAACAATGTTTAAGAGTTCCTATCTCTCCACATCCTCTCCAATATTTATTACTTGCTGTCCTGTTAAACTTTGCCACCGCTACTGCAGTGAGATGGTATCTCATTGTGGTTTTGATTTGCATCTCTCTTATTGCCAGTGATTTGGAGCATTTCTTCAAGTGTCTGTTGGCAATCCAAATGTCTTCCTCTGAGAAAAGTCTTTCCATGTCTTTTGCCCATTTTTTGATTGGGTTATCAGTCTTCTTCTTGTAGAGGCCCTATAGAATTCTATAAACTTTTGTTATGAGATGGTACTGACAAATGTTGGGGGTTTTTTTCCCCATCAGTAGGTTTTCTTTTCACTCTGTTGGATAAATGTTTTTGATGTGCACAAGGATTTAATCTTTAGAAGATCTCATTCATCAATTTTGTCCTCTCCTGGTTGAGTATTTCTGGCTGTATTTGTCAGATTTTTTATTCCATGAGCTAGGCCTTCTAAGCTTGGTCCAACTTTGTCTCTTGTGATCTTTATGGTATGGGATTTACCCATAGATCTAGGATTCATCTTGAGTTGATTTTTGTGTATGGTGAGAGGTGTCCATTCTTTTTCAGCTTTCTGCACATGTTGTTGATTGCTGTCAAGTCGAGCACAACTCATAGCAACCCTATGAACAAAAACATGTCTTAAATTGGGAGCTCCACCAAACACTGTCACCATGG
>NW_006400117.1:1250780-1252248 GCF_000299155.1 Elephantulus edwardii
TACCAAAACCATTTATGGAAAATAGGAACTGCATTGGAACATGTATCTCTGGAATGGAAATGATCGTATTGTTAATATTTCTAGCCTTAAACCTAAAAGATTATATTGTTCGAATTTATTTGTTATATATTTGTTTTAACACTGGCATCTAGAGGGAAGAGAAAAGACCAGAGAATGGCCAAAATTATTGGGGTAGCTATTGCTGCCAGTTTAGGGCCTGTGTCAGGAAAAGGAAGTCTTACTCATAAACAATGCCACCCAAAGGTAATAAAGGAGGTCAGAATTGCTGCCACTGTGGAAAGCTGGTCCACTTCAGTAGACAGTGTCACAGATTAGAGCCACAGATAGGCAAGGGAGTAGAGAGGAAGCTCACAATCACTTGCTTTAAGTGTGGATCTGAAGGACACATGGCCAAGGGTGGCCCACATCAGGTCCTCGTGGCTGACAGGACTGACAGGCCCCAGCTCCCAGCTGGAAACAAAGGAGGATGCATCAACTATTTAGATCTGCCCAGAAGAGCTGTGGGTGAGCATTAACAATACTGGTAAGTATATTCATTTTCTCCTGGACACAAGAGCCTATTATTTGTTCCTAAAAGCTTTCTGAGGTCCCAACTCTTCTCACTATTTCTTAGTTGTTGGAATTGACAGAAAACCTCATAAGCATCGAACTTCTGAGCTGTAAAAAAAACCCAGTGGTAAATGGAATTTGCTCCAGGACTTAAGAACAATAAATGACATAGTTAAGCCTCTACATCTTGTGGTTCCTAACCTTTATACTATAACAGACAAAGTGCTAGTCAATAAGCCTTTTATTTTAAGAACTACCTTCCCTCTGTAACTTGATTTGTGCCACTATTAGAACCTCTACTTGGAATATTATTGCTTTTAATTTTTGACTCATATACTTTTAACTTGTTACTTAAATTTGTGTCTTCTAGGCTTTAAAAGTCCCATGCTGTATCTTCAAGGATAGGAACATGTATGGCTAAGCACAAATGATAACAGTGCATCTCAATTCCAAAATCAGTCTCCACAATAGTCTATATGTTTCCTATTGCCAAAGGGGCCCTTTAGAGTAGTGAGAGAAGATCTTCACTGAAACCTACAGCATCACTTTTCAGCAGGAAGTAGCTAAGAGAATACGCCATCCTCTTTTTCTTATGAATCAGGGTGAAATCTCTCTCAGGGAGGATTGATAGGGAACGGCAAAGGACACACTGACAAAGGAGATTAGTCGGAACTGGTTTTCACAAGTACTGTGGCAATGGAACAATTAAAACAGACTTTCAAGGGGGAAAAAAAGAAGAGAGAGAGGAATGAACTGTGGGGGGAGTAGAGAAAATAGTGCAACAATGAATGAATGGAAATCCAAAATCTCTGTAAATGTTCATTTAAATTAATAAAATAAATTTTTTTAAAAAGAAAAACCAGGAACTCATGCATTCAAAATGGGTAACCCTGGAGGA
>NW_006400117.1:1252348-1258022 GCF_000299155.1 Elephantulus edwardii
TCTTCTTTGGCCTGTCCAAGGAGACCCAAACCTGCAGATGGCGGTCATGCATCCCATCCCCCACCTCCTACACAGGTGGCCAGTGGGGCGCGCCCCCCCCCCCAGTGCAGGAGGCCTGCGGGAGGCACGCGGCCCCCCCAGCACAGGCGGCCATTGGGGGCACGCCACCCCACCGCACAGGTGCTCGGCTGGTGTGCGGCCCCTCTTGTGTGGGCAGCTGGAGGGCACCTGCTTCCCTCACAGCCGCCACCCTGGTTCCAAGAATTCTCTCCAGACCAAGTCCACCGTGTGGCAGGAGGGCTGGTGCCCAGCATCCATCCTGCGTGAGGGAATCCATTCGTTCTGGCTGTGGAAGCCTCATGGAGCTGCAGTGGCTGTGTGGCGCAGCGAGGGCTCTGCAGGGGCGGGGGGCGGGGGGAACCACAAGGCTCACCCATTTCTCCTTGGGAATCCTTGAATTCCTGTTGTTGAGCCTCGATCTTCACTGAGGGCCAGTCATCAACTGTTTAAGTGTTCAATTATCAATAAGCCGAAGTCTGTGGAAGGCCATAATGGCCCTGCTTTAAGTGGTTCGCTGCTCCCGCAGCTCACCACGCTGTCTCTGCCTCTGCCGCCATCTTGGATCTAGGACCAACTTTTAAATATAAGGGCTCTTCAGGTGGTCTTATTGACTCTAAACAAGAGGCTTAAATAAAACACAACCACACAATCCACACAGATTCTCAACCAAAACAAGAGCACTGTCTTACAGACTCCAGCTACTTCATCCAACTCCAATATGGAGACAAGGTCCTGGTTTTAGATGTTGTTGTTTTTGTTAAGTGTTGTCAAGTAGCAACCCTATAAACAAAAGACCTTAAATCTGTTCTATAACTATTGTCCTCTCTCTAAGTTCATAAGAGTTTCCACAAGGAATATTTAGAAGTGGATGCCACTCCTGCTTCCAAGCCTGTCTTAATTTGTGAGTTCTACCAAACACTGTCAACTACATCTAACCATTATGGCATTTGACCCACCACTGGCACACTGCTCAGTATCACAGCAATCCCAAGTTACCTCAGTACAGCGAAATGACACAAAAGTTCTGTACCACATAGGAAAATGTTCATTTCATACACACTTAAAATAAGGCCAGAGCCATCCTCCATCCAGCACAAAAGAATTCGCCTGCACATGGTGGTCTAATTTTGCCAGCACCATTTGTGGAAGAGATTATCATTTCTCCATTGATAGGTTTAGTTTCCTTGTTGAGTATCAGTTGACCATAGATAGATAGGTTAATTTCTGGGTTCTAAATTCCATTCCATTGGTCTACGTGTGTGTCATTGTACCAGTACTCATACTGTTTTGGTTATTACAGTTGTCTGGTAGGTTTTGAAATCAAGGAGTACTATGCCTCTCACTTCATTTTCGTTTGTCAGAGGTGTTTTGTTTATTCATGATCTATTTCCTCTCCAAATAAACTTGACAACTGCCTTTTCAAAATCTTTGAAAAATTATTTTGGTATCTGTATTGAGTTTGCATTAAACATGTAGATTGCTATTGGA
This sequence comes from Elephantulus edwardii, assembly GCF_000299155.1. Classification (NCBI taxonomy): domain Eukaryota; kingdom Metazoa; phylum Chordata; class Mammalia; order Macroscelidea; family Macroscelididae; genus Elephantulus; species Elephantulus edwardii. Next base: position 1,253,897 of record NW_006400117.1, read on the forward strand.
AAGATTGTCATTTTTACTATATTGAGTCTTCCTATCCATAACAGGTAACATTTTTCTTTTAGGTCTTTTATTGTTTCTCATAGAAGTGTTTTGTAGTTTTCTTTGTAAGGATCTTTATTTGTCTCTAGTTAATTCCCAAGTATCTCAATTTGTGTTTGGCTATTTTAAATGATATTGCTTTCTTGGTTTCTTTCTCTGAGTTCTCATTGTTACTATAGAGGAATCTCACTGAATTTTGTATATTGATCTTGTATCCTGCCACCCTTCTAAATTGGTCTACTAGCTCTAACAGGTTTTTTGTTGATGGACTCATATTTTAATACTAAATGAGGAAAATGCGTTCTGAGTTTTGTCTTTTGTCCACTTCTCTGGAAAACGTCTTTAATGGTAGTGCTGTATGGTATCACATAGGCCTGTTTCCTGGTCTAACCTCATTGATCAGTAAATATATTTTGTCTCTTTATTTCTTCCACGTTCCAATCACTGGTGTCTCCTTACAGCTATTCCTCTTTGTCTGTGTTTCCATTTCTAAGATCTCAGCTTCAATTGCCATGTGTGTTAGTCCAAATGATAGTCTAAGTGTGCTCTATTGTACATAGGGTTTTCGAAGGCCTGTCATTTTGGAAGTGGATGGCCAATCTTTCTTCTTAGGCTGTCTCAGTCTTTAAATATATATAATAGTATCTGACAGACAAGCACTCCACAGAAAACAGCAGATGAAGGACATTTGCCCAGTTATAAAAATTACCAATAGATTCAATGTTGCTGCCCACCCCCGCTACATGTTGTTTGTTTGTTTGTTTGTTTGTTTTTGATCCATCCTTTCCTTACTCCACCATTATCCCTTCCTACTTTTGCCTACAGCATTCAACACCCGTCTCCCATTGAACAACCCCTGATGTGATGGCCTAAGTCTCAAGCCATCAGGATTTCTGTGATTCTGAACATATTGTGCTGCTGTCAGTCTCTTATGATGCAGCCAATATGACTTCAATTTAAAGTTGTTAAGTACAACTGTAATGTACATCTTCTTTTCTCAAGAAAACAGATTCTCACCACTGGACCAATAGGCAGTGTCATGGTGGATGAAGAGGAGATTGAATCTGTGAACAGCTTCATCTTGCTCGTATCCACAATTAACATCCTTGGTACCAGCAATCAGAAAATAAGGAGACACATTGCAATGGGAAAATCTATAGTTAGGGACCTTTCAAAATTATTGAGGAGTAGTGATGACAGTTAGAGGACTGAGGTGCGTCTGATTCAGGCCATGGTCTGTCCGATTACTAGCTATGCATGCGAGACCTGGACAATGAATAAAGATGAGAAAAAAAGAATTGACGCCTTTGAGCTGTGGTGTTGCAGAAGAACACCAAACATCCCATGGATGCCCAAGAAAACAAATAGATATGTCTTGGAGAGGGTGCAGCCAGAGTGCTCTTTGGAGCAAGAATTATGAGGCTTTGCCTCACATACTTTGGACATATTGCTAGGAGGTGCTACTCCTTGGAAAGGGACATGATGCTGGGAAGGGTGGAGGCTCAGCAAAGGAGAGTAAGACCCTCAACCAGGTGGACTGACAAGGTGACTGCTGCAATGGGCTCTTGTGTGTCAGGTAGTGTGAGGATGGCACAGGACAGGACTGGTTTCATATATTTTGTTCTTAAGATCTCTATGAGTCATACTCAACTCGAGGGCATCTAACAACAACAACAACATAGACATTATTGATGGAGAAAGTTCCCCTTTGTGAAGAGGGTAGAAGTCAGACTCAGTCACCCTCAAGTAGTATCTGCTCCTTTTAGTATCTGAACTTACTTAGCATATATTTTCAGAGAAACCAGTCCTTGGAGAAAGATAACTTACTGAGGAAAGTGGAGAGTCAATGAAAGAGATAATTATATCACAACAGGAATCATGAGTGTGGGACAGGACAAGATGAGGTTCAGGTATGTTGTTCATAGGGTCACTATGAGTTGTTTCCAGCTTAATGGCACCTAACAAAACAACAATATTCCCAGGAATTAATAGACCATTTCAATCTGACAAAATTTGTGCTGTATCAACCTTAAAAGTGGTTTCTAAAAAAATAAATAACGTCTAAGTAACTTAGGTTACATATTGTGTGGCATATGTTTCATCTGGGACAATTAGTAATTTATTGTGAAAAGAATTAGGAGCCTGAAAAATTACAGAGTTTTTGTATTTCACATTATTAGGGCAACCTATATATTTGTCAGTGAACTGAGGTGGTAAAAATTTTATTGACTATGAGGAACAAACTTTCTCTGTTGGTACGGAAAGTCTCTGGGTCCTATTGGACTGACTAGATGCCTCTTGCTGGGAACCAAAGAGCACCTGAAGCATGGGTGGACCTGCAGCCTTTGAAAATTCGTGTGGCTTCAGAGATGCACTCTTTCTCTGTTGGTATGGAAAGTCTCTGGGGTTTAATTGTTTTTGTTCAATTATTCTTCTAAGAGGTATAGCACTGGTCTGTCCATTTCCTGTACAGAGGTAACTTGCGGTTGCTGTGATGCTAAACACTGTGATACTGATGTGTCAAATGTGAGAATGGTTACCCATGGTGGACAGTGTTTGGTGGAGCTTCCTGATTAAAACAAGCTTGGAAGCAGAAGTGGCATCCACTTCTGAAATAGCTTGCCTCCAGAAACCCTATGAATTTGGAGAAACGATGAAAGTTATACAATTGTTCGGGTCTTTTTTTCACAGGGTCGCTATGAGTCATCTACAACTCAATGGCACTTAACAACAACAACATGAGGAACAAAAGGGTTGAGATCAAAATCTGGCCTCTTTAACTCCACCTTTATGGCTGCTTCCTGCCTATGTCGCCCCAGAAAAACACCTCTGAGAACAATTCAGTACTCTTATGAGTGAGTGAGATATTTTTAAATAGTAATTAGAAATAAGATTTCATTTTAAAAAATATTTTTTAAATGGTGATTGAGTAAAAGTTATAAAGTATATTGGTTTTTCATTCAATCATTCACACACTTTTTTGGGTTTACAGCATTAATTACAAAACCCACTATGTCTGGTTGTCCATTTATTGTATATTTTCTTTCACTCAGCTCCACTGCAATCCTGAAGGCACATGGTTCAAGGTCACCCACCGTACTACAGGAGAAGGACGGGCAATCTCTTCATGTGTGATTGACTGCCCCTGAAAACCCGCCAGACAGTCAGCTATGGGCCAGTTCCGACTCTACAGTACACAACAGCAACAACATTATCTATTTATCAATTTTACTCTTCTCTCCTTCTATTCTCATTTCTGGTAACCATTCAAGAGTGAGTGTAGGGGAGCCCTGGGTGGTCTGGTGGATAAGGAGTTGTGCCATCATCTCAAAGAATGAGTGTAAATCTTTCTTTAACTTTTTATAATAGTTGTACTACACAGTAATTGTCAACAAAAATTGCTGTTGTTAGGTGCTGTTGATTTCAGTACAACTCAGAGTGATCTTATGAATAAATGACAGCTCTGAACTCTGCACTGTCCTGAGCCATTCTCACCATCCCTGATATACTCATGTCCATTGCTACAGTCTGTGTTAATCCATCTTGCTCAAGGTCTGTCCTTCTTTCACTGACCTTCCACCCTTTCCAAGCATGATGTCTTTTCCCAAGGACCAGCTCATTCTAACCCCATGTCCAAAGCATGTGAGATGAAATTTCATCGTTCTTGTATCTATGTAACATTCTTGTTACACTTTCTCCAAAGATGTATTTGTTCTTTAGACAATCTATGGGGTATTCAATACTTTGCCAACACAGCAACTCAAAAACATCAATTTTTCTTCTGTCACCCTTACTCACTGTCTATCTCTCATATACATAGCAAGTGATTAAAAGACCTTGACCTGAATCAGGTACATCTTAGTCTTAAAAGTGACATCATTCCCGGCACTGGCTGAAAATCGCCTGTGACTTCATCCATAGCCACTGGTGAGAGTCAGCGCCCAGAGCCATCAGGGGCTTTAAGCTCCTTGTCCACTGCTGTGGTGTGGACAGCTGAAACCCAGGCCCCGACAGGCACCTGGGTGGGGGTGGGGGGGAAACCCAGACTCTACTTCATGCTCTGCTGGAGAAGGAGGGGCAGTCTCCT
>NW_006400117.1:1261348-1272337 GCF_000299155.1 Elephantulus edwardii
TCAAAATGGGTAACCCTGGAGGACATTATGCTGAGTGAAATATCTCAGTCACAAAAGGACAAATACTGCATGGTGCCACTGTTGTAAAACAGGACTGAAATCAGGGTTGGGAGGAGACCGAGAAAGATGGGATAAATAATGTGTACTGCATTAAAACAGATTAGGAAGAAAACTATTTAAAAGGGATATGTGATTAAGTATTATTGTCATGACAGGAGTCTAGAACAAAGGCTGCATAGTGGAGTGGACCTGGGGGAGGGTTTGTAAAACAATGAAAGAATTTTTCCTTTACTTTTCAAAGAGAAGAGTGTACTGAAGAGGAGTGAAGGGTGGGCAGGGAGAAAAGTACAACAATGAATGAATGGAAATCCAAAGTCTCTGTAAATTTTCATTAAAATTAATAATTTTAAAAAGTGACATCATTGACCCTCAACACTTTGGAAAGTTCTCCCTGACAACAAACTGAGCCAGGGCAGTATGTCTCCTGATACCAAGAGTATTGATTGTGGATCTAAGTAACATTAAATCATTGGCAGCTTCAATCTTTTTCCCATCTATCATGATGTTACTTATTGGTCCAGTGGTGAGGATTTTTGTGTTCTTGATCTTGAGATGCAATCCATATTGAAGGCTGTAATCCTTTTCTCTTCTGCAGCAAGCATTTTGAGTTCTCCTCACTTTCAGCAAGCAAAGTTGTGTCATCTGCATAACGCAGGTTGTTAATGGAATCTTCCTCCAATCCTGTTGCCACATTCTTCTTCAGAGTCCAGCTTCTCAAATTATTTGCTCAACATACAGATTGAATAGGTATGGAGAAAGGATACAAACCTGACACACACCTTTCCTGATTTTAATTAGACAGTGTTCCCTTGCTTTCTTTAAAAACAGTTAAAATTAAAGCATTAAGGAAAAAAATTTCACAGAGTACAGGAAATTTAGGAATTTAAAGTAAAAAAATGTAATTGATTAGCAGGTACAAAATAATGCTTTAACAGACTGCAGATAATTTTAAGACCTTATAAGCAGGGTTTCATTAATTACAAGGTTTGAGTTGGTTAAAAGTCTGGCTAATCTAAGGATATTTGGGGGGCCAGTCTGAGTGAGTATCTTTTCTAGGAGTATGCTGTGAGAAAAGTAGGAGGACTGATGCTCAAAGAGTTATGCTGGCGAGGTGATTTTTTAAAGTCAGCCAGCTCAGAATAAGCAGCACAAATGGAGCCTGGCCTCTCCTTGGGTCAAGCCTCTCTTTCTTTTGAGCTTCTTCACAGGGTCCACCTATCCATTCATGGGTAACTGGACACATTGTGCTGTCCTAGCCACAGCCAGGCCTGCTCTGGGCCATTTTGTAGAAACGCATAATCGCATCCTCTGCAGTCCCCACTCCTGCTGACAGGCCGGCTCTGAAGCGAGCAGGCTGCTGCCTGAAGTGGCTCCCAGCAGGAATAGAACGGAGGCCGACAAGGTTACAGGTGCTTTTCATCCAGCCTTGCAGGAGAGCACCAACTTCCTGCTGCTAGAAATTTGTCTGCAAATTTTTGTCCTCATTCAAATTGAAGACTAGAGGCCGAGAAACACTGGGGTGATATGATAACTTGATTAAGTCCCGGGACTGATGACACGGTTAGTTCAAAGGCAGTGTGCTCTCCTCCTTAACCTCTCCAAGGGATACCATAGGCTTTTGCTGGTAATTGGCCCATTGTCCCTTCTGCCGCGTTTCTTGCAGAAGCCCCCTCAGTCGCCATTTCCCTGGGCGCCTCTCTGGGTAACTTTAAAAACTTTCAGATGCATCAGACTCAGTGAGCTGTGAAAAATACCTGTGCAGTGTGGCATCTGGACTCTTAATTTTTGAGAGTTTGAAAACAACCCTTACTGGAAACGATTACTTAGTAAGAATCTTCTATCCTCCAACCTGGGTGTAAATTGCAGCCCATTTAGAGATGAAAGGGTGGGAGGGTTTTATTTAAAGACAGGTTCAAACATTTGAATATTCTTTCTGGAGGAGGGTTTGTGGAAATTTGTCCCTGAATCTTTTCTTCCTGCCCAGTTTAGTGTCTTCTGTTGGGTAACACTTTACTGGGAGTGGTTTTGATCAACCATTCCCAGATAACTCTGGTACACACTCATGTGGTTGTGTTGGTTGAGCCAATATGCTTATGTGTCTATGTCATTGTTCTTGGAGCTGATGCAAAGTGGTGAGCCAGATCAGGAGAGCACAGAACACCATGGAGTCATGGGTGGGAGGCAGAAAGACAGACAGACAATTTGCCAGGGGAATAGTTCTCTCCTCCGATTCTCTTTATTAATGTTCCTTCAGCTTTTGCCCAGTGGTAAACTTGAAGACTTTTAGAACTGAGTGGAAATTAAAAGGAATCTCTTCTATCCATTTTCACTAGGAATCTATTCTCAGAGAAATAAATTCACCATTGTCAGCTCAGTACCTGAAAGAGAGTGTTTCGGAGAATGTGAAGGGGGGATTGCTAGTAGGACTCTGGAAGGTACATCACCAACTGTTTAAAAATTGCTCTTTTAAATTTTCATTCATTATGATTTATTGCCGACTCTGAGAGCTATGGTATGCTAACATCACCGTTTCTGTCTTTGTCATGGGAATGGAATGTCTTTTGAACTGCTAAAGTAGATAATTCCATGCCTGGGAGAAAAAAACGAGGGGGAGGGAGAAAGAATGGAAGCAAAAACCGAATCCCTCTTGTTTCCTAATAATTTCCTAATAATTGCAAAGAATGTGCTAAATTGGCATGGAGGAAACCACGCTGGTGGGTCACGCCGTTGCGTGCGCACCTCCTTCTCCTGCATGAGACAGGGAACTTGGAACCAGCCTCACGGGTCTCCTGAGGACCCTCTGAGGCCGAGTGTGCTCTTTCCCTGCAACGGGCAGATTTTGTCTTCTAAACTTCGCTGTTGTTTTAAGGTTAGTCCGCGGGCCTCACAGGGCAGCGTGCGCCCTTAGCCCGGAGCCCTCGTCCCACGGCTGGAAAGGCCTCTCTGAAAGGGGGCGTTCCGCTCTGCCCACCGCGCCTCTGGCCATTGTCCTTGCGCGCCTCGCACAGGGACTAAGGAAGGGGCTTTTTAAATGGTTTCCCGGGAACAATGGGGGCCCAGGCGCCGGGCTTCATTACGGGCTCATTGGCCCCACCAGCGGGCCCGCCCCTCGGCAACACAGTAGCCGCCACAACTAGCCCCGCTGCGGCTGCAGAGGCCACAGCCTCCTCCCTCGCCTTCCCACCCAGGGCCCCCCGCCCGGAGCCCCACTGGAGCCCCACCCGCCCCCTCTTCGCTTTCCCGCTCAGGGTCCTTCCCTCGCTCTCCCCTCTCAGACCTGTCACAAAGGCCTCGCTCCAGCGGGGGGGGGGGGGCACCCTCAATTCCTGTCGGCCTGGCTCCAGCCTAAGTAATGCAAACAACTTGGGGTTCAGTGGACTCCATGGTCTCTCTGGATCTGTCCGGGGAGACGTCCCTACCCCACAGAGGCCTCCCTTTCCCGAAAGCTCTAGCGTCCTGAAGACAAAGGAAGGAGCCCGAGATACGCGGGAGAGTTGTGGTTAGCACATGGAGACCCCGGTACATGTTAAGGGGGAGAATTACTACCTGGTGGGTCCCTCTCGCTCCCTCCATCTCCCATGTTGTTGTTGTGTACCATAGAGTTGAACCGACCCATAGCTGATCCTTTGGCTGGTCTTCAGAGGCAGTTAATCGCACAGGAGGAGATTGCCTAGCCTTCTCCAGAGAAGCAGCTGGTGGCCTCGAACCACAGTACCTTCGAGATTGCAGCACAGTTTCTTGCCACTAGGCCACCGGAGCTCGCATAGGAGAGGATGAAAAGCAAGGTTTCCCGGAGGAAATAGGAAGGGAGGTCGAAGGCAGACACATCAAGGTGAAGAAGTCCGTGCTTTAGGAATGCAGAGGATCCCTTCCTTCCAAACCCTCGACCACGGGTCCCTAGTTAGGGCTAGGCTATGACCAGTCAGTCTCTCAAGACTGGGAGCAATAAAGAGCAAGGCCCACCGGAGGCTGGGCTCTCTCCCACCCCTAGCAGCATGCCAAAAGGTGTGGGCCCCCCTGACCTTCCTGGGGTGCTTCTCCCACTTTCTTTACTTTTTAACTCTTCCAGATGGCCTATCTTTCACCAACCTCCTTTGCATTACCTCAATGCAGGTTTTTATTTGTTTTCCTAAATTACCACCGTGTGTACGTCTCTTCACTTATTTACAGTCACCTAAACTCACCTGGCCGGAAATATTAGCGAGTGGTGAAGCGATAAAAAGAACTCTAGCTTTAGCATGTTTCAGTACACACTAACTCTTGTCTGATCCTTCACTTCTTTGCTTACCATCTGCTAAATAGTCTGGGCCTCAGAGAACTGGAATTGGGTTTTAACATAAAAGTTAAATGTGTTACCTTAAACTTATTTGTGGGGCTACTTGATGGGCAAAATGGCAATGGGGTAAGTGGTATTGTATGTGAGCTCCTCTTTCTACAAGGTGCTGCATACACAATTACAATGTGTTACAGCCCTAGCTGAAAGCATCCCAAGGTAGGCAAAAGTTGGGGGTGCTCTTCCCTGAGGGAAGGCCTGCTCTGTATTCCCACCCTGCTCCCTGAGTCTGGCTAGATTCCATATAGAGGGATCTTCAGGGCCAGTGGTCAATCTAGGCAAGCACTACAGGCAAGTTTTAACCGTTGAAAAATGACCCAAAGGCTTTCAAGGCACTTTCATGTAAAGAGCCAGGGTTGTCATTAGTGGTCCACTTCCGATTGTCTCCCTCATGCTCAGCTAAATGACCCTCCTCTTCCAAATAATCATTTGTGACTGTTGTGATTCAGGAGGTTTTCATTTGCTAATTTTCAGAAGTAAATTGCCAGGCCTTTCTTCCCAGTCTGGGAGCTCCTCTGAAACCTGGTCAGTACCACAGCAATATGCTTTGCTTACACTTGAGTTCACCAGCTAGGAGCTGATCCTGCCGTGCTATTTGGAAGGTGAGAATTCAACCACAGAACCACCAATGTCTCATGTAACATAAGTCAAGGAGTTGTTTGTGGTGGCCTCGTGCTAAGGAGCCACGCTGCCAACACCAAAGCCCATGGTTTCAATCTACCAGCTGAATCGCAGGACAAAATGGGCAGTCTTCATTCATGATAGTACTAACTCTGAAAACCCACTGGAGGGTCAGCTCTGACTCAGTGGTGCATAACAATTGCAGGTGTTTTGGTGGGAACTTTCTCTTCACTCTCCCATTGCTCTCACGTGTCAAGTGAGAAGTGACTCATGGCTGACCTTTCACTGGGTTTCCAAGACTGTAAGTCACTTTGGAGGAGATTGCCCATCTTTTTGTCCCAGAGCTGTGGGCAGACTTGAGCCACCAGAGAGGCAAGGCCTTTGGCTTAGCGGTGCAACTCCCTACAGTCTGCGCCACCGAGGCCGTTTTGTTGGAAACTAGGGAAGGAAATTTCAGATGGAATCATTTCCATGTGCCAATTCTCTCAGAAGAGGTGTTTAATTTGTGGTTCAAATTCACCATCTTCTCTGAGGGAGAAAGCTGGGTAGTCTCTTTCATAAAGGTACTTCTGTTAAGTGGACAGCCTCAGAAACCTCATAGGAGCAATTCTCCTCTCTCTTGTAGTAACACTCTAAATTAAAAAAAAAATCACTAGATTAGTGGATTATTATCTGAACACTTGGCAGCGTCAGCCCATTCAGCAGTACCACTGAAGAAAAGCCCAGTAATACACTTCCATAAAGAAGATGCTACTGATCCAGGTCATGGTCTTTGTAGTTGCTTGCTATGCATCAGAGAGCTGAACAATGACTGAAGATGACAGAAAAAAATTTGATGCCTTTGAGACATGGTATTGAACAGTATTGAATTACCAGGAACTGCTAAGAGAACAAACAGATTTGTCCTAAAGAGGGTGAAACTTGTCTGCTCCTTGGAGGCAAGGGGGTTGAAGCTCCCTGTGACACATATTGGGCATTTTTCAAGGAGGGCCCAGTCCTTGGAGAGGGACATAATACTTGGAAGGGTGGAGGGACAGGGCAAGTGAGGAAGACGCTGGATGGGATGGATTAACTCAGTGACTAGGTTAATGGGGGTAGGTGTGTCAGAGACAATGAAATTGGCTCTAGATAGAGCAGGGATCAGGGCTGTTGTACACAGGGTCACTATGAGTTGCAAGCAACTCAACAGCACCTAACAACAATAACAACAATGGCGAAGGAAGCTCTAGTGGCCTAGAGGTAAGAAATTGCACTGCCAACCCAAAGGTATGAGATTCGAAGCCAACAGCTGCTCTGTGGGAGAAAGCTGGTCAATCTCCTCCCATACAATTTATTGCCTCTGAACACCCCCTAAAGGGCTAGCTAGGGATCAATTCTAACTCTATGCTACACACAACAGCAAGAACAATGTAGTGTGGTAATTAGTAATTATATGTTGGTTGGCTGCTAACTGAAAGGCCAAGGTTCAAGTTCACCATCTTCTCTGAGGGAAAAAGGTGGATAGTCTCTTTGATAAAGAGCCTCAGAAATTCAGTGGGGGGGGGTCACTATTGGTTGGAGTCTACTCAGTGACAGTGCGTTTGTTTTGATTTTAGGGCACAGATGAGGAACGATCACATTCTCAGCCCCAGATGCTGCAATTACAGAGTGACTCCATGTGATGGATCCAATTGTATCTTCAGAGCTAGTGTTGTAAATCCTAAACCCCTATACCTATGGAGGTAATACCATTTGGTAAAAGGGCTTTCTTTACTGTTAGTAAATCTAAATCCATGAAGAGTTTGTTTCAAGCTAATCACCTTTGAGAAATAAAGAGAGCAGCTTAAGCACGAGAAAGGAACGAACAAATTAATATGGAGCTCATCAAAGAACAGGACTGAAAAGGACAAGGAACGTCCCCTAGAGCCAACAGACAGGAAGCCCTCCCTAGACAAGGGCCCTGAACTCACAGCTCCGGCCTCCTGAACTCTGAGAGAATAATTCAAGTTAAAGCAATGTTGAGAAACTCAGTCCTTCCACTTGCCCTTCTAGCAAATAGTTTTGAAGGTCATTTTGTGAATTTATGTGGTGTGTTTTTTTCTTTTTATCTTCAGAGTGAAGGTTCTCCCAGACCTGCAGGATCCCACTATCCATCCAGTATACTATGAAGGAGTTCTGTCCCAGAGGTACAGAGAAACCCAGTTTGTGTCTCTCCTGGGACTATTGGCTACAAAATTTCCCCCCAAATGGCTGTCAATGTCAGAATCTTCCTAAAAAACATTTTTAGGGAGCAGACTTCAAGGGGGGCTGAGGCCCAGGGTGGTGATATAATCCAGGTCTCTCTGGTGGGCTGATGCCCCTCTGGTGGGCTGACTCAGGGAGGAGGTGAGAGACTTCCATAATGAGATTCCCAGTCCTTCTCGGTCATCCAGAGGCGGTAGAATTATCCAAGGGCCAGGAATCTTGCTCTGGCTTCTGAAGCAGACCCTGTGCAGGGAGAATTTATTTAATCTGGGGCATCTAAATGAGCAGCACGTATGTGTACCTGGCAAAACACTTTGGGGAAGGGGAGAATATGTAAATATTTCAGGGTTTTAAAAGTCTGGAGAGGAATCTGCGAAATGAAAATCTAGCACATATTTGATACTCAAACACATTGCATCTAATAAAACAGTTAATTTTAGGTCAATTAAAGTTTTGCCTTTCTTCAACTTTATGAAAGTTTCAAAATTAATGTGTTCAGCCTTGTATCTTAACTCAGCACTTAAATATTAACTGAACTGTTTCTGAACTCTGATTCTGAGCTGGCTACAAATCTGACTTCATTAGGCTGGTTTCTGTGGCCTGTAAGGTTCGCTCCAGTTGGGGAGGGCCCAGCTGCCATAATGGATGAGTCAGCAGCCTGGCAAGGCAGCAAGTCTCCCACATTGAGATCTGGCCTGCATATGAAAGCAGTGTTTAGGTTAACACCACTTTATTTTTCAGAAAGTGCTGGTCTTCAGTCTAATCACACTTTTGAGGAGCTATAACATATTTAACACTTCAGACAGTGTTCTGTATTGATTTAACAACAACAACAGCAAAAGTTGCCATGGAGTCAATTCCAACTCATGGCACCCCCAAGTGTGTCCAGGCAGAACTGCACCCCACAGGGTGTTCAATGGAAGCCTTCCTTCCAAGGTGACTCTGGGTGGATTCAAGCTCTGATCTCGTGGTTAACAACTGAGTGTGCTAACAGTAATGTTTGCATAATTGTCAGTGATACTGGACCTCTGAATCTTTAAAGAACAGAGTTAACTGGAATATCATATTTGTTGTTGTTGTTATGTGTCATCAAGTGGCCTGGGACCCAGAGCAACCCTATGTACAACAGCTCTGAAACCTGCTCTGTCTTGAGCCAGTCTCACTGATTCCAACACACCTACCACCATTGCCCTAGTCACTGTATCAATCCATCTCTTCCGAGGTCTTCCTCTCCTGCACTGTCCCCTCTACCCTTCCAAGCATTATGTCCTTCTACAAGAATCAGTCCCTCCTTGCCACCTGCCCAAAGTATGTGACATAGAGCTTCAGAATCCTAGCCTCCAAGGAGAAACTTGGTTTCACTCTCTCCAAGACAGATCTGTTTTCTTGCCAGTCTGTCACATGTTCAAGACTCTTCTCCAGCACCAAAACTCAAAGATATCAACTTTTCTTCTTCCCTCCCTAGTCATTATCCAGCTGTTCCATGCATAGCAAGTAATTGCGAAGACCATGCCTTGATAAGTAGCACCTTAGTCTCTAGACTGACATCATTGCTTCTCAGTACTCTGGAGAGGTCCCTGACAGCAGATTTACCTACTGCAATAGGCCTTTTTGTTTCCTGACAGCTGGTGCTAAGAGTGTTGGTTGAGGAGCCAAGCAAGCTAAAACTGTTAACAACCTCAAATTCCTCTCCGTCCATCATGGTGTTGTCTACTGGTCAAGTGGTGAGAATTTTTACAGGGGAAAAAAAAACTTATATTACATAACTCTTCACAAATGTATATTACATAACTCATTACATACATGTCAAGGGTAGGGATAACACTGACACTATTGGTTATTTCTAAAATTGGGGAAATATCTTTCATCTGCTTTCTGCAAAATGCTTCTCTGTCAGATACTGTTCTAAATCTGAGCATTCAGATTAAAACAGAATAGGAAGTGGGATTGGCCATCCACTTCCAAAATAGCACTCTTTCAAAAACCCTATGCACAAATAGAACACACTTAGACTAGCAGATAGAGCTACTGAGGTAGAGCTTTTCAAGTATGGAAATATAAAGGAGGAGGAACAGTTGTAAACAGACACTAGTGATTGGAACATGGAATGGGAGAACCATGAATGTAGAAAAGTTAGATATTGTTAAGATAGAAATGGTACATATAAATATTGACATACTAGGTATTGGCGAGATGAGATGGACTGGCTTGGGGCATTTTGAGTCAGACAATCATATGATCTGCTATGCTGGAGACAAAAAGGTGAGGAAGAATGGGGTTGTTTTCATAGTTCAAACAACCATTTCTAGATCTGTCTTGAAATACAATATTGTGAGTGACAGGATAATATCCATACACATATAAAGAAGTCCAGTGAATACCACCATCATTCAAATAACAACCAGAGCCAAAGAAGAGGAAATTTAAGATTTCTACCAACTTTTGCAGTCAGAGGTTGATCACACATGCAATCAAGATGCATTAATAGTAACAAGTGACTGGAATGCAAAAGTTGGGAACAGAGAAGGATCAGCAGTTGAAAATCATAACCTTGGTGGCAAATGAAGCAAGAGATAGAATGATAGAATTCTGCACAATCAATGATTTATTCATTGCAAATAAAATTTATAAGAAACATAAACGCAGACTACACATGGATTTCACCTGATGGGTATGCATAGAAATGAGACTGATTACATCTGTAGAAAGAACTGCTGGAGAAGTATAATATCATCTGTGAAAACTAGGCTGGGTGTTGATTGTGGAACAGACCACCAACTACTCATATGTAAGTTCAAGCTGAAGCTCAAGAAAATTAAGTCAAATCCACAGGAACCAAAATATGACCTTGAGTCTATCCCACCTGAATTTCAAAACCATCTCAGGAACAGGTCTGAGGCCTTGAACACTAATGAGCGAGAGGACCAGATGAGCTGTGGGAGGATATCAAGAATATCATCCATGAAGGGTGCAAAAGGTCGTTACAAAGACAGAGGAGGAAGAAAAGACCAAGACAGGTGTCAGAAGAGATTCTGAATATTGCTCTAAAGCACTGAGAAGCCAAAGCAGAGGGGAGAAAAATCAAGATATTAAGGAGCTAAAGAGAAGATTTCAAAGGGCCGCATGGAAAGACAAAGTATTATAAGGAAATGTGCAAAGAGCTGGAGTCATAAAATCAAAAGGGCCAATCTCGCTTGGCATTGCTTAAGCTGAAGGAACTGAAGAACAAATCCAAACCTCGAGTTGTAAGGCCTAAGGATGCTTTGGACAAAATATTAATTGATCCAGGAAGTATTAAAAGAAAATGGAAAGAGTATACAGTCTCATTGTACCAAAATGAATTGTAGGACACTGGAGAATTTCATGAAACAACATATGAGCAAAAGCCTGTAGTGATGAAGGAAGAAGTTCAAGCTTCTCTGAAAGAATTGGCAAAAAACAAGGCCCCAGGAATTGACAGTGTATCAATTTATATATTTCAACTAACAGATGCTGCCCTGGATGTGCTCACCAAGTTGTGCCAAGAACTCTAGAGGACAACCACTTGGCCAATTGACTGGAAGAGATCTATATTTGTTCCCATTCCAAAGAAAGGTGAAACAACATATAAGCAAGAGCCTATGGTGATGAAGGAAGAAGTTCAGGCTGCTATGAAGGAAATAGCAAAATATAAGGCCCCAGGAATAGATGGTATACCAATTGACATATTTCAGCTAACAGATGCTGCCCTGGACGTGCTCACCAAGTTGTGC
>NW_006400117.1:1272437-1272907 GCF_000299155.1 Elephantulus edwardii
AACAAGATAAAGGGAAACAATCCAAAGGAAAAATGGGCCCAGTATATGAACAGACACTTAGAAGACATTCAGATGGCCAACAAGTACATGAAGAAATGTTCAAAATCCCTAGCTCTAAGAGAGCTGCAAATTAAAACAACTATGAGATATCATCTCACCCCAGTAACAATAGCAAAATTTAACAGAACAGCAAGCAACAAATGCTGGTGAGGTGTGGAGAAACTAGAAAGAACCCTTATTCATTGTTGGTGGTGCAGCCATTGTGGAAGGTAGTGTGTCGTTTTCTCAAAAAGTTGCAAATAGAGATACCATTTCACCCAGCAGTTCCACTACTGGGATTATATACCAAAGAGACCGTAACTGCCACCCAAGCAGATATATGCACACCCATGTTTATCGCGGCTTTGTTCACAATAACAAGGAGCTAGAAACAACCTAAGTGTCCATCAACAAACGAATGGATAGAGAAG
>NW_006400117.1:1283774-1322652 GCF_000299155.1 Elephantulus edwardii
AGTGTGGAAATTATCGAACAATATCAGTAATATTACATTCAAGCAAGATTCTGCTGAAGATTATCCAAAGATGACTGAAACAGCACATCAACAGAGAACTTCCAGAAGTGCAGGCTGGGTTTAGAAGGGGTCATGGTACTAGGGATATTGTAGCTAATGTTGGATGGATCTTGGCTGAAAGCAGGGAGTATCAGAGAATTATCTGTGTTTCTTTGACTATTCAAAGGCATTTGACTGTGTGGGTCACAACAACTCTGAGAAGAACGAGAATCCCAGAATACTTGTTCCTAGGAGGCAGTCGTCAGAACTGAGCAAAGGAACACTGCATGGTTCAAAACTGGAAAGGGTGTACACCAGGACTATGTTCTATCTCCACACCTTTTCATTCAATATGCAAAACAGATTATCTGGGAGGCTGGGCTCTGTCAGGAGAACTGTGGCATCAGGATTGGAGGAAGACTCATGAACAATCTACGTTATGCAGATGACAGAACCCTGCATGCTGAAACTGAAGACCGGAAGTGCCTGTTGCAGAAGGCCAAGGACTGTAGCCTTCAATGAATTGAGGCTCAATATCAAGAAAAAAAGATTCTCACCACTGGGCCAATTGGCAGCATTGTGATGAATGGGGAAGAGATTGTGATTATAAACAGCTTTAGTTTGCTGGGGTCCACAGTCAACACTCTTGGCACCAGGAGCCAGGAAATTAAAAGACATATTGCTTTGGGAAAGTCTGTTGTCAGAGACCTCTCCAAAGTACTGAAGAGCAATGATGTCAGTCTGGAGACTAAGGTGTACCTGATAAAGGCGTCTTTGCAATCACTAGCTATGCATCAGAGAGCTGGACAATGCCTAGGGATGATAGAAGGAGAATTGATGCCTTTGAGCTGAGGTGCTGGAGAAGAGTACTAAATATACCATGGACTGTGAGAACCAACAAGTTCATCCTAGAGAAGGTTAAACTGAGTTTTTCCTTGGAAGCATGTATTCTGAAGCTTCATCTGACACACTTTGGACATTTTGCAAGTCCTTGGAGAGGGACATCATGCTTGGGAGGGTGGAGGGACAGTGCAGGAGAGGAAGACCCTTGATGAGATGGATTGATTCAGTGACTGGGGTAATGGAGGTAGGTTTGTCAAAGACAGTGAGATTGGCACAGGAGAGAGCAGGGTTTAGGGCTGTTGTACATAGGGGTCACTATGAGTCCCAGGCAACTTGACAGCACATAACAACAACATAACACTTATGTTAAATATAATCACCATGCGTGAGTCAAATTCCTTGGCATTCAAAAGAATCCTCACATTAACCATTGAATTCATTTGATGTTGGTATAAAGCTATAAAATACCTGCTTTGTTATTGCTGTATTTGGCAAGCATTTATTCCTTTTTTTCCTTGTGCCAGGTTCTGTGCTAGGGACCACAATTCTAATGAGTCAGTGACATCTCTGTTAGATTGGAGTCACAATGAGTGTAATATGCTAGTGTGTTAGCAAGTAAAACAAAAGTGCTCCTAGAAAGGGTAGCAAGCTGTATTGTTGAAATAAAGACAAACATGGAGTCAGAAGGAAGAAAGTAGAAGTTCTGCCAAGAAAATAAGGATGCTCTCTTTAAGGAGACGGCATTAAGACTGGACAGCAGCACTAACTGGCCCTCTCTGGGACTGTTGCACAGCCTCCTTGGGGGTGTCCCAGTGTCCACATTTAAAACAAGGGGAGAAGGTGCTCCCTACTCTGGGCCTGGTGGCGTCATCAGCAGGAGTGAGGAAGAGCCACGTTGATGAAGTGACAGCTGGCCCTCTGCCAGACCAATCAGCAACGAAGAAAAGTGCTCATTTCGTTTCATTATTAGGAAGGTAAGATTTCTGGTGAACAACACTCGTGAATCTGGCTTCACTCCTTGGCTGGTCACCCCGAAAGTGAAGTGGGTCCCAGCTTCCGACCCACTGATTCCTCTGCCTGGAGAACTTTCCTCTCCTGTTTTATTCTTTTCTTTTTTTTAGCATTTAATGTTTATTATTATTGTGATTTTGATGAAAATTTACAGAAAGGTAGGGTCCATTCATTGATATACATTTTCCTCCCTGCCAACCTCCCAATCACTTGGCAATGCACTTCTTGCTCCAGATTGTCGTCATACATATAATGCCTAATCATCCATTCCTTTCTGACAATCCTTTCCTTCACCTATTCCTGTGCAGTGTTCATTTTCTGTCCACTCTTTTCCTGTTCCCCACCCCTTCTTGTATCAGTACTATTTTTGTAACAGTGGTTTTATGCAGTATTTGTTCTTTTGTGCTGAGATATTTCATTCAGCGTAATATTTTCCAGACTCACCTATGTTGTGTAGTGCTTTACAAGTTCATAGCATCATTCATCCAGCAAACCTTTGGATAACCCCACTGGTGAGTTCTCAAAGTTTCGCCTTCTGCTTCATTCAGTCAGTCAACCAAAGCTTACTGATTTCTAACCATCCATTGCCAGAATTTGGAAGCTTAGCAGTGAACAAGAGGGGCAAAACATCTCTGCCCACGAGAAGCTTCCCTTCAGGTGAAAAACAAGCAAAGCGAGTAAGTAAAATGCAGAGTGTGCTTAAAAGTGGAGAGCTGGCAGGCAGAGGTTGTATATAACTGACGTTGAGACTTGTCCATGAGTGAGGTTCCTTGAACAGCAGACCAACTTTCAGCTTATTTTATGATTGTTTTATCTCTATAAGTGATGCTGCTCTTTATTGCCTGGACCCAGGATAAAATGCCCTCTAATTAAAGAGCGAATTAAGTAGAATTAAAGCACTAATGACAAATAGAGCAGGAAAAAGGAATGAACGTGTGGGTGGGATGGGCAATAATTTTAAATGAAATAGTCAAGGAAGGCCTTTAATTTTAAGTTATGATTTTAAAGAAAGTTTTCAGAAAGGTTGGGGTTTCATTCATTGTTGTCCCTTTTCCTCCCTCTCCCTCCCTTCCAAGCAAAGGAATTAGCAAGTGCAAAGGCCCTGAGGTAGGAGGCAGTAAATAAGAAGGGGATAGTGACAAGTAGACTAATAACTGCTGACAGATTACCTATAGCTTTGGGGACAAATATGACTGATGCTCTGAGTGAGGGAGGAGAGGAGGGAAAGACATGGTGTAGCCTATTTCATAGGATTTCTCTGGCTGCTGTATAAAAGAAGGAAGCGGAGAGAGGTTGGGGGAAGGCGAGAACAGGGAGACATTTTTAGGAATCTCTTGTAATATTCCAGCCAGTAAATAAAGGTGGGCTGGATCAAGGTGAGAAGCAGAAGCCACAGGATTGTGATGACTCAATAGACGTGAGGTGTGGGCCCGTGAGAGGAGTCAAAGAAGGCACAGGTTCTTTGGACTTGCTATTAGCTGAGCTGTGGGTCAGAGGGGTTTGTGTGAGGGTTGGGAGGGGCCAGGTGAGAAGCTGAGTTCTGGAAGAGGTGTCTATTAGTCTGTCCAAGCAGATATTTCTAATAGGCGGTGGGTTCAGAAGAAATCCAGGCTGGAGATATAAATCTAGGAGCCAACATATAAATCATATTTAAAGTTGTGAGCCTGGAAGGGTGATGATGGATTGAGGAGTTAGTTCCAAGGACTAAGCCTTGATGTACTTCTTTGTACTTCTTTTGTCAGGAAGATGAAGAGAAGCCAGCAAAAGAGACTGAGATGAAGCAGCCAGGAGGAGATGGGAGAGCAGACAAGGGTGATGTCCTCGAAGCTGGGCAAACAAAGTGTTCCGACAGGGAGGGAGGGACCAGTGATGTCAAATGCTGCTGACGGCTCGGGCAAGTGGAGCACTGAGAAACGTTCATTGCATTTAGCAAAAGGAGCACATTGATGTGATGGGCTGAATTCTGTCCCTGCAAAATCTATGTCGGCTCTTAACCTCTACACCAGTGAATGTAATCCCTTTTCAGAATGAGGTTGTCTTTCCTATCTATGTTAATGAGACCAGGTTAATGTAGGGTATATATTTAAGTAAATTGTTTTGGAGATACAAAAACAGAGTATGTACAGAAGAAAGGTAGCACAGATGAAGGAGAAGATCATGGGTCACCTGAGAACAGAGGCTGGTGGGGATCTTTTAGGAAGTGACAGAAAAAGGGGTTTCCCCACAGCCAAAAATTCAGACTTCTGAACTCTCTCTCATACAGGGAGAAAATTTATTTCTGTCCTTAAAAATCGTCCATTTGTGGTGTTTGGGGTACAGCAGCACTAAGAAAATAAGACACTTTGTTGTTGTTGTGTACCATCATATGGGAAGTGCCCCACAGTTGGCCCTCTGGCAGGTTTTCAGAGGCAGTTAATTCCACAGGAGGAGATTGCCCATCCTTCTCCCAAAGAGCAGCTGGTAGATTCGAACCACATGCCTTCAGGATTGCAGCACAGCTTCTGGTCACTAGGCCACCAGTGCTCCCTAAGGTACCTTAGCTGTTGTTGTTGTTGTTGTTCTTGTTGTTGTTGTTGTTAATGCCGTCAAGTCAAGCTTTGTCTGACATACTTTGGACATGTTGTAAACAGGCACCAATCCTAGGAGAGGGACGTCATGATTTGAAAGGTGGAGGGTCAGTGAAAAAGAGGAAGATACCCAACAAGATGGCTTGGCAGAGTGACTTAAACAATGGGCTCGGCATGCCAGAGGTGATGAGCATGGCACAGGATAGGGCTGGGTTTATACGGTCACTAAGAGTCGTTGTCGACTAGATGGCACCTAACAACAGCAGCAGTGATTGTACACACTAAGGTCACATATCCTAGAATTTTCACAAAGGACACAAAAGTCTTTTTATTTTTAAGAAATAGACTTTCTAAATCTACTAGAACAAACTTGATGGAAATTTTTTTTAATATAAACACATTAACGACAAAGGAAAGAGATCAATTATTTGGTGATTGCTTTTATCATCTCAAGTATCTCCTGACTTAAGTGTTTTCACCTTTTTAAAAAAAATAAAATTTTTATTTTATGCTGGTTGACTTACAAAGGCTACATAGTGTTTTGTTGAAGATTAAGCCTTTGACTGATGAATCTAGCCAACTGCCACTGTAGAACACCCGTCAGTCACTGTAGAACACCCGTCAGTCACTGTAGAACACCCGTCAGTCACTGTAGAACACCCATCAGTCACTGTAGAACACCTATCAGTCACTGTCGAACATCCATCAGTTTCGAATGCAGGGATGCAGATGGGATAAAAAGAAGGCAAGCCATCTGCCTCTGGGACATCTACATCCTCTTCAAGTGTGGCCACACACTTCAACTCCGGGGCAAGCTGCCCTAGAAGCAGGAGCCCGGAATGTCTGTGCATATCTAAGTCAGAGTGTTGCTAGCTGTCATTGAATCTGTACCTAACTAAAGGTGACCTTGTGTACCATGGGACCAACAGTTGTAATCCACGGGGTTTTCATTGGCTGTTGTTTGGGGAGTAGCTCACCAGGCCTTTCGTCCTAGTCTGCCTTAGTCTAGAAGCTCCACTGAAATCTGTCCTGCATCATGGCAGCAGGCACCACTCCAGTGAGGGGCAGGTAGTTGCCTTGTATTAGATACATGAGCTGGGACGTGAACCCTGGCCTCCCACGTGAAAGGCAAGAATGCTACTACTGAACCACCAGTGCCTCATAGTTTAAGTCTATTCTGACCTTGCATCCTGGATTCTTGTCTAGAACATTGAGGGGTATAGGAGATAGCTAGAGGATAAGCTCAGCTAACCACTAATTCTTATATAAAAACATGATCCCTTCTCTCTCATTCTGAGATAGCCCTTATTTGTTGTTGTTGTTATTATGTGTAGTCAAGTCACTTGCGACTCATAGTGACCCTACATTCAAGAGCCCCAAACCTTGATTTATCCTGTTCCAACCTCACTTTCTCTGACACACCTACTCCCATTACACCAATCACTAAATCTATCTATCCATCTCATTGAGGGTCTTCCTCTCCTGCACCGTCCCTCCACCCTCCCAAACATGACATCCTTCTCCAAGGACTGGTCCCTCCTTGCAACATGCCCAAAGTACATCAGACAAAGCTTCAAAATCCTTGCCTCCAAAGAGCAGCCTGGTTTCTCCCTCTCCAGACAAACCTGTCCGTTCTCCTAGCAGTCCATAGTATATTCAACACTCTTCTCCAGCACCACAGCTCAAAAGCATCAATTCTCTTTGAAACATATAAAAGGCAACAGTATCCCTTGAGACCTCTTCTCTGTCCCCAGGTCATTAGAAGCGTGGCTGACAACCCAAGGGGCAAGGCCTTTAATTACTGTACCCATAAAGAATAAGAGGAAGTTCTGAAAGAGAGGAGGAATAGGAATCCAACTGGTTAGTCAACAAATGTTTATTGTGAGCCTAGGGAGCTCTGGTGGCCTAGTGGCAAGAAATTGTGCTGCCATCCCACTTGCACATGGTTCAAGGCCACCAGCTGCTCCACAGGAGAAGGATGGGCAATCTTCCCCTGTGCAATTAGCCGGAAGGTTAGCTATAAGTCAGTTCCAATTCTACGGTACACAACAACTGTGTGGTAAGTGTTGTTCTGGAACTTAGGATCACTGAGGGCCAAGGTAGACAAAATTCCCTGCTCTGTGGAGCTTTGCATTCTAGTGACAGGAACAGTGGGGTCTCAGGTGGGGCCTTTGTCACATGACAAAAATGTCGCCTTTGCCCAAGGCATGAGGGACACTGGCAGATTAGATTCCACCCCTATCTGCTGAAAGAGTGATTGCAGAGGCCCCAGGGACCCCACCCAGGCCTGTCACGCTGGCAGTGCGAGCACATCAGCCGACTCCATCTCCTTAGAGACGCAGTAACCCTCGGCAATCGGCTAGATCATCGCATGACCACGGTTGGTGGCGAACCCCAGGGCGGCTCTGGGGGATACTGTGGGGTCTGCTGCCTGCCACCTGCTTCCTGCCTCAGTTCCCACAAGGCAGATAGCACCTTCTGGGAGGTGGAGGTCTGCCACCCAGATAAGCAGACCTCCTCTGACTGCACCCCTGCAGCCCACTAGGACAGGAAAAGGCACCCTCTAAGAAGCCATCCCCCCTCTAGTCGTTTTCCTGGTGAACAGAAGCAACTTGAACACCTGCAGGTACTGGGGAGGGGAGGGGATGAAAGCAAACTCTCCTGACTTTTAAAAACTCCCACTGGTCACCAAATCCAGGGTGGCTTCTCAAACACAGTATTCTTTAGGAGGGGGAAAAGACCTCCTTCTACCTCTGTTCACAAAAACCTCAAACAACTCAGGATATAAATCTTTTCCCTGTCATGGACAATAAAATGAGGCTCCTGACATCTGTTTCCTTTAAGAAGCTCATAAAAAAATAATAATAATAATGCAGATGTGCGCGCTTGCTTGCAGATAAGCAGAGCAATGTCCCATCCCTGTCATGTTCCAGGGTCACTCCCTGGGCACTGCTGAAGGGACACGAGGCCCAAGGTGTGTTCTCTGGACACTTCTGGGTTCTCATCCGCAGTTAACTCCCAACCAGCAAGTTGAACAAGACTGGTGTTTCAAAACCACATTGAGGGAACTCTTTTTGTGTTTATTGTCTCGGCTTGTAGAAATTAAGACTTTACATACAACTGTGAAGGGAGATTTCTAGAAACACCACAGGTCACTCCGTAGTATTATAAAATTTCGTAAAACTTTTAAAAACCAACAACCTTGTACATACTGAGACAGTTTGCATGACACATTTCCTTCAATTCTGATATTAGTGTCCAGGTCATTGGGGCTTCAAAGCAGGTCATTCTAGTTCACACCTGCTGAGAATTCACTTCTCCATCCCAGAATGGCCAAATCAGAATGTGTCATTTAACAAGATCTCCTGAATCAAACTGAAGGTTCTGATTCAGCCTATATCTCAAGGAGGGGGGAGGGAAGGCCAATTCTCAGCAGGGGTCAAACTGGATTGAAGCCCTGGAAGGTAGAACCCTTGTGGTACAATGGACCTGTTTTGGGCTCTTCAGATCCTGGGGTGCAGGTCTGAGGAGGCTTTTGATTCCTTTGTTCCCTAGAATGTCTAGAAAATTCTCACCTGACCACACTGGTGTGAAGGAGTCCGAGTCTGACCGCTCAGAGCCCCTGAGGGTCCTGCAAAGGCCAGATCACACGAAGGCCCACGCTCAGAAGTGCCGCAGGGTTCAGGCCTCGCAGCCGAGCTTCTGGCACGGAACACGGCCAACAGTATGGTCTTAATTCCCTCTCTAATCCTCCCCAGCCTCGTTCCTGGAGCTGCTGGGCCGGGTGTTCTGGCACCAGGGGCCGTGTGAGCCGAGCTGGCCCCTTTCCCTGACTTTTTTTTTTTTAATGTTAAATATAAATTTTAAAATGTGACTTTGAGATGAAAGCAAGAATGCCAAAAGGAGGTCGATGCTTTCTTGTGTTCAATTACAGCCCTGGGGAGTACCCCACACAGGAACTGCTCAGAGCTCCAGCCAAGATGAAATCTGCTTTTCCAATAAGCACTTCAAAAGGCCGAGGATGTTTTTGGCTGGCTCCAGCAATTGGGAGGCCAACAGTTAATAGGGCTGGGCACTGAGGCAGGGCTCCCACCATCAGGGGAAATCTGAAGCTGCGCTTTACAATGGCTTTCTCTGCAACTGGAGTTACGGGGCACTTGCCTGGGTCCCCCAATGGCACACCCTCCACCTTTGAAGCTCATGGAACAACCCTTCCAAAAGTCAAGATACCGATCTCCTAGTTAATTACTTTCCATATCTTTTTTCCTTCATTATTTTTTTTCCAGGCCAGATTCCTTTACAATACGTTCTAGGCATGTTTCATGTTATTTTATGGAACTGAAAGTTTGTTGATGTGAATGTAGACTGTGGTAAGAATGTTGATGATCATGAAATGAGATACTGGTGGGAGTAGTGATGATGGATGGATGGATGGATGGATGGACGGGCACATGGATGAATAGATAGATGGATCAATGGATAGTGACAAGGGTAAATGGATGCATGGTGAATGAAAGGACAGACACAAGGATGGATGGATGGATGGATGGATGGATGGATGGATGGATGGATGGATGGAAGGAAGCATGGACACACGGATGAAAGGAAAGATACATGGATGGATATAAGAATGGGTGAGCGAATAGTCACACAGCTCAGCTGGTGGTAGAGGTGGTTCACAGTGCTGTGAGGCGAACGGGAGAAGGTAGAGTCGTGAGTCAGTTCTGACAGGATAACAATGAGTTTCAAACTCTCCCAGCTCTGCAGAGTCACTCCTGCCTTAACAATTGTGACTTGCGTAATGGGGAGAGAGAGAAGAGATCCCCTCCAGACCTTGGAGAGACCTCATCATGGTCCCTCTTTCCTGGAGGGGTGCTACAGATCTTGAAAAAAAAGAAGAAAAAAAAACCCCAAAAACAATGAGTTTCAAGTTTTATGTGAAAGAGTTCTGTACAGAGAAGCACCACCAGGTGTAGAGCAGGGATTTTTCAAATGTTGGTGTGTATCAATGACTCATTACAAACACACATCCTTGAGCCCCAATCCCCGGCTCTCATGAGCTCAGGAAGTCCTATACAATTGCAAAAGACTTACTTCCAGCCTTGCTTCTCAGTTAGACCCGTCCTTACCACTGACCCCACGTACCAGCCCCTCATGCTCCAGCCCTTCTGCTCTTCATTGTCCTCGCTTGTACCCAGTGTGAGCCAACGGAGCCTCCTTGTTTCTTACACGTACTGCTCGTCCTTGGTCTCCCTCAGTCCTGGAAGCTCTGTGGCGGCAGGGTCTGCCCTGCTCACTGATGAATCCCAGGAGCCTGGAACGATACCCGGTCAGAAGCTGTTTGCCGGAAAAGGCTACCTGAATGAAGAGGTGGTCCTCATGCTGGTGGAGGGAAAGAGTGAGCCTTGGTGTTAGACAGACAAGGGGCCAAAGGTTTAGGATTTCTGAGGCCCTCTCTCTTATCTGTTAGTATATAGTTAGTAGACCTGGTGACTCAGTGGCCAAAACACTCAGCTGTTAGCCACTCAGCTGTTGAGAGGGAGAAAGACGTGACAATCTGCCTTAGTAAAGATTTACCACCTTGGAAACCCCACGGGGCAGATCCACGCTGTCTGTCCTAAAGGCTTGCTGAGAGTCAGAATCAACTTAGTGGCAATCGGTCTGATTTGGACATTTTATACATTAATACAGCCGCCCCCCCAAAAAAAAACGCCCCAAACTCACTACCACAAAGCAGATTACAATGAGTTCAGGAGTAGAATTTACTCCAAGTCATAGAGAGTTAGAATTTCTCATCAGTGAAGTGGAGACAGCACCTGTGTGTTAACGTTGGACAATCAAGAGCGTTGGACAATTAGGCACAAGGTGGGACTCCACAAACATCCTTTCCTCTTCTGAGTGGACCTTTGCATTCAAGGCCCTCTGAACAGAAGATGAATCTGAAACCTCCTGAAACTGGGGATGGGGGTGCTTCCCTGCTTCTCACCAGGTGGAGAGAATCCATGGAGGCTGCTGTGTGATGGGGTGTGTAAGTCACCTGTCAGTTCACTCAGCTCTCAGCTCTGAGGACACACCTCTCCTGCCTTCCCTCCATCACTTCCTACCAATAGAAAGGACAGGCTTTGAGGCAGGGAACATATGACACTGCCCTCTCCCAAGGAGAGTCAGCAGACATTAGGAAGAACTTCAGTGAGGAGGGGTGACACAGAGACTACAGCAGCAAGCAACAATGGGCTTGGGCATGCGGAGGTCAAGAGGATGGCACAGGACTGGGCTGGATGCTGATCTGAAATCAACTCCACGGTGCCAAGAGCAACAAGGAGAGAGGGAAGCCAGCTCCTGCGAAGCAGATCAGGGCTTCTATCCATCCAGGAGACAGGATGTGGCGAGGACCCAGGACAGTGAGTTCAGAGCGCACATCTGGGCTCCAGCCCTGCCGCTAACTGTCCAGTGCTCTCAGACCTGCCTCCCCTCCTGGTCCTCAGCTTTCTTACTCATGAAACAAGAGCTCAGACCCCTCGGGCTCCTCCCAGAGCTGGTGTTTCCTGTCAGATATGACTGCGGCGGCTGTAGGGAAACTTGCCCAAACGTGTGACGGCCTAAAGCTCCTTGGCCAGCCCCCAACCCCATTTGAGAGTTAATTCATGGCTCAGACCTTTGCTGTCAGAGCTGTGCTGGATGGAGCCGGGTCTGTACTGACATCCCACACCTCTGCTCTGGCCTCCATCCACTGTGCGGGCCAGCTCTTGGCAGGGAAATCCTCTCTGAGTCCTTGGGGAGTTGTTGTCACCAGACCCCTGCGGAGACCAAGCTTGGCTGATTCATTCCCACCCCTCACCCCCATTGGCCTCATGCTGTCATGTTAGAGCCTGGAAGAAGATGCATAAAGAGTCTCTGAGGAATCAGTTCAAAAAGAGATTTCTCTGCCAGAATCCAGCTGTATGAGGAACCTAAGTAGAGCCTTCTCTCTGGTCCTCAGTTTCCCCATCTGAGATGGCCAAGCTTTCTGCCATGTGCTCAGTGCGGGCAATCCGGTCCTCTCCATCAGGGGAGTCGCTTCTTATTCATGTAGGAAGGTTGTTGTGTACCACAGAGTCAGAACAGACCCATGGCTGACCCTCTGGTGGGTTTTCAGAGACGGTTAACCATACAACAGGGGATTGTCCATCCGCCCTCAAAGCAGCTGGTGACCACAAACCAAACCATGATCCTTCCAAACTGCTGCACAGCTTCTTGCCACTAGGCTACCACATTTGGAAGGTAGGGGGCGCCGTTTCATCGGTTGGCCCTGGAGGTCAGGTGCAAATAAGGACTTATGCACCTATGAGCAGGACTTCACTCATAGCTGAATCTCCAGAGGGTTTGTAGAGGCTGTCAGTTGCATGGAAGGAGATTACCTGACTTTCTCCCTCAGAGAAGCTTGTGAATCTGAACTGCGTGTCTTTGGGTTGGCAAGTGCAGCTCCTACGGCTAGGCTATCAGCGTTAGAGGTGCCAAACTCAAGGTGGTGGTTGTTGTTGGGTGCCAATACCTTGGAAGTCAATTCCTTGTCACAGACACCCCATGTGACAGAGAAGAGGCTTTGAGGCTGCAATCTCACGGGGAACAAACCGCAGTTCTTTCTCCCAGCTGGGTGTGTGGAATCCGCCAACCTTCCACTTAGCAGCCAAGCACCTAAGCATTGTGCCAACAGGGCCCCTTAGAACTCTGGCTAAGAGGTACCCAAACTCCCGGCTAGAAGCAGAGATTAAGCCAGCTTCCTGCTTCTCAGAATTACCTCATCTTCTTAGAATTATGAACTGATGAAGCCAGGAAGGTCAGCAGGCATCATCCAAACAGACCATCAGTGTTCAAACTTCTTTCAGCCTTTCTCCAGATGAAATCTCACACCAACACGCCTACGATATCAATTAGATGGGAGGAGAGGCTCTTAGCCAGCCGGGATGAAATAGAACACACATGATAAAAGCAACGCTGGTGCCCAGGCAGGGAAGGCCTTCCAGGGGAGAGAGGGGCGCCCTTCAGCGGGCGGGGTGTCTAGGAAAAGAGCATTTCTGCGTTCTTCACCCCACAAGACCCTTCCCCATGCTCCTAATTACAGGAAGCCACACTGAGGGTGGAGAAACGAAGGTTTCAGCAACGCCAGAATAAATTCCCCCACCCTGCGCAGCCAAGGCACACAATGTTCTTTGCACACTGTCACAGGCCAAGCTGACCTGTCAGTCATGGAGGCATCCCCGCCCCGCCCTCTCCCACCCCTGCGGATGAAATAAATGGACTTTAGTTCAAAATGTCTGGTCCCAACGGCTCAGATAAGTCCAGAAAAGGGAGGTACAGGCAGGAAAGAAGGAAGAAAGGAAGCAGAGAACCGGGGAGAGAGAAGAGGAACTCAGAAGAATGAATGAATGGTCTGCTCCTGCCTGACCATCTGACCACTGAAACCTGTGGCATCCCGGGGACCCTCAGGGTCCTGACAAAGTAGAGAATAGTTGGAGAGCTGCAGGGAAGGTGGGGCCGGGACTAGTGCAACTCCCAGAGCCAAAGGCTTGACCCCAGAGCCGAGTCCAGTGACCTGCCTGGAGGAAGGGTCAGGGAGGACTTGCGCAGGGTGAGGCAACCTGTGTGGAGCTGCAGCAAGGCCCGTTTCCCCAGCACAGAGCACATCGCTTACGTCAAGCGCGGCTGGACCGCGGCCAGCACTAAGTGGGCACAGATGCTCCGGGAAGCGCAGGCCTTGGCCCGGAGCCGCTCCCGGAGGCGCCGGCCCCCCAGCGCACAGAGCCTCCCTCCCCCGCCTGCGCGCTTCTCCTGCTCCGAGGGCAGGGAGGGCCCGGGGCCGCTCACCCGCCCGCCAGCCTCGCAGGAGGCGCAACAGCGCGCCCTCGTGGTCAGGGTCCGCAGGGCGCTGTCCTGGGAACCCCTGTCCTTCAGCGCTTCCAGTGTCAAGGTATTGTTGTGTGCCATCGAACTGAACCTTCAACTCAGGGGCAGTAAATTGCATCGGAGGAAATTGTCTTTCTCCCGCGAAGCAGCTGGTTGGTGTATCAGAACGGAGTACCTTTGCTCTGGCAGCGCAATTCCTTACCACTAAATCACTTGTCTCACATCAGAATATTTGGAGAGTTTTCTTTTTCCAATCTCGATGCCCAGGCCACATCTTATCCCAACTGTTAAAATCTCTGGGAATGGGACTTAAGCTTCAGTATCTTTAAATTTTTCTAGATGTGGCCACATTTAGAACCAGTTCTTTTAAAACAATGGTTTCCAAACCTGAGAATCAGAATCAGAAAATCTGTAGATACCAGGACTCCTAAGAGCACCCAAATGCACCACCACCCTCAGCTCCCTGGAGTTTTAATTCATTAGGTCTGTGTATATGCTGTTATTCTTAGTTTCTGTCGGCATGAACAGCAGATCTGAATCTTGTCCTATCTTGCTCTGTCTTCACAATCTTTTGTATGCACCTGTTCATTGTTCTAGTCACTATGTTAATCCATGTTGTTGAGGGTCTTCCTCTCTCTTGCTAATGCTCCACCCTCCTCAACATAATGTCTTCCTCCAAAGACGGGCCCCTCCTAATAACATGCCCAAAATACGTGAGATGAAGTTTCACCATTTTTGCCTCTTAGGAACACTTCCTCCAAGACATCCTTGTTTGCTCTTTAGGAATTCTAGGTACAGGATACTCAGTACTCTTCTCCAACACCACAACTTAAAGGCATCAATTACTCTTTGTTTAACTTTAAGATGCATAAGAAGCAATTGAAAATGTTATGGCTTTAATCTGGCACACCTCAGTCTTTAAAGTGGCATCCTTGCTCTTTGGAAATGTGGAAAGATCCTTGACAGCTGATTTTTCCAGTGCAGCACGTCTTTTGATTTCTTGACCACTGCTACCAGGAGTGTTCATTGTAGAGCCAAGTTAAATGAAATTGTTGATAACTTTAATCTTTTCTCCGTGTATCCTGATGTTGCCTATTGATCCAGTGGTGAAGATTTTTGTTTTCTTAATATGGAGATGTAATCCATATTGAGAGTTGAAGTCTTTGATCTTCTGCAGCAAGTGCTTTCAGTCCTTTTCACTTTCAGTGAGCAATATTGTGTCATTTGCATAATGCTGGCTGTTGATGTTCCTTTTAACCTGATATTTTTCTTCATGTAGTCCAGCTTCTCAAATTATTTGTTAAGTGCATAGATTATTTAATCAAGGTATGAGGGAAAGGACACAACCCTGACACACACCTTTCCTGATTTTACATCATGCAGTCAGTGTTCCCTTGTTCTCTTTGGACTACTTTGGTCTATTAAGTATCTTTAATAAGCAGTCAAGAAATCAAAAGACATCTTGTATTGGAGAACATTCTCTGTCAAGGATCTCTCTAAAGTCCTAAAGAGCAATGATGTCAGTTTAAAGCCATGATCTTTTTAATTACTTTCAGTGCATCTGAAAGTTGGGAAATTAATAAGGATGACAGAAGGATCTGTGCCTTTCAGTGTCTTTGAATTGTGGTATTGGAGAAGACTAGTAAATATTCCAAGGACTTCAGAAAGGACAAGCATGTTTGTCATGGAGGAAGTAAATCAGGGTGCTCCTTATAGGGAACCGTGGTGAAACTTCATCTCACATGCTTTGGGCATGTTGTCAGGGTCAGGAGAGACCAATTCTTGAAAAAAGACATCATGCTTGAGAAAGGTAAAGGGACAGAGAAAGAGAAGAAGAGCCCTGGCAAGATGAATTGACACAGTGATTATAATAATGGGCTGGAGCGTATAAAAGACTATAAAAATGGCACAGCATAGGAAAGGTTCAGATCTATTGTTCATAAGGTTGCTATGAGTTGTAGTCAATTTGACGGCAACCTAACAATAAGAAGTTTCCAAGGGATGCGGAAGCTGTCCACCCCAGAAACACTTTTGTGAACAGGGCTAAGCCCTTGCTCCTCCAGGTGTGGACCAAGGGACTCAGAATCAGCATCACCTGGGAGCTAGTCAGACATGCAGACAGAGAGTCCCACCTTGGGTCCACCGAGCAAGAACTTGCAGTTCAACAAGATATATCTGATTCAGATGATGCTGACATTTAGACATTCTGTTCTAAACACCATTAAACATCACTAAGTTGTGTCGAGTGATGACAAAAACTATCAGAGAACCAGAGGGAACTCTAAGATTATCTGACCCAATATTATTTATTGCATGGCAGAGGAGGGGAACTGAGTTCAGAGAATGGAAGGAATGTGTTCAGGGTCCCTGGGAGTAAGGCTGAAAAGTATTCTGATTTGTCCTGAACAAAAGGCTTCTCAAGAAGCAACTGTGGTTGTTAAACTTTGACCCTCACTCTATCACAACCCTGTGAGCATTTGAAACCTTATATATTCAAAGGAGTGATGGTGGCTGAATGCTAAGGAATCAAACAGCCAACTCAAACCCACAGCGTTCAAACCCATCAGCTATTCCACAAGAGAAAAATGGGCAATTCCCCCCCCCCCGTGATTTACTGCCTCTGAAAACCTGTTGAAGCGTCAGTTATGAGTCAGTTCTGGCTCAAGGGTGCACAATAACCAACAATACTAATAAAAGGGAGTGCTAGTGGCCTAGTGGACAAAAAGCTGGGCTGTCAACCCAAAGACAGGGAGTTTGAATCTGTCATCTTTGCCAGGAGGAAAGATGGACAATTTACAGCATTCAAATACCAATATCCACTAGAGGGTCAGCTATGGGTCTGTTCCAAGTCAATGGCACATAACAACCACATACTCCTAAATGTCCCCTCATCCCCCTGAGCGTACTTGTGAGCTCCAGGGAGTGATTGGGAGTTTGCTGGGCAGCAGGTATAAGACACAGGGAAATAGCAATGGAACATACTGGGGGTGGTCTGTGCACCGTGGCTCCCGGAGGCCAGGTCTGCGAGTCAGTGTAAATGTTGACTCCAGTGTCTAGACACAAAGAGATATCTTCTTTGGGAATGTTCTTCTGGATCCTCAGGGAAGAGAGTATAGGGCTATCTATATTCTGTTTAATATATAATAATATAAAATTATACTGTTTAATGTATAAAGGCCTGTTTATAAGGCACTAGAAGCAAATCTGTACAAACTGTGTGTCCTCTCCCTAAAGTGCCTGCAGTAGGCAGTGGACTCCGGTTTTGCTTTGCCAAGTCACCTGGCTTGTGTGAGTGACCAGAGGCATTCCATAGAGTGCCTGGACCGCAGCTATGTGCCCACTTGTCTAAGTCCAGCGTGCCAAGGTAAACACTTTGCATGGCCACTGCACCTGCAGGTGGTCTGAGGGACAGCACAGAGGACCAGAATGCACCCCTTCACTGTGTGGGCCACAGGTCCTGTTGGAAAGATAAGGCAAACACATGAATAAATGACAGGAGAGTGATACCAAGAGTGAGGAGTTTGGGTGTCCGCAGAGGTGGGAAGGAGCATGGTGTCTGGAGTGGGCAGTCACTGGAGAAGTGCATGGTTGGGGCTCAGGGAAACCAGCATGGGCTTCATGGTAACCATGGTACTGCTTGAATGTGTTCCCCAATCTGTTTGAGCTCGGTCTTCACAGCCTAAACTCCTCTTCCTCCCTGTCCGCACAGGACAGAGGTGAGGCTTGGGGCTCCTCTGGGGTCTGTAAAAGGATGGTCTTGGCTGGACAAGAAGGCTCCCCAGACCACTCAGTTCGAAGCTGATGAGCTACAGCTCATCCCCGGTCCCCTGGAAAACCATCTGAGTGATGGTGCAAGAAAGTAACACCGATAAACATTTTGGGGAGTCTGAATCTTCTAGAACTGCACACAGCGCCTACATGCAAACCTCTAGCTTCAGAAAATGATGATGAACCAATCACTAAGGGTCTTTGTATGGCTGTATTATTTTAGAGGACACATTTTCATATTCTGTGTTCATTCCCATTCATCCTGAAAAGCTCTGGGCAAATGATCAATGTTTCATTGTTAAGTCAAAGCAGGGTGGGTATTTGTTTACCTCTAACAGATCTTGATTTTTCTGGCATTCCTAGCCACAAGGCTCTTATCAGCTTCACTGAAAACAAAGCCACTGAGCTTAAACATTAACCAGGGTTGTTGAGAATGGTGCTGAAACCTACAGGCCTAGTGTTAGAAGAGGAGGGGCCCCCACTCTCTGGTTTGTTGTTCAAACAGGAAGGGGGCCTGGGGGCAGGACCTGTCTTAAGGGATCCCCATCTTGCTGATCTGAACTAGCACTTTCTATTCAAGTTGGCAAACATTTGCTGAATTCTTGTGTAAGGCCCAGAACAGCACTGGGTGCCTGGGTATGAGAAGGGTTCAGGTCAGGTTATAGCCCTTGAACTTACATCCCGGAGAAAAGGCTCTGAAAGGCAGATATGAGGAGGGAAACAGGCACAAAGGGAAGAATGAGTCACCCCAAAGAGCATTTGCTGCAAGTCTCATTGAATTACTACTGACCCCCAGCAACCCTGTGTGTGCAGAGCAGACCCGTTCCATAGGGGTTTCAAGGCTGTGCCCTTCGGAAAGGAGATGCCTTTGTTTTTAGGTGCCATGGCGCTCACCAGGACCCGCAGCGACTCTATGAAAAAGATCACAGCAACAGAACAACCCTCTGCACCGCGCCCTGTCCTGCACCATCCTTGGCCTCTGTCACACTTCAGTAGTCGCTGTGTCCTCCATCTCATTGAGGGTCTTGCTGTCTTGTGCCAACAATCTACCTTTTCCCAGCATGTCTCATTCTAAGGACTGAATCCCCCAGAAAATATGTTCAAATCAAGGGAGGTGAAGCTTCATCATCCATGCCTCCAGTCACTTCTCCCAAGACAGACTTGTTGGGTTTTTTGCAATCCTTTTTTATTTGTTCTTTCTTTAGTCTTCCTCATTCATTGTCCAACTTTCGGATGCACTAGGAGAAATTCAAAACTCCATAACTTATATTAGATATATGTTAGTCTTTTTAAACTGACAGCTTTGCTCTTTAGCACTTTGGAGAGGTCCTTGACAGCAGATTTCCCCAGCACAACAATATTTTGATTTCTTGACTACTGTTACTTGTGATTGTTGACTATAGATTCCAGTAAAAGAAAATCAGTGACAACTTCCATTTTTTTTTCTCCACCATATTGTTTCCTTTTTTGGCCCAGTGATGAGAACTTTTGTTTCTTTGATGTTGAGATGTAATCCATACTGAAGGCTATCCTCTTTGATCATCTGCAGGAAGTGACCTTTAAATGGGTTAAGACTGTCAACTTTCTGACTAGCAGTCAAGCACATAACCATCTGTGGTACCAAGGACAAACTAGCAAAGAAGAGAAGACAGTCCAGGAGGGAACAGTATGGATATCTCAGGGGTGGAGGAAGGCGCATGGCACGTCTGGGAAATAACTGGTGGCCTGATGCTGCTGTGTGTGGAGTGCAAGACGGGAGGAGTGTGAAGGATGACATGAGGTTGGAAGGCAACATGGAACCAGGTGGGAGCCTACTCCAAAGCTTAGTATGACTGGATTAATTTGTCAGCCCAACACTCAGGCAACTCTCCTGTAGGGGGATGTTGGGATCATCTAGGCCAGAGATGATGAGGGCTTGCCCAAGCCTTCAGCAATATGGTTGTGAGAGAACTCAGAAAACGTTTGAGAGGCATAGCCTTCTACCTTGATGATTCCCTCAAGGAGAAGGGAAAAAGAAATCTCATTCTTTTCTTTCACCAAGAACGTAATTCTTGGCGAACATAAAGCTGGGAGTAGAATACATTGTTTAGATCCATTGGGAAACTCCTAAAACCTTCCTCTAGAGACGGTTCCCTGAATTTGCATTCTAGCCTCCTTGTGAGACGATACATTTTTATTAAAATCATCCACTTGCGGTATGTCGTGATAGCAGAACTAAGATAGCCAAGGAAGGGGCTATTTGGAGACTGATAACCAAGTCAGAAGAAGAGGCTTAGATGTTGGACTTGAGTAGACAGAGGGCACATCAACAGTGACAGGAGAGACGGAGTGGGTGGTGGCACCATCCTCTGAGTCAATCAAGAGCCATCCAGGCAACAGGAGCCCCACTATTATTTCAGAGAAAAATGTAATGAATGGAGTTGGTTGCCTAAGTGATGTAAAAATGAAGAAGCTTGATAAGATGTAGAGATAGTCTAAAGATAAGCAATGAGAGGAACCCACCACCATTATTTAGAGCAGGGGCACCACAAAAGGAGCCCAGGAATTTTATGTCCAGTCAGAAACCAGAGCTAGACTATCCAGAGGGAGCTTGAGTCTGGGAGGAGTCATAGCCCCTGTAGAAAGAGTGCCTAGAGCAGAGCAGAGGAATACTTACCCAGAGCCCCAATTCGTCTCAAGCTCTGGATGTCCAGTTTCTATTGGCTGAACTTCCTTGGAAACTCATAAAGCAAGGAACCTAGAGAACATCTCTGCAGAGACGCAGATTAGAGAGGGGTGGGAACAGAGGACTAACCAGTCAATGCATGGGACACCAGAGGAAGTCACTGAGGAGGGAAGACAGTGTGAGATGCCGTGCTTCCCAGAAAGGGATAGTGAGGATACGATTAAAGACTCAGATGTGGAGCTCTGGTAGCCTAGTGGCAAGAAGCTGCACTGCAATCCAGAGGTATGAGGTTCAAATCCACCAGATGCTCTGCTGGAGAAGGAGGGGCAATCTCCTCCTGTACCAGTAAGATCCAATTTGACAGTACACAGGAAGGGCAGAGAAGGGCAGGGCAGGGCAGGACAGGGAAGAAGACGACCCAGGCAAAGGCTGATTCACGTCTGAGTCACACTCTCAATTCTGAGTCCCATGGGTAGGAAAGACAAGGTTGTGTCAGCTGACCTGTGTTGGTTAAAGTTGTGTGTCAACTTCTCTGGTTAGGCAGTTACAATGCAGTCATTTTCTTCATGAGATCTACTTTGAACAACCTATCAGGTGAAAGGAAGTTTTCTCAAAGATGTGAACAGCATCAAATATATATGAGCATTCTTGCAAAGCTTTCTTGCTTTTTGCTTAATCAGGATCCTGCATCTGACTCATCACCATCTGACCTCCTATTCTTTTGACGTGAGCCAGCAGCCTACCATATTGCCTATTGATCTTGGATTCATCAAGCATTGAGCCAACAACCTGCTGTCACACCTCAGGGTTGCCAGTTCCTATACCTCTGTGAGTTAGAAGTTTTTATCCTGACATCTGACCCACAGATGGAACTTGTCAGCTTTTACAAGAATTTGAACTATTTCTCTGAAATAAATTTTTATCCGTTTTTATCTTAAAAAGCCTCATTCATTTTGTTTCTCTAAGAACTTAGTCTAAGACATGGTAAAATAACAATCCAAGAACAATATGGGAGAGAGAGGATATTTCAAAACTCTTAGAACTGCAATTCTAACAGTATCTGGCTGTGTTACTTTGGGCAAGTGAACAATGTTCTCTGGGCCTTAGTTTCTCATCAGCAAACTAGAGATCATGCCATATACCTATTATAGTCGTAATCATGTAAAGCACTTTTTCATATTTTATTTTATTAATTTTAATTAATATTTACAGAAATTTTGCATTTTCATTCATTCATTGTCGCACTCTTTTCTTTATCTCCCTCCCCCCCCCCCCGTTCGCTCCTCTCTTTGAAAAGCAAAAGATAAACTGCACTGCAATCCCAGAGGTGCGCGGTTCAAATCCGCCAGATGCTCTGCTGAAGAAGGAGGAACAATCGCCTCCTGTACCAGTCAGATCCAATTTTACGGTACACACATAAAAAGAATAAATAAATAAATGAATGAATGAATGAATAAATAAATAAAAAATTTTAGAAAAGAAAAGCAAAAGATAAACTTCTTCCTTGGTATGCAATCCCCCCGACCCCGACCCCCCTGACCCTGATGCACTCCACTATGCAACTTTATTTCTGGATTCCTGTGATAATCATAATATGCTATCATATATCACTTTTAAACTGTCTCTCCCTCATCTGTTTCAATTCAGTATACATAATCTATCCAATTTTTCTCAGTCTTCCCCCAACCCTGATGTCAGTCAGTTTCTACAACAGTGTCACCATGCAGTATTTGTCCTTTTGTGACTGAGATATTTTACTCAGCATAATGTCCTCCAGGGTCACCCATTTGGAATAATATTGCATGAGTTCCTTGTTTTTCAATGCAGCGTAGTATTCCAGAATATACCACAACTTCTCTACCCATTCATTTGTTGATGGGTAAAGCATTTTTTAAGCTGTGAGATGTGTGGGTTTCCTAGTAATGTTGTTGTTGTTGTTGTTGTTGTTGTCGTTATATGCCATCAAGTCAACTACAACTCATACCGAACCTATGCACAATAGCTCTGAACTCTGCTTTAACCTGAGCCATTCTCACTATCTCTGACACAGCTACCCCCATTACTCTAGTTACTATGTCAATCCATCTCATCCAGGGTCTTACTCTCCTGTGCCTTCTCTCAAACCTCCCAAGCATGATGTTCTTCTCCAAAGACTCATAACATGTATGTCCAAGGCATGTGAGACAGAGCCTCAAAATCCTAACCTCCAAGGAGCTATTTGGTTTCATCTTCTCCAGGACAGAGCTGTTTGTTCTCTTGGCAGTGAATAGTATGTTCAATAGTCTTCTCCAGGACCACAACTCAAAGGCATTAATTTGTCTTCTGTCATCTTTAGTCATTATCCAGATCTCTAATGTATAGCAAAAATATTACAAAGACCATAGCCTGGATCAGGTGCACCTTAGCCTCTAGAACAGCATCAATGATCTTCTGGAGTTATCCCTGACAAAAAAATCTGTTGATTTTCCCAGTACAATTCATCTTTTGATTTCCTGACTGCTGGTGCCGAGAGTGTTGATTGTGGAACCCAGTAAGCTGAAACTGTTAATAACCTCAATCTCTTATCCATTTATTATGGTGCTGCCAATTTGCACAGTGGCGAGAATCTTGATTTTGAGCTTCTTGATGTTGAGCTTTGATTCATATTGCAGACTATAATCCTTGACCTATCATAAAAAAATTACATAAAGCACGGGACTTCCAACAAAAGAAGTGAATCACCTCACAGTTCTGGAGGCTTGAAGGTCAAATTCAAGTTGTTAGCAGAGCTGTGCTGCCTCTGAAGGATTTATGGGAGGCCCCTTTCTAGTTTATGGTGGTTCCTGGAAGTCTCTGATGCCATTCTCTACTGCTGTGTTCTGTGTGCCTCTGTTGCTGTATTTCTCCTCTTTTAATAAGGTCACTATACATATTGGATTAAATTAGTATATTGTTGTTAGACACCATCACGTCGAATATGACTCATAGTGACTTTATGAACAGCTGATCTGAATCCCATCCTAGTCTGTGCCATCCTCAGCATCTCTGACACTTGAGCGCATCGTCGCAGTCACCGTGTGAACCCATCTCTTGGAGGATATTCCTCTCTTATGCCATCCCTCCACCTTCCCAAGCATGACGTCCCTCTCCAAGGAATAGCCTCTCCTAGCATCATGCCCATAGTATGTGAGACAGAACTTTATAATTTTTGCCTTCAAGGAGCACTCTGGCTACACTTTCTCCAAGACACATCTGTTTGTTCTTTCGACAGGCCATGGAATATTCAGTATTCTTCTCCACACTACAACTCAAAGGTATCAATTATTCTACTGCCATCCTTATTCATTGTCTAGCTCACATGTTCAGTTAAGAAATGTCATCTCCATTTCTGAACAAGATCGTGTTCATAGGTACCAGGGGTTAAAGACTTGAATGTGGTTTTTGAGGGGACACAATCCAACCCATAGCAGAGGTCAGGCAGTGCTGGTGTCTATTCCAGGATATGGTGACCCCATGACTACAGAGCCATATTTGGAGTGAGGTCTGGGCTGAGTCTGAGCGCCACAGGGAGATCACACAGCCGTGCAGGGAAGTGTGGCACATGCCCGCGGCTGAGTTCTCCACTTGATGTTTCATTTCTGACGAGATTACTGCTCCAGTGACTCCGTCTCTGCCCCTTTTCCTGGTGATCAGCCATCCATATTTAAAATTCTTGAGATGGCAGAGTTGAAGTTGAGACCCAAGGATTATCTTATCCATAAGTAGCTGAGGTCTGTGACTTCATCAGAGACAACAGGGAAGCTACTGAGGAGAGGTCACCCACCCTTGGGACTCATAGAGGCCAGTGGATAAGAGAGGAGTCCTCAGATGTCTGAAGCAAGATGCAAGAGAACCACAGGCAAGCGACTGAGTGGCCATGATACGTCGTGTGTCTGCATACAATTTCCAAGAGTGCTTTTTTATTCCACAGTGTTCAAAGATTATGTACTTCCTTCTTTTTATATCGGAAAAAATGTCCTTTCCTTTATGACCTTATGTTGTTGTTATGTACCATGAAGTCAGAACCAACCCGTAGCTGACCCTTCACAGGATTTTTCAGGGGCAGTAAATCAAACAGGAGGAGATTGCCCATCTTTCTCCCACAGAGCAGCTGTGGGAATCAAACTGAGTGCCTTCACATTGGCAGTGCAGTTCCTGGCCAGTAAGCCACCAGAGCTCAGCATGACAAATTCCCACCTTGAAGGTTTTTTTCCCATCTTGCTTTTGCTTTGTTAGCCCATGAAATCTAAGTGTTACAATGTTGTTGCTGTTGTTGAGTTAGAACCACCCCATAGCTGACCCTCCAGAGGTTTTCAGAGGCAGTTAATCACACGGGAGGAGATTGCCCATTACCCATCCTCTCAAGCCCCCACACAGATGGGACCACTAAGGCCCTCACCACAGAGAGCCTGGGACTTCCCACAGCAGTGCTGTGCTCTGAGCGCATG
This sequence comes from Elephantulus edwardii, assembly GCF_000299155.1. Taxonomy (NCBI): domain Eukaryota; kingdom Metazoa; phylum Chordata; class Mammalia; order Macroscelidea; family Macroscelididae; genus Elephantulus; species Elephantulus edwardii. The sequence goes on from NW_006400117.1 coordinate 1,308,017, forward strand.
CCCAGAGCAGGCTGAGGCACCAGGGCTCCAGACTGCACCACTTCCCAAGCTACCTGGGCCTGGGGCAGAGCAGAGGAGCCCCACCCAGGCTTGCAGTAGCAGCCTCTGGACATTTCTCCATAAGGTTCAAGCTCTTCCCCTCCTGATGCCGCTGAGAGGCGACTTCATCACTCCCCTGGAGTCCCTTCTCTGGCACTGATGAAGATTGGCAGCCCCTGGAAGCAAGGACACTGGCTTCTTGAGCAATGCCAAACCCTTAGTGGAGGCTGCACCTCTGCCTGGGGTCTCTCTCCTCTCCCGCACTCTCTTCCCATACAGCTCATTTTCTCCACTGCCTGAGCCAGCAGAGCCATCACATCCCGATTTGCTCACGGCATCACTTAGATAACTGTGGCAAGTTGTACTTTCCTTGCTCTCATCCCATCACAGGATGAGGATGTGAATTGTGTATTGAATGGGTGGCCAATAGAAAAACAGCTGGTGTGCTCCTTAGAGGCAAGGAGGGTGAATTAGATGCCATTTAATCAATCGCTTCTCATGTCTCACCTACTTTGGGCATATTTTCAGGAGGAACCAGTCTTTGGAGAGGCATTTTGCTGGGAAAGGCAGCGGGTTAGTCAGAGAGAGGAAGACTCAATGAGATGGACTGATACAGTAAAGGCCTCAGTGGGCTTGATTGGACAGAGATCATGGAGACCGTGCAGGCAACGCTCAGCTCTGCTCTTCAAAGCGCGGCTGTGAGTCATAGCTGACTTGCTGGCACCTAACAACAAACACAGGGCTTCCCAACTGGGACACTGACCGGCAGCCTTCCCACCCAGAAGTGGGGTCTAGGTACACAACGTGGCGGGAGCTATGACTGCTCTCTCGGGGGGTAGGGGGGGAAGGTGAAATCAAAGTACTAGGGAGTGGATTCTTCCTCGTGGGACTCCGAGTGTGTCAGCGTAGAGCTGTGCTCTGTCAGCGGCTGATTTGTGGAAGTGGATCACCAGGTCTTTACTCCCAGGCACCTCTGGGTGAGCTTGATGGCTTAGCCTTTCACACACCAACTGTTTGCACCACCCAGGGACTCAGAAGTGAAGCTGCTAGGTCATCAGCTTGTCTTTCTGATCCCCCCCCCTTCTCTTCTTTCCTGTCCCTGGGAACCCAGCCACCATACTATGAGGAAACCCAGGCTTCACAGAAAGGTCAGGAGGCTGACAGACCACATCAGCTACCAGACAGTGAGCCCGCAGAAGTCTCCAGTCCCTGGATGAGGGCCTAGATGTGGTGGAGCAGAGGCATTCTGTCTTGTCTACATCCAGACACAAAGAAACTATGAGAGGGAATAAATGTGATGGCTGTGTTAAGCCACTGAGTGCTGGAGTCTTTAGTTATACGGCAGTTGACAAAAACACAATCCGGTGTCCATCCCCTAGGGCACTTGCTCTCTGACTCACAGCCCTGTCTCTCCCAAAGATCCAGAGGTCAGGGCCCATCCTCCCATCCTCACACCCCCAGCCTGGCATACAGCACAGCTCTCAAGGACCAGCTAACCCAGTGAGACCTGAGAAACAAGATGAGACAGATAAGATGTTCTTGTCATGAGCTGCCATTCAGTCACTTCTCATGGCAACCCCACCATGTGGGGTACACCTGAATAGAGCTGCGCTCGGTGGGATTTTTCAGTGGCTGACTTTTTGATCACCAGTTCTTTCTTCCTCAGCACTTCTGTGTGGACTTGAATCTCCAACCTTTTGGTTTGCAGCCAAATGTATTAACAGTTTGAATCACTCAAAAAGAACTCCAGGAAACCGAGTTAGGCAATTTGATGTATCAGATAGATACAAGCTTGTGACTCAGCGGTAAATACAGAATGCATATTTTACAAGGGAATGAAATTCGCCAGTGAGAATCCACCCAAGTAAATCTTTAACAGAGTTCTGACTTGGTCGTCTCAGGTCCCTTGGACCTGTGTCTGTGGAGTAAATGAATGAGTGAAAGTAGCTGCCCCCCACCCCCACCCAGTGTGGTGACATCTCTGCAGCTCAGATGTTCTCACAGAGCCACCAGGTCATGCTGCACTTTATTGCACAAACTGTGGCTGCTGAGTTAGCACTGGTGGCCTAGTGGCAAGAAGCTGCACTGCAATGCCAAAGTCACGGGGTTCGTGGCCACCAGCTGCTCCGTGGGAGAAGGATGGGCAATCTCCTCCCGTGTGAGTAACTGCCTCTGAAAACACAGTAGGGGAATATAAGTACACAACAACAACAGAGTGACTGCCAAGTGTTTCCTGAGTGACAACCAGCCCTGAGACCTTGGCCTCCTGCCCTTCTCAGTTCTGTAGGGCACGCAGCTCACTTACTCTCCATGCCTGTGCCCCACAGGGTGTACCTGTCAAGGGCCCAAACACAGAAACCGTACCCCCCCCCCACCTTGCTGTCTCAGGTCAGGTCTCCCTGAGTCCACGGTGGTGCCTGCTACACTTCCCTCGGGGCAGAGCTGCCTCCAGGCAAAAGACGCCACAGACACAGACTTTGGGGAGAGCTTCCCACTTTCAGTCTCTTCTGCTGCCTTCACTGGAGGCAGGTATGATGTAAGAGATGTGAAGAGGGCTGTACAAGAAGAAGTGGTCATGCCAGCCTCTGGTCAGGGGGTCCCACACCGCTGTCCCCTTATCTGCCTCCAACCACTGCCAGCTGGGTGAATACTAATCATGGTTACAGGTGCTATTGTATGTGTGTGGTTAACCGAGTCACCCAGAACGTCTCCCAGAACATCTCCAAGCCTCCAGGACTCCCAGAATCGATGGCTGTAAACACTGGAAAGGCAAGTGCAACAAATGAAACAAGATTAAGCTACTATCTCTGTTGCCAGGCTAGCACTGTGGCCCAGTGATAAGAAGCTGCCCAGAGGCACATGGTTCTAATCCACCAGAAATACATTCTCTCTGTGTCTCTGTCCTTTTTTTCTCCCTCTCTCTCTCTCGCTCTCCCTTTCCCTCTCCTTTACCTCTCCCTCTCTCCATCCTTTACTCCACCTCACACACACATAGTTAAAATAAACTAACAAACAAACAAACTAGAACCTATAATGTGATTCCCAAACAAATATAAAAAACCATTTTAGGATGATTGCTGTGTAGGATTATATCTACTCCTTTCCCCATGCAGAAACTAAACACCAAGCTGCGTCTCCTCTCCAGATGTCTGTTTCTATAAATATTTGGGGAGCACGAGCTGCGTCCACTCCTGCACACCCCCTCGGGTGAGGAGGGCCCCAGGTTAGGCTGTTCTCTGGAAACTTTCCCTCCACACCTCCTGCGTCTGGTCACTGTCTTGGAGGCTGACATTCCTCACCCTGAGGGACGGGCGGGCAGAAGGCGGCAGGCTGTGCGGCAGCCAGGTCAGCTCACAGCGAGCTGTCAGCCTGTCACTGAAGCCCCAGCAAGGCCATAAATAACAGCAATGAAACTGCAGAAGACGGCCCGGGCCTCCCCCGAAACACGCTCCCTCTTCCATCAATCTCCCCTAATGACTGCTTGGCACACAGGTTTCCTCCCCTGACCCCATCCTGGCCCTAAACATTCCTGGGGCTCCAGTGTCTCTTCCCAGGCACAGGGTGGGTCAGCCGGGAGCACACGACTGTGAGGGGTCCCCTACTCTGACAGCGTGCTCTGAGGAAGCCGGAGACAGGTAGGAAAACCCCCATCACTCAGAAAGCCACCACTTCCAAGATGGGCACCTGGAAAGAAGTGGCCCCCACATTGTTGATCTGGCCTCTGTGGGTTCTCTGCAATTACGCATCCAATGCAGAAATGTCCCCGTTGGCCACTCCACTGCATGGGAAAAGCCCATCTTTGTGTCCTTTGCAATGTGGGTGGGCAAAAGCCAACTGCTGCAATAGCTCATCTGTTCGCATGCCTTTTGTCCTGGCATCAAGTGGCGATAACCATTTATTCCCATCTTTTGTCCTTAAGGTGGATTTGCATCAATTATCTCGCCACGCCACCTAGAAGCCGCTGAGTCCAGCTCTCCCCTCTCCTGATCACCTGGGACAGAATTGATGTGAGTAAAAAGGCTCAGGAATCAAGGCTCCAAGAATCAAAACAAGCAATCCTGGGTGTCACCGAGGGGACTCTGATTCATTGGGACCCCCGTGTGTCAGAGCAGACCTGTGCTCTGAGTTGATTTCCAGCCCCTGGGACAGCTCATCTGGTTTCCACAGCTCTAAATCTCACAAGAGGAGACTGCCTGTCCTTCTCCCATTGAGCGGCTGGTGGGTTCAAGCTTCCAGAAATGCACATTCGATTAGCAGCACGGACACTATGGTCACCCCCCTCCTTTGAATTTTGAACTTTGAATTTGAACTTGCATCTGGACCCTCATCTCAAAGTCTTCTTCTAGAAAAGCCGACCTCTGGTTATGCTGTCAAGTCAGTTCCAACTCCTCGGTCTCCCAAGGAGATCATCTTTACAGAAGCACACACCTTGTCTTTCTGTGGTAGGCTGGCTGGTGGGTTGAAACCATGAGTTAGCAGCTGGGTGCTTAATCACTGTACCACCACTGCTCCTTGAAATCTGACCTAAGACATAGTGACAATTGAGTGAATGAATGGCTCCCACCCTCACACCAGCTGGGGAGAGGTGCTAATGAGAAGTGACACTTGGCTGCAGGAAGAGGTCAAAGGAGATGAGCAGCCCTGATAAAGAAGGCTTGGCAGAAGACATGATGTTTAAGCATCCAGGAGGCTGCAGCCAAGATCACTGAAGAGGCCACGTGGCCCCTGTGTAGGATGGTTCCAGCTGCAGCTGGTTGGACAGAGTGTACAGGTTCTTCAGCACTGCCAGAATCACCTTTTTACCTACCTGACTGGGTGGTTGACTTTTTACGTCTGACATGCCATTCCAGACTGGCTCATTTTTGGGATAACTACGTAAACCAAAAGCAAAACGCATTGCCATTGAGCCAAGTCCAACCCATGGTGACCTGTGTTACGGAACCGAACAATTCCACGGCATCTCTCAGCTGTAAAGAAACCATGATAACTCAGGGATCAAGTGCTGGGAGGTTTGAACCTATGCGGTGGCTCTCCGGAAGATGACCTCATTATCTGCTCCTGTGTAAAGCACACCCAAGAACGGAACAATTCTCTGTCACCGGAGTAACAAACTGACTCAATGGCAACAATAAAGCTTACCACAGGAGATTTCCAGGTCTTTCTTCTTCAGCACCCTGACCCACTGCTGTGAGTAATTCCAACTCATTGTTGCTAGTTGCTGTTGAGTGGAGTACAACTCATTGGGACCCTAGGAACAACAGATGTGAACGTTGTCCTGTCCTGTGCCATCCTCAGCATCTCTGACACACTTGTGCCCATTACTGCAGACACTCAATCCATTTCATTGAGAGTCTTCCTCTCTTTCACTGACCCTCCATATTTTCAAACATGATGCCCCTCCCCAAGGAATAGCCTCACCTAGCAATATACCTACAGTATGTGAGATGAAGCTTTGCCATTGGTGCCTCCAAAGAACACTCAGGCTTCACTTTTCCCAAGATGTATATGTGTTCTTTTGACAGTCCACGGAATATTTAGTACTCTTCTCCAAGATACCAAGTCTTATTCTGTTATCCTTACTCATTATCTAGCTCTCAGATGTACAGTAAGTGATGGAAGAGATCTTGGTCTGAATCCGGCACACCTTAGTCTTCAAAATGACATCATTGCTCCTCAGTAATTTGGAGAGGTCCTCACAGCAGACTTGCCCAATACAATCCATCTCCTCATCTCCTAACTGCTGGTACCAAGGGTGTTGATTTTGGATCCCAGTATGATTAATTTTTTTACAATTTTGACCCTTTCTTCATCTATCATGATATTGCTTGTAGATTTAGTGGTGAGGATATCTGTCCTCTTGAAATTGAGACTCATAGCAACCATAAAAGAGAGAATTGCTCCAAAGGATTTCCAAGATTGTAAATCTTTAAAGCAGACTGCCACATCTTTCTCTTAGAGAAGAGTTGATTATTTCAAACTGTTGGTCTTTCAGTTGTTGTTGTTGTTATTTGCCATCAAGTCGCTTGCGATTCATAGTAACCCTATGTACAAGAGCTCTAAACACAGTTCTATCCTGTGCCTGCCTACCTAGCCATCTCAAACGTACTCATTCCCACCACTCCAGTCACAAAATCGATCCATCTCATCAAGGGTCCTCCTCTCCTTCGCCTCCCCTCCACTCTGCCAAACATGATGTCCCTCTCCAAGGACCAGTCCCTCCTTTTAACATGCCCAAAGTATGTCAGACGAAGCTTCAGAATCCTTGACTCCAAGGAACATTCTGGCTTCACCCTCTCCAGGACAAACCTGTTTGTTCTCCTAGCAGTCTATGGTATATTCAACACTCTTCTCCAGCACCACAGCTCAAAGACATCAATTCTCCTTCTATCATCCCTATTCACTGTCCAACTCTCTGATGCATAGCACATAATTGAGAAGACTATAGGCTAGATCAGGGGCACCTTAGTCTCCAGCCTGACGTCGTTGCTTTTCAGTACTCTTGAGAGGTCCTTCACAGCTGACTTTCCCAATGCAATTCGTCTCTTGATTTCCTGGCTGCTATTACCAAGAGTGTTAACTGTGGAGCCAAGTAAACTAAAACTGTTAACTATCTCTCAATCTCTTCACCATCCATACTGATGCTGCCAATTGGCCCAGTGGTGAGAATCTTTGTCTTCTTGATGTTGAGCTTCAATCCATATAGGAGGCTGGAGTCCTTGGCCTTCTGCAGCAAGCGCTTCACGTCCTCCTCCGTTTCAGCAAGGAGCGTTGTGTCATCTGCATAACTCAGGTTGTTGATGACTCTAAATGCTTAATCATTGTACCACCAGGATTCCCCTGCAGCACCACTGGCTGGGCTCAAGCCACGCATTTTTAACATAGTAGCAGAATTTTAAAAATCTGCCACTCAGTGACCTCTGTGGTACTTTTTTAACATTTACACCTGTTAGAATGGATAAGCTCTTTGCTGTTGCAAACAGTGGGTTCATTGTAGCAGAGATTCTCAGCCCCCACCCCCGCAGCCATAGTTTCAGGAGAGAGTTGTGTGGGAACAGTCACAAGTGTGGCTTCCGATTTCCTCTCTTCCCTGATGCCCACGTGCTTGTGAGCCTAGAAGTGGGAGGGAATCTGTGCCGGAAGCAGAGGTGTGCTCAACTAACCAGGACAGGAGTTGGTGGGGAAATGTTCTTCAGGGAGATAGTTCCCAGAGTGCTTTGCAGAAAAATCTTCCTGGAGCCAAGCCCTGCTGCCTGTAGCAGCAATTTCCCACCATGCATCCTTATGCTGGCTTTCCTCCTTCCATGCCTCAGGGTCCTGCTTCCCAGGGGCACTTTCCAATTGAACTGCACCCAAGACTTCACCCAAGCTCTCACTCACTCCTCTATTAGCAACATGGTTATGTTCCAGAGATTAGATTTTCATGTGAAATTTAACTTTAAACTAAAATGAAGGATGGCCACATCAAACCACACCTGGAAACTGCCTACATCATTACCTAATTGCCACATTACATCACAACATAACTGTCAAACAACTGAGGAATTATGCTCCAGACAAGCTAACATAGAACTTTCACCATTACAGCCAGCATTACACTTTTCCTGGAACCATAGCATTTGTTACTGCCAGATGTATGTCATGCATGTGTAAAGTATTTGTATAGCAGATGTTTTATTATTGTTGCTAATGCAAAATGTCAGATAACGAGATAGTTGATAAGCAAGGAGTAGGTGTATACTCAGTTATGACAAAGCTCTGAACTGCGTGGTTTCGTCTGCACACATTGCAAACATGCACTGTTGTTTGTATTACTGCTGGTGTTTTCATAGCTGCTGATTTTGTCAAGTTTTCCAGAACTTGAACTACAATAACGTAGTATTGCGTGTTGGTGAACTCATAGAAATAATTTCTTTTAAAATATAGTGGTAACTAAAGGGGGAAATGTAAAAAAACCTGAAAGGTTTCTCTCAGTTACTAATAATATTTCAATGTAGAAATAATAGTAATAATTTAATGTAGAAAGAATTCTAGCAGGTCACTGGTGACAATTCTGTCTTCAGTTTCACTGATTCTATGTTCCATCTTGTCAACTCTGCTCATATGTCCCTCTATCATGTTGACAGCCTCTGAAACATTGGACCTTATATTTTGAATAGTGGATTCTTGTTTTTCCAGTACCGCTGATGCCTCATTTGTTTTCTCTGCAATGTTCTGCATTGTTTTTTTGAGCTCCTCCTGGTTTTTGCTTGTAGTATCCTGTAATTCATCAAGTTTGTCTTTCATCCATTGGATATATAAAGTCACTCCTCTTTTAAATTCTGTGTCAGAAAGTTCCATGAGACTTTCTGGCTTCCGGGAATCCACCGATACTGTATCTCCCTTTGCGAGTGACATCTTGCTTTGCTCTTGTGTATTGTGTGGGATAGTTTGCTTTCTTCGAGACATTGATATGTTCTTGATCTGAAGACAGTGCTCTTGAGGTCAGTTGGGCAGCTACTCAACTTGTGTATTTCTCTTAACTTCTGACTTCAGAGAAATGTCAGTTCAAAGCCTGCGAGGGCAATCTCTTGTTGGTAAGACAGGTCAAGGTGCACCCGATTAAAGGCAAGTTGACTGCCCAGACGTGTAGGCACTGGTGCAGAGCCAAATGGGGTAAGGCAGGCACTGGATTGGAGTGACCGTAAGGGCAGGTCAAACACTTGGGGGACCTTGCTCAAACCTCTGCTGTCTGAGTGTGCTCACGATTGGGGTCCCTACTCAAATTCCTGCTGTCTGTTTCCTACCCAATGGTTTTCTGTGTTCCCTGCCTGGTGGCACTTATGCAGGTGCCCTCAAACAACAGCCCCTGCTCCAGCAGAGTCCTGGATCCAACAGAACCCGAAAAGTCAAGGTCAAATTCCCACCGACCCACTAGCCTCTGGCTGGTCTGCAGAGTCCACAGAAGCCAGCCAGTGGCTGGCTCGTTTCTGGGCAGTTGGTGTAGTCCAAGAGAGCTTGGCCAAATTCCCCATCAGTGGGCACGCCCTTAGGTGCTCTCCCAGGTAATCAGCAATGCCCCAGTAAATCCAGTCAGGATCCTACCGGCCTTTCTTCTGCCAGATTAGTTCCACAGCAGCTCGACTGATAGCTCCGGGTGATGGCTGGATCTGCGGTGATGTCCTGAGGTCATGGGGCTCTGGCGGGGACTGAGGTGCTGGTTGTGGAGCTGCAAGGGTGGGGGAAGCGGGAGGAAGCAAGGGGGGGCACAGGAGCACAGGGCTTGGACACTACCACCAGGAGGCAGGGGGTGGGGCTTGGGCGCTGCTGGGGGTTTATGCAGCGTCACCTGCGTGGTGGGGTCATGCGGGGTGTCACACAGTGGCGGGTAGTCATAGCTTCTCCGGGGTTACACAGTTGGTGGTGATTGCGGTGGCTGGCAGACTGTTGCTCCTCCCGGGTCTCTTAGAAGCTGGGGGCGGTTGGTTGCTCCTCTGGAGGCGCAGGGTGGCAGGCAGTTGCTCTCTACTTGCTCCTGGTGGGTGGGTTTCACAGTGGCTTGGCTGGTGTCTTTTGGCTGGGACTCAGCTGTTCTGTGTGTGGTTGAAATTCCAGCTTTCCTGGGGGCCTGTAGAAAGAGTTCACAACACAACTTTATTGTTAGAATTTATGTAATCTAGGAAGATTTAGTAGACTGTTGGTTAAGGAGTTGCTCTACTAATCCGAAAGCCTGGGGTTCAAATCCTTGAACTGCTCTGCAGGAGAAAGATGGGTGATCTCCTGACATGTGGTTTACACCCTCAGGGTCAGCTATGAGTCAGTTACGACTCATCACGACAGCACATGACAACACTCATATCATCTAAGAAATAACATTTGTCAAATACTCTTCTAGGGTTAATATTGAAAGGATCATTACTAAGAATTCTATGTGCACTGGTACAGGAGGAGGGGCAGGGGGCGAGGAGTGACACCCCAGTGTGGCTCCCTGCCATGTTGGCTAACGCTAACCTTGATGATGTCACCGCTGCCACCATCCTCTCAATTTATTCTCTTTTTATTTAAAAAAAAATTTTATATATTAGTTTATTTACAAATTTCTAACACAAAAAAACACCCCAAAATTCGAATACGTTTATTTCAAGAAGAGATTCTTCCTATTTCTCTCACCCCCACCCACCCATCAAATTGTACGACCCATGACTCCTCAGTTTATTCTTTTTACCTTTAATCTCTTATAAGGCTGGAAGCCACATGACTAAACTTGGTAGACTTGTGTCTACCCTCATAATTACCAGGTTCTGAGTGCAGGAGCATCCCTTTGAGTAGATCTCTGAGCTTTAATCTCTGGCATTGGCGACTTCTTGTGGCTGCTGAGACAGACTTCTCTTTTGTCCCTGATTTAGATTCTGTTTTGTGGGGTTTAGAGGCTCCACGGTGAAATTTTACACGAGTGTGTTCTTTTATTTCAGTTTAAATAATAGATGTGTTTGCGGGTGAAGGCAGCAAGTCTGATAATGCTGCAAGATGCCCTAGCTTTTGTGTTTGCCATTTGTTAGGCTATGCCGGTTTCATAGGTCCCATTTTTTTTTTCTTTTTTTTTTGCATTTCGTTGTCCAATCTTTTTTTTTTATTTTATTAAATTTTATTAGTTTCAATGAACACTCACAGGGATTCTGGGCTTTCACTCCTTCATTGCCGCACCATTCTCTCCACCCTCCTCCCCAGTTTGTTCTTCTTCCCCACCACCCGAATGTCTGTTTTAATTGTCCAATTGCCACAGTGCTTGTCAAAGTCAGTTCTGATTAATCTCCTTTGTCGGTGTGTCCTTTGCCATTCCCTATCACTCCTCCCTGAGAGAGACTTCACTCTGAGTCATAAGGAAAAGGGGATGGCGTATTCTCTTAGCTACTTCCTGCTGAAAGGGGATGCTGTGGGTTTCAGGGTGAAGGTCTTCTCTCACTACTCTAAAGGGCCCCTTTGGCAGTAGGAAACACATAGACTATTATGGAGATTGATTTTGGAATTTAGATGCACTCTTATTGATTGTGCTTGGCCGTACATGTTCATATCCTTGAAGATGTATCATGAGGGTGTTGCAACCTAGAAGACACAAATTTGACTAACAAGTTATAAGTACATGAGTCAAAAATTATGGAAAAGTAAAAGAAAAGATTCTTCCATTGTTTTGCAAACCCTCCCCCAGGTCCCCTCCACCATGTAGCCCTCGCTCTAGACTCCTGTGATGACAGAAATACTTAGTCATATATCTCTTTTAAACAGTTTTCTCCCTCCTCTGTTTCAGTGCAGTATACATTATTGACATAGGTCCCATTTTTAAGACTCCACAAGTTTGCCATATCCACAGATGTCAAAACAGTCTCTCCTTTGCACCACCCTCAACTAGTTGGACACAGCTAGCTAAAGCTATAAACTCTCCAAGCTCTGGGAACATGAGTCAAATCAAACCCTGGCAAGTCTATCGATAGCAACCAACATCGGAGCCCTAGGAAGAACAAAAGGGCAGAGAAATCTCCTGTAGTCCCATACAGAAAAGTCAGCTGGCATCTTCTCTCTGAGACAAGACAATAAATAGTGTCAACGTTGCTTAAGAACAGTGCCTTCCAACTCCCCAGCTCCTCAAACTGTCCTTTCTCCTAGTCCATTCCTTCATTCTTTTTCTTTTATTTTTTTAACTGTGTGTGTGTGTGTGTGTGTGTGTGTGTGTGTGTGTACCGTCAAATTGGATCTGACTGGTACAGGAGGAGATTATCCCTCCTTCTCCAGCAGAGCATCAGATGGATTTGAACCGCACACCTCTAGGATTGTAGTGCAGCTTCCTGTCTCTAGGCCACCAGAGCTCACCTATTCCTTCATTCTTAAAACTGAGCTTCTGTAGCTGACAAGGTGGTGTCTGAAGAACCTAGAAACACATCTCCTGTGGTGGATCCTCTTGAAGTCCCTATCACACCAGGGCTTTCAGGTTACCAGTGAACCTGCTTGGAAGTCTTGGGGAATTGCTGCAAAAATCCCACCTTTATGAGCCTTTCTGGGCCTTTAAAGCTTCCTATCTTATTACAGGAATACCCTTGACCATGGAGAATCTCTCCAGAAGGCTGAATCCTTAAAGCCTTAAATTTCTGAGACATTCAGCTTGACAAAGAAAGCCTGGTAGGCAGGTATTGGTATATCCTGGCCGACGGAATCAGAATCAAAGGAGAGACAAACAGCAGACCAGTCATATTGTCCTGGGCAGGAAATAGCAAGGCCCTTGGCATTCACAGATGGGAGAATTTGATAGACAATAGCTTCAGGGAAGACAACTTCCTCTTCTGCCAAAAGACAGAAAGCATAGTGCCTGGGCCCCATAGGAAGTGGTCAGGTGTACACCGCACACTCTTAGTACATCCACCTTTAGAGGAAGCTTATCCTTCAAGATGGCTTGCATCTGATGGCATTTCTAGGAAGTGGAGATAAAGGAACTGAAGATCACATCCTGTGAGAAGCAGCTACCCGTGTGAAGTTCCTACTCTGACCATGTAGCCTGGGGCCAGGATGATGGAAGGCACGTGAATCTGGCCTCCATCTGTGAAGGACTGTCATGGGTACAGGGGAGCATTAATAATAATCCACAGATAGGTGGTTTCCAAAATATCAAGTAAAGTCATAGCCTTACTTTGCCCCATGCTCCCTCTGACACAAGCCACCCACGTGAGTGCACCCTCCCTCACCCTCTCCCTCTCTCCTCCGCCCACCCCTGACCCTAACTACCCAGAGCTGAATCTCCATAACTTAGGGCTGTGTCCAGACATAAGAGGGAAAGCCCGGCCTCTCTCCTGGAACTCCACTGCTTCCAATAGGTTGCATAACTCTCTAGAATAATCCAGAGAACTCAAGGAAGCAACCTATACTCCCAGGTACCCATTTATTATAACATATATACATATAGGAGGACATACAGGAGAAGAGATGGATGCATCAGGCAAGGTATGGGAGAGACGCCAGCTGCATGAATCTTCCTCCACTCTCCCTAGGGACAAACTGTATCTCTCGCTTATCTTGTGCTTGGATATTCTCACTCCAAACCAGACACTGCCCAATAAGCAGGTGAGTATGGCCTTGCTTGTGCTTACCTATTTACCTGAAGGGGGAATGTTAACATTTTTTTTAACCTGTGATTTGTTGTTATTGCTACATGCCTTTGAGCCAGAACCAACTCATAGCTAGCTGACCTTCTAGCCTGTTTTCAGAAGCTATAAATCTTACAGGAGGAGATTGTCCACCTTTCACTAGGGAAGCAGTTGGTGGAGTTGAATCACCAGTGCTTTTTGATGGATGATGTGTGATGTCCCTCTCCAAGGAGTAGCCTCCCTAACAACATGACCCAAGTCTATATCCTTTTCCTCCAAAGAGCACTCTGGACATCATGCTTGGAAAGGTGGAGGGTCAGTTAAAGAGAGAAAGACCCTCAACCAAATGGACTGACACGGCGTTGACAGCAATGGACTCAAGTATGTCAGAGATGATGAGGTTGACACAGACTAGGACAGGGTTCAGGTCTGTTGTTCGTAGGGATGCTAGAGCCACACTTAACTGTACAGCACCTAACAACAACAAACAGGGTGTCTGTATTGACAGTACAGCTCCTTACCCACCACGCCCCTAGCCTTTATGTCTGAGCCAGTGTGACATGAGGATAAAGAAACAGAAGATGCCATCTTGTGAGAAGCATAAAGCATCTCTAAGGACGTTAAAGAGATTGAGAGGCTTCAAAAATCCACTTGAATGTGGAATCATGACGATCTCAAGATGTGAAATCCCCAAACAAGGGCAGGGATATAAATCATACCACCTATTATTACTACAGGTGAAAACTACAGCTCTCTTATTCTGATTAGTTTAAAGTGATTGAAGTCAAAGATGAGATAATAGTTTTTAATACTATTCATTATATCAATAAACCTAGAAAGCTTAATCAACTTAAAGATATTTAATATTAAATATACAGTTGTGAAGAATGTCTCTGGGTCAGTTAAAATAATAGTATGGTGGATATTTCTGGAACTGGGTTGTCAAACATTTCCTCTAAAGGGTGGCCAACACTAAGAATGGTTATTAAGGTTTTGTTATTGACACCATGATACATAGTGTTCACATTCTTAGCACAAAACAAAACATTGTGTTAATCAAAGAGGTGCTTCCCTAAGGAACAGAATTTTGAATCTCTGTAGGAGGTCATTCTGAACCTGAGAATTAGTTTAGCCTTTTCCCTTCACGCCCACTACCTCTTCTGGTTTTATAACCTGCAATGCACCAGATCAAAGATTCTGCTTCTAGATATGGCTGGCCTCTCTCTCTCTCTCCCAACTCCTACACTACTACAGCACTGTCCTACAGAATCAAAGCCTCTTTTCAATCCCTGCTAGCTACAGAGCACCTGGTAAACAGGAGCTGACTGGTTTCGTTCTATAATCATACATACGGTTGCTATAATTGGAACAACTACCTTGCTTATTGGGAAATCCACTTTTGTAATCTCACCAATTCAAGAATACAAAAAAGATTCTCCAATACTGCACTGAAACAGAGAAGGGAGAAAACTGTTTAAAAGAGATATGTGA
>NW_006400117.1:1323397-1334689 GCF_000299155.1 Elephantulus edwardii
GAAAACAGTGCAACAATGAATGAATGAAAACCCAAAATCTCTGTAAATGTTCATTAAAACTAATAAAATTTAATAATAATAATTTAAAAAAAGAAATCATTAAGACTTCAATGAATGTGCCTGATTGGAATATGTACAGATATGTGAATACATATAATGTATCACACCTCCTTTGGTTTTCTGAGGTTTACTACCAGGGTTGGACTATGCATCCTTATTCCTTTACATATGTGTATGTGTCGTTGTCTGGCTATTTTAGCAAGCAAAAGGGTGCCTTTGTTGCTCTGAAATTCCAAGGGCTATTCTCAGAAATCAGCGACAAAACTTGTACCAAGATCTCTCTCTGTCCACACAAGGTGTGTCCCCTAGGCGGAGCTGCCAGGGAATGTTTCCTGTCCAGAGCAGTTGCTTGTGTAGTTTGAGCTGCCCAGGGAAGGTTGGCTGCGTCAGGAGGGAGTGAGCCCACTGTCCCTGGGAGCCATCAATGATCAGGGGCATGGCCAGGGCTGCTCCAGAGAGATGGACGTAATAGTGTCTTCCTGCTGCTGTAACACAAATGCCATGAGTGATGGCTTTAAGAAAGAGAAGCTCACTTCCTCACAGTCCAGCAGTCTGAAGGCAGAGCTCAGGGTGTTGGCTCTAGGGAAAGACCCTCAGCTTCTGTGGCCACAGTGGTCCTCAGTTTCTTGCAGACCCTCACATGGCATCTGACTCTACCTGCCACCCCACTTGTTTTGTCTATGTCTGCTCTGATCATTTTATGGTTATTAGTTGTAGGATGCAGCCTAAACTCATAAAGACTTGTTAACACAATAAAGAAGCCTTTATTTCTAAACAGGGTCGCGTCCACAGGTTTAGGACTCCAGCATATATGCCAGGGACACTTAACTCAATCTACAACAAGCTGGACAGCTGTGGTCAGACTCCGCACGTCCCCAAGACTCGGTCTTCCTCCAAAGTCTGAGGGTTGAGACTGCGCATCCTCTGAAGAGGTGCCCACCACCTCCCAGGCCAGCTGGGACTTGGATACAGGCTTAGGTAGGATGGGCAGGAGGTCAGACCTTCCACACCCACCCTCTGAAAACACTGAGAGGAAATCAGTGCTCCGCACAGTCAGCCCCAGGTCACCAGATGAAGGAAGTTTTGTAGGCGCCCGAGAGAAATACTTGCTCAGAGGTGGTATAGCAATTTCATGTCCAAGAAGATTTCCTATTACAGTAAAGATATTTACAAATTGTGTAACTCACTAGTACTACTTCGATTAGTTGGCTGCAGAGGGGCAGAAAGACATGGGAGAGGAGGCATGTGTGCACGTGTGTTCATGTCTGCATTTTTATAGTAACCATGATACAGGTGTACATCTCTTGTCTAGTGTAGGAATGTTGTTGTTGTTGTTGTTGTTGTGTACCATAGAGTCAGAACTGACCTATAGCTGACCCTCCGGCTGGTATTCAGAGGCAGTTAATCGCCTGGGAGGAGATTGTCCATCCTTCTCCTAGAGTAGCTGATGGGCTCGAACCCTATGGCTTCAGGATAGCTGTACAGTTTCTTGCCACTAGGCCACCAGAGCTCCTTATTGTAGGAATGAGTACAGTGTTAAATTTTAATAGAGATCTGATCGCTATCTTAGAAGCATTCTACTATATTGCTTCATGTTTTAATTTAAATTACGCATTAAAGAAATGCAATGCAGTATTTAATTGCAACTCTGCCAATATCTAGAGACATGCACCGTTTGTTGTCTTTATAAAATTTTTGTCCCCAGGAATTACTGACAGTTTGTTTTATTTTGTCTTTTCCTTCCTGATTGAGTTAGTATAGTGTGTTCTTGGTTGTCAAAATATCCATGGCTTTGGGACTTTTAATCCATAAATACTTACGATGCATGAAAAGCATGACTCCATCATGTGTGACTTCAGCCAGATAAAGGTATACTTTTAAAATGTAAAAGGCCATAAATAATCTCAAGATGATTATGGGTGGCTTTTGTGTTCTCTGCTTTTCCATTTTCTATAATGCATATGTTTTAAAAGTTTGAAGAGAAAAAAAATTTTTTTAAACTGCATGAAGTAAGTCTCCATTGCTTGTAGAATAAACTTACCTTGTCTACACATAAAAAAAAGAAGACACTTTGCTTGCTCATAGTTGCTCAGAACAATATAGCTTCCTAACTTCACTTTCTCTCCAATGCAACAGGAACTTCTGCTCTGTTTTGTGATTCCTTCTGGTAAAGCAGCGTGAGAGGTACTCTTACACCACTGAAAAGGAGCCACAGGAGAGAGACCACACAAGGGAAAGTGACAGAAAAGAAAAGCCAGACCTCCATTAATGAAGCCCATTTAGTATGTTTCTGTTACCTAAAGAGTGTGTTCATCAGTCCCCATGGCCCCCATGGGCCTCTTTTCATTGCAAATAATGAATCACTCATTCATTGCTTTCAAGTCAGAACTTACTTATAGCTGACCCTCCAAAGTGTCTTCAGAAGCTATAAATTGTGTAAGAGAAGATTGATTGCCCATCCTTCTCCCAGAGAGCAACTGGCAGATTCAAACTGCTTGCCTTTGGGGTGGCAGTTACTTGCCTTTACCCACTAGGCCACCAGAGCTCCCTAAAGATTTCGTGATGTTCCTAGCACAGAATTTTTTAATAAATAAAAAGTTTTATGATAGCATTAATTAGAAATTAAAAGTTATTTATCATAAAATAATATTCATTTCACATGTAAATGCTTTGATAAGACTTTACCAAAAGATACAGCAAAGCAGTCATAAGCATTCATCTAAATGCACCAATAAAAAGATGAATTTAAGAGAAATTGTTTTTTGTTTATATTTGACATTTTAAAATAAGGGCTAATGTTTGTGTGCCCCCCCCCAAAAAAAAATATGTATTGGAATCCTAAGCTGCCTATCCGTATGGATGTGATATAATGTAATTGATTTTCATAATGCAATCTAATAGCATGTTAATAAGGCCACTCCAGTGCAAAATGTATTCTAAACCTCAGTCACTTCTGAGTTCTCAAAAAGAGTACAGTGGCCAAAGAAAAAAGCACAAACTGGGCAAAACAAGCCATCTGAAAATGCCAAGCACTAGGGAAAACCCTGGAAATCGAAGAGGAAACAATCTACACGCCAGACTCCGAGGTGGATTTACTGCCTCTCGAAACCCGCTGGAAGATCAGGTATGAGTAGGTTCTGACTTAACAGTACCCAACAACAAAACGGTCAGCGATTCAAATTCACCAGCTCCTCAGAGTGAAACAGATGGGTAGTAAAGATTCACTACCTAGCAAACTCAAATGGAAGGCAGTGTTTGGGTGTTTGGTTTACATGTAAAACATAAACTTAATGGCATGAAGCTGCACTGCAATCCTGAAGGCACGTGGTTCAAGTCCACCAGCTGCTCCCTGGGAGAAGAATGGGTATTCTCCTCCCTTGTGATTAACTGCCTTTGAAAATCCGCCAGAGGGTCCGCTATGCTGTGTACCATCTGCTCTGACTTGATGGAACACAACGGCAACAAAATGTACAAGAGTCTAGAATGAGATCACTACAAACAGAAATTCCTCCCACAACAACGTGTGTAAGGACGTTTGGAAGTGGTGGGAGCTGCAGGACAGTACCTAGTTTTTATGGCATTGTTCACCATACAGGACAGGACGCACCAGAGAAACTCAAATGATTCAGCATTTGCAAAACCAGCAGGGGGCGGTGGACGCGGCAGGGAGCCACAGCCTCACTCCTGCGCGCCACCAGCCTCAGGTCCTGGGAGAAAGACCGAGCTGACCGACTGCCGCTGCGGCTGCCCCTGATCCTGCGCGCACAGCTAACCTGGAACTTGCAGGAGAGAACCGCACTGTCTCCCAGCCTCCATGAAGTGTCTTCCGGGACAGAGTCAATGATCAGTTGTCAAATCTAATAGAGCTCATTTCTGAGGGTAAACGGCCAGCATTGATCTCCACGCGCTGTGCGGGCCCCCTAGGATCACTAGTTCCAGCGCGGGCAGCCGCGGAGCAGAGGCAGTCCTGGTGCCCTCCGCGCGCCCCTGAGTTGTTCTTGTCTGGGCAAGTCATTCTTCCATCAGACCACAAGGGGGCGTGCTGAGACCTCAGACGCGGCGACTAACACCCATCCCCACCCCAATGGTCCCTAACAAGGCCGGAGTTCACGCTCCACGGGGAGCTCAGTTCCCCGTGGGAGCAGACGGAAAAGAGAATGTGAGAAAGGATTGAAAATTGGACTTGAGCTTTTAAACGGTCTCGTCCATTTATTCACTCCTTTCAGTCGAGTCAAACTCAACTCCAGCAGGTTTTCAGTCTGTAAATGGCATGAGGAGAGATTGTCCATCTTTCTCATGAGTAACCTCTGGTGGATTCGAACCGCCAGAAAAACATAGTCTCCGGGTTAGCAGCGCGAACGTCTAGTTTTCTAACTATCACGTTCCCAAGAAATATAATGTTGAGACGTAAAAAGATGTTTTAACCTCTTCCCAGAAATGGACCAACAGGAATAGATAATTTCTTTAGCCAAGTACATGCCAATACTTGCAACTTCTCCCTCCCTCCCTCCGCTCATTGTTGCCTGAAAGCAATGGTGAGAGTAACACCAGCTAGCACTTTGTGAGAACTTACCAGGAGTCATGGCTTCAGTTTGTTGGTGTGAGAGCTGCCTTTGAGTCGTCCTGATTTCTGATGATCGTATGCACAATCAAATGAGAATCCTTGTAATCTACAGTGTTTTCACTGACTCACTCTCAGTTGATCACCAGGCCTCTTTTCCACTGTTGTTTGATACACTACTTGACTATCCGGCTGACTCTTCACCAGTAGTGCTGTTGTGGGCACTATTAAACCCAAGACGAATAGTATGGATGAGAAAACTGGGCTACAGAGAGATTAAGCTGTTTGCACAAGGGTCTTGAAAAAGAAAAAGATGGCAGTGTATTTCCATAAAGATTTACAGCTTAGGAAATCCTATGATTGTTGTCATCAAGTCGAGTAAGACTCATAAGGACCCCATGAACGACAGAGCTGAACTCGATCCAATCCGGTGCCATCTTTACCATCCTTGACACTTTTGAGGCCATTGCTGCAGACACTGCATCAATCCATCTCATTGAGGGTCTTCCTCTCCTTCGCTGACCCTCCACCTTTCCAAGCATGATGTCCTTTTCCAAGGAATACCTTCTCCTACCATGATGTGCAAAATATGTGAGAAGTTTCATCAACTTTGCCTCCTAGGAACGTTCTGGTTGCACTTTCTCCAACACGTTATCATCCAAGGCCATTCTATTCAGTACTAGAAGGCCACTCTGTGAGACAGAACTGACTCTGCAGGAGTGTGTTTAATAGGTGTAAGGAGCCTTTGTTGTTGTTGTCGTGTACCATCCAGTCAGAACTGATCCATAGCTAACCCTCTGGGTGGGTTTCAGAAGCAGTTAATCACTCAGGAGGAGTTTGCCCAGCTTTCTCCCACAGAGCAGCTGCTGGATTCAAACTGCCTGCCTTCAGGATTGCAGCACAGCTTTTTACCACTAGCCACCAAAGGAGCCTTTGGGTAGGTAGCATAAATGGTTAATATACAGCTGCTAACAGTTAGAAAGTTCAAGTTCATTCTGAAGGGCCTCAGAAGAAAGGTCTGGCAGTTGATCAGAAAAAAATCAGCCATCAACACCCCTGTGGAGTCCACTGTTATGAAAAGCTAATGAAAAGTTTGCTGTTGTTTTTGTGGACTGATGAGTCAGAGCTGACCCATAGCTGACTCTCTGGTCGGTTTTCAGAGGCAGCTGATTCTCAGGAGGAGAGTGCCCATCCTTCTGCAGAAGAAAGGTTTACACACAGAAACAATGATTCTTGTTGGGTTACCAGAGATGTGAAGGGAGGGAGAAGGGAGCCAAAGTCAGTAACTAGATATCAGACACATACTAAGATGAGTGAAGAGAAAGGGAATATATAATAAGGGGTAATTAACACGTCACTAAAGAAAAGGAAGATGCAAAGAGATGCACAAGAAGAAACACTCAATATACACAATCCTTTAATATTAGAGGTAATAAGTACAAATCTACAAGCAGATACATAGGCAGACAGGCAAGATGAAGAGATATGGGCCACTGACGTGGATTATATCAAGGACCAGACCTAAGTTTGACCAGTGGTATTTTTACATTCATACTGTATATGCCATAAATATACCCAAGTAGACAACAGAACAAGCAGAAGACAAAGCTATGTAGCTATCTTAATCATAAACAAACATGCCAAGGGAATGAGTTACAGCCTTGGGGTCTTGGAGGACATCAAGGTCAATTGGCATAATGGCCCACAAGATAATATTCCATCATACTTCATTGAGTAATGACTAGGATCTAGAAAGCCTTCAAGCACTCGTCTAAGGTGCAACTACCAGTCTCTCCCTGTTTGGAACAAAGAAGGAAGAAAAGCAAAAATGAATAGACACAATTCGCCCTAAAGATTAATGGACCACAAGAATCTCATCCTCCACAGTCCTGAGACCAGACAAACTAGATAGCTTCTGGCTACCATTGGGCTTTCTTTTTCTTTTTTTTTTTTAATAGGTTTTTTATTTTTAATTTTATACTGATTTATTTACAAAACTTGAATACATTGTTTTTCACAAAAGATCCCTCCCATTTCCTTCATGCCCCCATCCATTGAATTGTGCAATCCTATGATTAACACCCCACCCCTGCCCATCCTCGCCCCTCTATTTCCACCCTCCCACCACCACCGTGGATCCTCATACTCATTCTACAGTAATGGTTTTATACAGTGTTTGTCCTTTACCACTGGCTTTTCTTAAAGAGACCACAGCACAAAGTCTTGGACAGGGTGGGGGGAAATCTGAAACAAATTCAATAACAACAACAAAGCCCACGCTTACCGGTCTGATGGAGACTGGTGGTGGAACCTCTTAGCCGTCTTCAGCCGTAGAATAAAGCCCCTTCTCAAGGCTCAACTACATTAGACAGGACTACAAATTGACAAGAGGCAACAGGGAGAACCTCATTTCTTAGAATAACCAACCATCTAAGGTCCAAAGTGCAGTACTTGCCCACAAATGAAGATTAGAAGGATTAACTTAAATGAGAGTCACAGGAATGAAGCAGGAGAACTCTGGCTACAGTGCTGGTGTTATAATTAATGTTGTAAAACAAAATGTGCACAAAAGATTGAATGGAAAATCAATTTGCTTTATAAGTTTTCATTCAGATCACAATTTAAGTAAATAAAGTTAAAAAGTGGGGCCCAGCTTTTCAAGAAAATGACTTTAAAAAAAACACACACACACAAAGCACAAATTAAAAAGTGAAAACCTGTGAAACACAGTTCCATACAGAGTGAACATGAGTCAGAATTGACTTGATGGCTTTTTCTTCATTTGCTTCTGGGTGTGTGTGTGTGTGTGTGTGTGTGTGTGTGTGTGTGTGTGACTTAATAGTATTTTAATTTGTTGTTGTTGTTAGGTGCCCTTGAGTTGAGTACAACTCATAATGGCCCTATCAACAACAGATCTGAACCCTGTCCTATTCTGTGCCATCCTCACGCTTCCCGACACACAAGAGCCCATTGCAGCAGTCACCATGTCAATTCACCTGGTTGAGGGTCTTCTGCTCCTTCACCGACCCTCCACCCTTCCCAGCATCATGTCTCTTTCCAAATAATAGCCCCTTCTGGCAACATACCCAAAGCAAATGAGGTGAAGCCTCGTCATTTTTGCTTTCAAAGAGCACCCTGGCTTCACCCTTTCCAAGACATATATTCATTTATTCTTTTGACAATTCATGGGATGTTCAGTGCTCTGCTATAACACCACAGCTCAAAAGTATCAGTTCTTCTGTCATCCTTACTTATTGTCTATATCTCAGATGCAAAGCAAGTGATCAGAAAGACCATGGTCTGAACCAGACGCACTTAAGTCCTCAATCTGACATCATTACTCCTCAAAAAAGAAAACCTGTTTTATGTTTAGGTCTTTTAACTCATCCGTAGGTGACATTGGGTTGCCGAAACCATCCAATTGTATTTTTTGATCTTGTCTTCTTTAGACATCGCTGGTCGTCTTGGCTCTCACCTCAGCCAAGTGAGTAATCTCACTGCCCTCCTCACCCTTCTGTTCAGCAGTTGTTTAAAAACAGAGCAGGTGTGAGCCCTTCCTCTGCAAAAGTCCTGCCAACATTGCAAGGGCATCCTTCATAAATAAGCTGACTTCTCTCCACCTTGGACCTGAAACCCTGGCTCTACCTGGCCTTCTCATATCTCCTCCATTCTCATTCCTATCCAGTTGCCTTCTCTGGAATCTGCTGCTGACTTTCTCCCTGACCTCGCCCTGGTTGCCCAGTTCCGTCCTTGGGTTCTTCTTCCTTCATCGGGAGGGTCTGCTCTGCTCTGCTTGTTTGGCCCTATCAATCTCAGGGCAACCATGGCCCACTTTTGTACCCCTTCCTACTGCACACATGGGGCTCATTCCCCCTCCAGCATTTCACACAGGTCAACTGAACTGTAGCCACTGAACCCAAGAAGAAAGTCAGCCAACAGTTCATTCTGAGGAGACAGAGCCCAGGGATGGGAAAGGAGAAATGGAGGGAGAGACACTGGCAACTGAAAGTCAGGGCCTTCATTGGCCAGTTGGCCATGAGGATTAAGATGGAAGAGAAATTGGAGACCAACTCCAGCTCCTGGACGTGGTGGTTTTCTGGATGGGAACCCAAGAGAACCTAGAGGAAGCCTGAGACACATCTGTGGCTGTGACAGTGGACCAGGTCTTGCCAAGCAGACAGATTTCTGAAGTGGCGCTGAGAAGGGCTGAGCCCACAGAGGAAAGATGTTGGTCTATCAGTGTAGAGGAAGTATGCAGGAGATTACACTGGGTGAGGGAATAACAACAAACCCTGAGGAATCCAACATGTAAAGGGGACTGAAAAAGTCAGAGATGAAGTTGCATAAGAGGGTCATCAGAACCAAGGAAGTCAAATGTTCATGGCCTTGAAATATCGGAAAAACTGAGGACCGAGCATATCCATCCAAGTGGGACCCACTTACTCAGCTTCTCCTTTCTCCCCTCCGTCTTTTCCTTTTTCCCCCAGTTCAAGGTGGCCCAGCTCCTTCAGGGCGTTGCTGCTTAGCTTCAGGGTCTGCAGGCTGGCGAGGGGATGGAACAGCTCCTCTGGGACCTGCGTCAGGAGGTTCTGGGTGAGGTTGAGGGTCTTCAGAAGCCCCAGAGGGTGAAAGAGCCAAGCAGGCAGCGTCCGGAGCCGGTTCCCCTGCAGCTGCAAGGTATGCAAGGCGCCCATGTGCCGGAAGAAATCCTTGGGCAGGAACTCCAGCATATTGAAGCTGAGGGTGAGTTTGCCCAGAGAGGTCAGGTTAGAGAAGATGTCAGCGTTGAGGCTGGAGAAAGAGCTGCCGGTGATTTCCAGGTCCTCCAACCTGGGTAGCCCCTCAAAGGCATCTGGCTTGAGGTGGAAGAGCTGCACGTTGAGGAAGACCACCTTGGTGAGGTTGGGGCTGCCATGAAAGGCCTTGGTGCCTACTGTGGAGAATGAGGTCTCCACAAAGACGATGCTTGTGGCGTTGACTGGGATGTCCAACGTGGCAAGCCATCTGGGCTTCAGAGGACCTCTTATAATGAAAGCCAAACACCTCACATCTACCTTGCCAAAGTGCCATTTCATCTGTGTTTCTTCTGAAGAAATATACCGGAGGTGAGTGCTAACATTCTTTCTATTGTCTCTTGTGTTTCTCTGTATCAATCAAACTATAAATTTTAAGACAATAAAAAGAAATGGGACTTGGCTTTCTACTTGGATGTCAAAAGGACAGCGTTTCCATCCTGTATAGCTGGAATGGTGGTGAGTGTGCATCAGGAGGTGTTAGTGTGAGATGAAGATGAAAGCAAGGGGAGGGCACTGAATAATCAAAGACACTGGGTGATACGGTGTGTGAGGTTGTTCTTTTTTTCCCCTCCAGACCATGAAGTAGCCTTAAAGGGGGCAGTGCAAAGTGTTGTCTCTGGTTGAAAGAAGAAGGCTTGTGAGGGGAAAGGAGAAGGAGGAAGAGGAGAAGGAGGCTCTGCATGTGTATAAGGCCAAGCTAAGCATCACCTCCCGGATGCTGGAGATGTCACGAATTCCCTCGGCCCTGTCTCATCTGCCCAGGCCCTTAGGCCCTGTACTTAGGCATCCCCGGCCAGGGCCTCAAGAGACACTGTGACCCGGATGGAGCCACAGCTGGACTTCAAGTCCCACTCCTGACTGGCGTTGTAGGCCAGTCCCGGGATGCCCGAGCCCTGCCGAGAGGACAGCTGGATGCTCAGCCAGCGACACCGGGCCTCGTCACAGGCCAGCACCACCGTGCCCTCGGGGTTGCTGAAGGTGCACCGGCTGCGTGCCACCCTTTCCTCGGCGACCAGGTCCCAGGGGCTCCCCAGCTCCCAGTCTTCCAGGCCCGGGGCCTGGTAGCCCAGCCGGTCCCTGGTGACGGGGCATATCAGCTGCCTCTGCTCCAAGGCAGGCACCATTTGGCCCTTCAGATAGGCAGGGCCAGCGCAGTAGGTCTGGATGTTGAAGAGGCGGTCGCTGTACTGTTGTAGCCAGCTGGAGAGGTAGGCCAGGCGGCAGTCACACTGCCAGGGGTTGCCATGCAGGGCGACATTGAAGAGGTTGTAGTTGGTGTCAAAGACGCCCTCGGGGACAGTGGTGAGGAGGTTCTTGGAGAGGCTGAGCAGCTCCAGGTTGGACAGGTTTTGGAAGAGGTTGGGGTGCAGGACTGTCAGGTTGTTACTCCCCAGGTAAAGCCTGACCAGCTCCTTCAGGTCCCTAAAGACGTCAGCCGGGAGGTGGGTGATGGCATTGTGTGAAAGAGTGAGGGAAGTGAGGCGGCTCAGGTTGGCAAAGGTGCCCTCAGCGACAGTCTCCAGACGGTTATGGGACAGGGACAGCGCTGCCAGGCTTGGGGTGGCAGCGAAGAGATCTTCGGGCAGCGTTTGCAGCGCGTTGCCCTGCAGGCTCAGGAAGGTGAGGTTGCGCAGCGAGGAGAAGGCTGTGCGCGGCAAGTGCGCAATGGCGTTATGCTGCAGCCACAGCTGTTCCAGGCTGCGGAGCCGCGAGAACAGCCGTGCGGGCAGCTTGGAGATGACGTTGTTGTCCAGGAAGAGCTCCTGCAGGCTGCCCAGCTTGTCAAAGACGCCTTCGGGAAGGCCCGAGAGGGCGTTGCTGCTCAGCTTCAGGGTCTGCAGGCTGGCGAGGGGATGGAACAGCTCCTCTGGGACC
>NW_006400117.1:1334909-1345297 GCF_000299155.1 Elephantulus edwardii
GAGAAGATGTCAGCGTTGAGGCTGGAGAAAGAGCTGCCGGTGATTTCCAGGTCCTCCAACCTGGGTAGCCCCCCAAAGGCATCTGGCTTGAGGTGGAAAAGCTGCGCGTTGAGGAAGACCACCTTGGTGAGGTTGGGGCTGCCGTGAAAGGCCCTGGTGCCTACTGTGGAGAATGAGGTCTCCACAAAGACGATGCTTGTGGCGTTGAGTGGGATGTCCAGCGGCACAGCGGCCAGCCCCTCCTCGGAGCAGAAGACGTCCCACATGATGCAGTCACAGCCCTGAGGACAGGGCTGGGCAGACGTAACCAGGAGCAACAGGGAGGCCCAGCGCAGCCAGGCTACTGGACGCATCTCCTAGACCAGGGGGAGAAGAGGAGAGAACAGAAAAGGCGCCTTAGCAAGGGCAGCGTAGTAGATAGAGCGGCCCCTGGGCAGCAAGCCGGAATATGAGCACCTGTGCTGGAGGCTTATTAGCTCTGTCTGGACATCACCTGCTGCAGTGCCTTGTACTTTAAGGGATTAAAAAAATTCATTCATTATTGCTAATTTTCTTCTCTCTTCCTCCCTTCCCCCTGGCTTGTACTTTTTAATAGCTTGTTTCCATACCACCTCATAGAAGTCTTGCAGGGCACGTGGGGCCAATGTTCTCATTCCCATCTGATGGTGAGGTCCTGCTGGCACCTATCTGGTTTCCCTGAAAGCTAGTGACAGTGGCAGGACCAGGACACAAGTTTCCTGGACTTTCTATGTGTGGACTCTGCTTGTCTAGAGAGTAAAGAGCTGCAGTGTCAACACCAAAGCACATGGTTCAAATCCACTAGCTGTTCTGCAGGAGAAAGCTGGAAAATCTCCTCCCTTGCAATTTACGGCCTCTGAAAACCCACTACAGGGTCAGCAATGAAATGAGTCAGTTTCTACTTGACAGCACATAACAAGAGACTTTCCATGCCATGAGATAACAAGAGAGGTATGAAAGGAGAACATGAGTATTATAAACAATTCTAATACATGAAATGTGTCTCTGGGTGGTGCAAGCAGTTAAGTGTGCTGCAGCTAACCAAAAGGCCGGCAGTTCAAGTCCATGCACAGGTGCCTTGGAAGAAAGGCCTGGCAATCTACCTCTGAAAAATCAGCCACTGAAAACTGTATAAAGCATGCTGTTGTTAGGTGCCATCAAGTCTAATATGACACAAACATGAACAATAGACCAGAACCCTGTCCTTTCCTGCGCCATCCTCACACTTCCTAACACACTAGAGCCCACTGGGGCAGTCACTGTCAGTCCACCTGGTTGAGAGTCTTCCTCTTTCACCGACCCTCCACCCTTCTAAGCACCATGCCCGTCTCCAAGCAATAGCCCCTCCTAGCAACATGCCCCTAGTATATGAGGTGAAGCTTTATCATCTTTGCCTCCAAAGAGCACTCTGGCTGTTTGTTTGTTCTTTTGGCATAGTTCTCTTTCAATACATTAGGGGCACCATGGATTGGACTTGATAACATGGACTTAAGGTTTATAAAAACCACACACATTCTGACTCACAGTGAGCCTATGAGACAAGGTAGACCTACCCCACGTTTCTAAAGGAATTCTGATGGCCTAGTGGTAAGAAGCTGCACTGCAATTCCAAAGGCATGTGGTCCTACCAGCTGCTCCTCAGAAGAAGAATGGGCCATCTTCTCCTCTGCATTTTATTGTCTCTGGAAACACACTGGAGAGTTAGCTATGGGTCAGTTCTAACTCAGTCACACACAACCATGGCAATGTTTACAGAAGCGGACTGTGGCATCCTTTTCCTGGAGAGGTGGGTTTAAACCACCACGATGCTTTTTGCACATGAGGACATTGTAAGGTGGTGGTTGATTCAATGCCCTAAACAGTTGTGACATTTTAAAATTGAAAAACAGCACATTAAAAAGAGGGTTATTTCCAGGCTGGGAAGAATGGCCAGATTTTGCAAAGGTGTGTCTTCTGGTTTGAGGTTGAGACTAGAGTGTGGCTGTTGCTGGTAATAGGGTATGAGATGACTGGATTTGACCTCATATTTAAAAAGGCTTTTGGGCCCTCAGGCCTCGTTTTTGTGGTTATCCTACATAAAACAGGCTTGGAAGCAGGAGTGGCATCCACTTCCAAAAAAGTTTGCCACCAGAAACTCTATAAACTCTATGAAAAGATGAAAGTTTTGTGTTCAAGGATTTTGTTCATAGGGTTGCTATGGGTCATCTACGACTCTATAGCGCTTAACAACAACAACAACAACAACAACATTAAAAGGCCAGATTCAGGATGGTCTAGGGTTGAGAGCTCCTTTCTCTGCATGCAACACTTGCCAGCGTTTAGTAGTCTCCACAGCTCCAGTAAAGGGTGTGCCCTGCCCAGATCCCTTCTGCCCCCTTCACTCACTAACGGGCTTTACGGAGACTCAGATTCCAGGGTTTGCGTCACAGGCCTGTCACTTCCTGGCTCAGTGATTTAGACATGCACTTAATATATATGTCCCTCAATTTCTTTATCTGTAAAATGGAGTTGAGCAATGGACTGTGCTACAAAGGCAAGAGGTTCAAATCCACCAGGTGCTCCTTGGGATAAAGGTGGGCAGTCTACTCTTGTGGGATTTACAACCTCAGAAGAACTGCTGGAGGATTAGCTATGAGTCAGTTCTGACTCGATGATACACAACAACAACCACAGCACATTAGCTGCAAGATTAACAGAAAATATAGATAAACTTCTTTTTTTTAAGCCACTGTCTGATATGGAGTGAGAAAATAATCAACGATGCTCCCTCATTCCTGCCCCATCAGAACCGACGCATAGTAGGTTCCTGGGAAGTTTCATCTTTTGTCCTGTGATGATTCAAACCCAACGTTCATGTGCCAGTTAGCAGCCTGACATATAATAAAATCAACTCATTGCCATGGAATCGGACTCATAGCTGACCTACCATCCGATTTCCGAGGGAGATAGCCATCTGTCACCCTTGGAGCTGCTGAAGGATTCGAACCACCGAAGAGGCGCTGCAACTGGCTTAGCAGTGCAGCTCCCTACAGGCTTTAAGCATTATTATTTAGAGTTACAAGACACGTATTTGAACATCAAATAAATGTTAAAAAAGAATTTTTTTTTAAAGTAGAATGCATTTGGCTTTACAGTAAACCGAAAAGAACTCTCTCAGCACAATCCTAATTATTCTCAAATTACCCTCTCACAGATGGCAGGGGACCTCCTCCGCCTCTTTGCTTGCCGTCTCACTGCTGCCCTCTGCTGGCTGCCTCCTCCCATCTAAAGCTTCATCTGGCAACTCAACAGTCTCCAGGGGCAGAAGGTCTCCAATTTAACACCAGGTTTACAAAATTTCCCGTTACCCTTCTCCCACTCTGACACTGATTAACTTCCAGTTTTCCAAGAAAAAAAAATTTCTACCTAATCAATATGAAAAGGAACAGTTTTTCCCTGAGGAAATGCATAATTCCCGTGAGCCTCTAACCTAGGATTAGACCTCCTCCCTGCAAATGCTACTTCCAGGAAATCGTCCTTGGCACTGAAGACAAGTGTGTGCCTCTAGGCCAGAGCTAGGACTTAGCTTATTCTCTTGAAAAGGCATGCCCTGAAGGCAGATAAAAAGCAAGAGTGACTCTGGTTGAAGAGGGGCAAGAAGCCCCTGTCCCATGTCTGCCAACACCACCTGGGCCACCCCTGAAACGCCTACATTAAGTTCTCCAAGAAGTCTTGGAGAGGGGGAAGCATCCAATTCTCGTGATTCATAAAGATTTCCGTCTGCTGATTCCAGGCCTTTCTCCCTAGTCTATCCAACATACACATTTTTCACTTCCAGTGGTGAGGGCACTGATGGCCAGAAATCAAACCCAAGTCTTCTCATGGAAGGTGAGAATTCTGTCACTGAAACATCATTGCCTCTTACGCTTACTCTACACGCTTCCATCAAGGCAATTCTGACTCATAGAGAACCTCTGTTGGGTTTCCCACATAATAAATCTTAACCAGAGCAGACTATTCATCTTTCTTCCCTGAAGAAGCTGGTGAATCCAAACTGTCAGCTTTCCGGTTAGCTGTCCAACCCATAACCCATTACACCAACAAACTAAATAAAACTCACACTCATTGCTGTTGAGTCTGAATGATTCAGCTGACCCTCTAGCGGGTTTTCAGAAGCTTTTGGATTGGCAGAACAACTCCTTCCCACTAGCTCTCCAGAGCTCCCTAGCCCACATTATTGTTGTTGCGTGCTATGGAGTCAGGACTGATCGACAGCCGACTCTGCAGCAGATTTTCAGAGGCTGTAAATTGCACAGGAGGAGATTGTCAATCTTTCTCCCTCAGAGCAGCTAATAGATTTGAACTGCCTGCCTTGACAGCACAGCCCCTTACACAGGTGGTTACAGGCCACTAGAGCTGCCTATGACATCCCTTCTGCCAGCACACAAATATAAGCTTCTGGAAAAGAAAGATTCTGTGAGGAGACTTGCACTCAGCACAGGATCTGTCTTAGGGTGTGCTCTCTGAGGCTTTGTTGAATTGAACTCTCCAAGCCTGGGGCACCCTCTCTGCTACAAGACAAACTGGGTCCAAATGGCCACCAAGCCAGATGTGAGAGCAATCTCAAATTTTACTAAGAGTAAGAAGGGAGCACTTTTAGGTTTAACACTCCATAATGTTGACACACTGGTCACCATTCTTGCTAACCCCTTTCCAATCCTCCAAGTCTAGCCATTTATTGGATCTCAGATGACCAGTGATTACAGTGGGGCGGTGGGGAGGGGAGAGGAAATGCCATTAAAATAATAGACTGTGCACGCTCAGGTGAAAGGGACTTCTAGGTCACTTGAGGAACTTCCCTGTAGGGAGACTGAGGCAGAAGACCTGACTGGCTCCTAACCCGGAGTTTCAGTAGCAGCAGAGCCTGGGTTAGAATTTATGTCTCAGAGGAGAAGAAGCAATGTGGAGGGAATGGGAGTGATTCGAGAACGCAGCCTGGACCATGAGCCTCGTCAACAAGCCCAAGAATGAGATGACACTGGTTGTTGTTGTTATGTGCCATTGAGTCGTTTGCGACTCATAGCGACCCTATGTACAAGAGCCCTAAATGCCATTCTATCCTGTGCCAACCTCGCCGTCTCAAACACGCTCATTCCCACCACTCCACTCACAGAATCGATCCATCTCGTAGAGGGTCTTCCTCTCCTGCGTCACCCCTCCACTCTCCCAAACATGATGTCCCTCTCTAAGGACCGACTGGTCCTTGCAACATGCCCAAAGTATGTCAGACAAAGCTTCAGAATCCTTGACTCCAAGGAGCATTCCGGCTTCACCCTCTCCAGGACAGACCTGTTTGTTCTCCTAGCAGTCCATGGTATATTCAACACTCTTCTCCAGCACCACAACTCAAAGACATCAATTCTCTTTCTATCATCCCTATTCACTGTCCAACTCTCTGATGCATGACACGTAATTGCAAAGACTATCGCCTGGATCAGGTGCACCTTAGTCTCCAGCCTCTTGAGAGGTCCCTCACAGTGCTCACACAGTCGGTCAAGAACAACATGCAAGTGCTCATCAACTGTTGCAACAAGAAGCTCCTGGGCTGCCTAAAGGCCTTGGAGAGGCACTGCAGCATGGTACTGGAGAACGTGAAGGAGATGTGGACCGGGGACCCCAAGAGTGGCAAGAAGTCCAAGCCCGTCAACAAGGGTGAACAAGGACTGCTGCATCTCTAAGATGTTCCTGCGTGGGGACTCGGTCATCGTGGTCCTAAGGAACCCCCTCATTGCCTGCGAGTAGGGCCACCCCTGCCTCTACAAGCCCTGCCCCACAGCCGCCTCCTGCCACCCCTGGAAGACTTGCCTCGTGTTGGGAATAAGAAAGTCCCTGTGTGTTTTGGGTTTTTTTAAAATAGAATTTATGTCTCCTGTTTGTCCTCATCTCCCTTCCAGAAAAATCGTGACCATCACTGAAGATAAATGACGAATAGAGCTTCAAATCTGGCTGAGAGTGTGGGCCTCATCTTACAAGCCAAAGTAAAGTTGCCTTCTTTTCTTCCCTTTAGTCATTTTCTCTCCTAATCCTTTATCATTTGAAAATAATTCTTCAGAAGTTTACAACAAAGAAAGTGACCCTGGAATCCAGGTCTTCGAGCAAAACCATGGCACTGGCAGCTCCGGAAATCAGTATAGGAGAATTGGCTTAGGCTGGAAGTTGCCCCCGATCCCCAGTGGGCTAAGTCTGAGCAAAAAGTTTCCCCTCTCCTCATTGTATAGTTCTCACACATACCTCTTGATCCTCAGTGCCAACTGGAAGTGCCCAGAATGGGGAAATGAGGCTCTCAAAGCCGTAAGGGCACACAGCCAAGTAGTGAGGGGGTAGAATGATACAGTGAGGTGAGCTGAAAGAGCGTGCTTCCTCTGCCACACCTCAAAAAATGCCTCTTTGCTAGACAGTGGAGAGGGTAGGGTGGACAATAGAGGTTTAAGCAAGGCCTCACCCGCTGTTTACCACCTTCTCAGGCAACTTTGACTCTCAGTACTGTGAGGGCAGACCCTTCCATTCCCTTCTGCCCCCTTGCCCACATCCAAAGTTGGCATTTTTAGTTTTGGGCAGATAACCTGGTGGAGCAGCACATGCAGACCTTAGATACTGGGTTGCTGCACCTGAAGTTTGGTTTAGAATGTGGCACACCTCTCACGGGCCAGTCCCTTGGGTTTGCCCACTTTGCATCTTAAAGAGTATCATGGCAAGCAGGGACCCAGAAGAACAGCAACAAAAAGTTGCCATTGAGTCTGTTCTGACTCCTGGAGAGCCTATGTGTGTCAGAGTAGAACTGTGTATCACAAAGTGTTCAGTGTCTGTTACCTTTCAGAAGCAGAGCGCCAGGCCTTTCTTCCAAAGTGATTCTGGGGAAACGTGAACCACCAACCATTCCATTAAAGTCAGTGTGTTAACTATTTGCAGTACTCAGAGAATCCAGGACCAGGATAGGTCCTTTTAAAGTTGCCTGTGTCTGCTGGGATGGGGGGCAGGGAAGGTCCTCATACTGAGGATACAACACACTGAAAATTCCCAAAAAATATACTCTAAGCCTGAGCCTCATTCTCAGGTTATGTACTCAACTTCCATGTCTTTTG
The DNA here is from genome assembly GCF_000299155.1 of Elephantulus edwardii. Taxonomy (NCBI): domain Eukaryota; kingdom Metazoa; phylum Chordata; class Mammalia; order Macroscelidea; family Macroscelididae; genus Elephantulus; species Elephantulus edwardii. Next base: position 1,342,049 of record NW_006400117.1, read on the forward strand.
AGAGGCAGTATGAAAAGCAACTAGAAATTTTCATTCCAGAGTCACAATCTGAGTTCAAATCCCTTCTCCACCCCTTATTGACTGACTGTGTGCTGTGTGTACATGCTAGATTACTTGAGGTCTCTGTTCTTCAGTCTGCTCGTCTTGAAAATCAGGAGAGCAGTGCCATCTTGGTCAGGGGACTACCATGAGGACAGAATGAGGAAATGCCTGGAAACCACACACCCGGAGCCATGCAGAGTGGCCCCATTGGTCTGAGTGGCGCCCACAGCGGCCTGATGTGTTCCTCACACAGGTTCAAAGCAAACCAAACCCATTCCTGTCAAGTTGATTCTGACTCACAGAGATCTGATCCAAATCAAAGCCACTGCCACTGAGTCAGTTTCAACCAGCGACAATCTCCCCCCAGACGCCTGAGGCCGTGCATCTCAGCAGGAGCAGACTGCACTATCTTTCCCCTCAGAACAGCTGATGGATTCAAATCATTGGCCTTTCAGTGAGCAAAGTCAACATGGAATCCTTTATAGTACCAGTGATCTGAAGGAAACTGTCCCATCGAATTTCCCAGGCTGTCAATCTTGCCGTAGTTGGGCAGCTACATCTCTCTCCTGAGAAGTGGCAACTGCTGACAATTCGGGGAGCAGCCTAGAATGTTGAAACCTTTTAATGACTCAAGGGACATTTATGTCCCACTTACTTTTCATGCCTCTTGGCTTTATTGGAAAACTAATTTCCTGCTAACCATTTGTGCAGCAGTCAGAAGACAGACGATCCATATAACTGCTTGAAGAGGGAGGGATAGATATTATTTATATGTGTATAGTATAAATATTTATTATATGCCATACATGACTGTCTTGACATGATCTAAGTGGGGCAACGTGGTGCATCCTGTGGGATTATATGTATCCCAGTAACTTTCACATGATTCCACAGGACATCTGTCTCCCAGGGACCAATGAGGCAGATGTAGCCAAACAGCCTTACCCTAGAGTCCAGAGGGACATGGGCAATTCATGCACAACCAGTGGCAATTCCATTAATGAGAGGGGGGAAGACGTTCTTAAAAAAGTGTTTTAAACATTACTTTTGGTTATGACAGGGTCAATCATTGTGTTGTAGAGACGGAAAAACCTCCGTGCCCACTCACCCACCCAGTAAGCCAGCGGGTTGCATCTCCACAGTCCTTTTCTGGCTCTTTTCTCTACAGTCAAGGCAGACATGTAATTTGTTTTATCCTTGGTTTAAGGCATTATGGATTCAGAGGGCATCTGACCAGGATACTCCGGATTTGGGGCCCTTCCCTAACCCATGTCTCAGATTGTCTGCCATATATTATGCAATAGAACCTCAAGACTGGGTCGCTGTGGGGTTCTGTGGATGAGAAGTGGCCCTACGCGGGGGCTGAGGGGGTGGCATCAGAGGGGACAGCCAGGCAGCAGCAGCTTTTCATCAGGGCAGCCGCCTCCGCATTTGCACAGAGGCCAATGAAAGCCTGTGTCTGGTGCCCACAAGGACGTTCCAGGCTTACAGCAAGCCACTGGAGCTTGGCTGGTTCTGTTGTTGTTGGCTGCCCGCAAATGGACTCCTTCCTCCCCTCAGATTGGGTTGGTGTATTTCTGTGTGTGCCCCAAGCCAGTGTGTCATCCACCACAGAGCTAAGCCTCACTTCTCCCAGAGCCGTGGGAGCAGGAACTCTGGCCTAAGGCCCCCAGGGAGGCTTGCTTGACCAAGGGCTGTCTGAGATGGTGTCTACCTCAACAACAAGGCTGAACCCTGCCATTTAGGCTCCAACACCATCTGGGGCAAGAGAGGGCCTTCTGAGCTTCCCCAAAGCCTCAGATGTTTCCTCCTGGGCAGACTGGCTTAGACGTCTCTCCTTTCAAACAATAAAATAGGTCAAGTGGCAGAGACAGACCTGGGGCACTCAGGCTTCTTATCCCCCTCAGCAGCCCCACCTCCACCTCCCAGTTATATCCCAGGGAGTGAAGCCGCATCTCAGAGTCCCAGCTCCCCACATCCTTAAATTAACACGAACAATAATTATTCTTTTTGTATTTTTACAAATATAAATATATATGTTGTTGTTGTATAAAATAAATAATAAAGTATTATGCTCTCAACTACTGATCGAAAGGTTGGAGGTTTGAGTCCACCTAGAGGTGGCCCAAAGAAAGGGCTGGTAATCTGCTTCCCCCAAATCAGCCCCTGAAAACCCAGCCGAGTGCAGCATTACTCTGACACATGTGGGCTGTCCTGAGCCAGAATCAATTCAACAGGAACTGCACTGATGTTTGTGCTTGTTTTTGTGTCCTTTTTGTTTGTTTGTTTTTTTGGGTTGTTTTTTGTATTGGTTTTTTTGTTGTTGTTGTTGTTGTTGTTGTTGTTTTAAAAAATTAATTTCAATGAACATCTACAGAGATTTTGGACTTCCAGTCATTCATTGTTGCACTTTTCTCCCCGCCCATCCCACCTCCATCCCCAGTTCGCTCCTCTCCTTGAAAAGCAAAAGAAAAACTCCTTCACTGGTACACAATCCCCCCACACAACCCCCAACCCCACCCGGAGTATACTCCACTATGCAACCCTCATTCCAGACTCTTATGATAATCATAATGCCCTAAAATATATTACTTTTAAACTATTCTCTCCTTCATCTTCTTCAAACACTCTCCACACAGTCTCACCTTTTAACCCTTCCTTTACAATGTGCCTGCCTGTCCCTATGTCTCTGCTTTTACTTGTTTCTACTGTTCATCCTCAGGCTGGGACCTGAGTTCAAATTCTGTCACCTCCACCTACTGGCTGCCTAACCTTGGACACGTCATTGTATCTAAGTTACAATTTCCCCATCTGTTAGGATACCTTTAGTGGCTTAACGGTTAAGTGTTACTCTGACAACCCAAAGGCACACAGTTCAAATCCACGAGCTGCTCCACAGAATAAAAATAGGCAATCTCCTCCTGTGCAATTTACAGCCTCTGAAACCCTGCAGGAGGGCCAGCTATGAGTTGGTTCCAACTTGATCATCCATAATAACAACACCAATAGTTATGTCCACACCCATTACCTCTTTTATTCAATATTGTTTTGGAAGTCTTAGCAATAGCAATAAGACAAGAGAAGGGAATAAAAGGTATCCAAATAGGCAACGAGGAGGTAACATTATCCCTCTATGCTGATGACATGATAGTATACTTAGAAAACCCTAAAGACTCAGCAAGAAAACTATTGGACGTAGTTGACCAA
>NW_006400117.1:1347597-1367976 GCF_000299155.1 Elephantulus edwardii
TTATAGGAAAAAAAAAGAAATTATCAGAAGGGGCCAGACAGTATAAAAAGGCATCATACTTAGTCAAACAGAGAAGCCCTGTCTTTGACTTGACAGTACAATTCACTATGGACTATGTTAACAGTGGGGGTGAAAGTCTTTTTACTGTGGTCTTAGCTTGCATTTTCCTCATTACTAAAAACAATGAACATCTTTTCATGTGAAAAAAAAATTTCTGTACAAGTTGGATAATGCCATAAAACCAAACCTCTTGCCATTGAGTCAGTTCCAACTCTTATGATCCTACATTATTTGAGTCTGAACTGTACCCTGCAGATTTGCAATGGCTATGATCTTACAGAAGTAGTTTGCTGGCCTTTTTTCCTTGGTGCCACTGGGTAGATTTCAGAGATTAACCTTTTGGTGAGTAGCCAGGCTCAAACCAGTTTCTCTGCCCAAGGATGAGCGGCATCCAGTTCCTAAACCACATACCTCCAGAAACTTTGATAAAAGTTGATAGTTATAGAAAGGCTTCAGGCCTTTTGTTCATAAGGTCACTATGAGTTGTGCTCAACTCGAAGGCAATCAACCACCACAACATACAGACGTATTAAATTAAATAGTGAATATAAATCAGTAAACGCAGTGCTGGCAGTGCTCAATAAGGAATATGTTTTATTCCTAGAATGACCATATACTTCATATTTTATCTAAGTCAGGACTCTTCTGGGAATAAAGGAGAGCTTTAGAAACTAGGTCAGAACAACAAACACAAGCCAGACAGAACAAGGTAAGCCTGGACACAGGGTCCCTGCTTATCCCATCACTGATTGAACTCAGCGCCCTGCAGGCGGGACTAGTGGCCTTCCCTTTGGGATCTCCTGTGCCCAGCACCACCCAGGCTGATAACCTCAGGGGCACCTCCTTTGTGGGAAGAGGGTTACAGACATTGCGGCCCATCTGGAGCCAGTCTCAACCTCAAGCAAGTCTCCCCACCCACCCCAGGCCCTGTCTTCCTTCTGTGTTCCCAGGACACCTACCGTGAGGGGCTGAGTGTGGAGACAAGGCACCCTGCCTCTTCCTCGGATGCAGAGGGGTGTCTGTGTGCTTTGTGGACACGTGAACCGCCCCAGCACAGATCAAAGGTCCTGGCAGCGGTTCCTCCCCTCACAGCCTGTGAGTTCCTGGAATGTCACCAGTGTCACAGGACAGGGCAGAGAATTTGGGGCAAGACCTGTGAAAGTTACAAAATGACCCCAACCTGCCTCAGTGGGTCCTAAGCATCTTAAGATCTAAAGTGATGGACCTCCAGGGCCTCTACAAGGCTCTGGAAAGTTCCTAGAAGGCTGCTGAGGGTGAGTACTGAGTACAAGTCCAAGTTCTCCCTCCTCACACATGGTAGCCAGGGTCGGCCAGGTGGACAAGTCACCCCTGTCTGCTGGGAGATCACACAGATACCTGCTCAGGGCTCAGCTCCAGGAAATGGCCTGGGGGTGCAGTAGGTTTTGGTTTTGTTCTGCTTCTTGAATGGATTCATTTTTAAAGCCCTTTCTGGGTAAAAAGAGGACAAATGTTAATAGGGAAGCAAATTCAGTTCAATATGGAAAAAAACTTTTCTTTTTTTTTCATACTCAGGATATCCAAGGATGAAAGAAGGCGCTTCAGCACAGAGTCATTTTCCTGTCTCTGGAGGCAACCAGTCAGCGACCATAGAATGGGGTGAGTGTGCGGGGAATGAATGCACGTGGGTGAGTGGGAAGTCAGCATGCGGGTGAAGGCCTGTGTGCACGAATGTGTGTGAGAGATTACAAGTGTGAGTGTATATGTGTACAAGTGAAAATATTTAAGTGTGTAGGTGTGTATGAGGGTTGGATGGATATGAGCATGATATATGAATGTGTATGCTTAAGAAGTGCATGCTGAGGAGATGACCTAGACAAACATTTGAAGATTTTTTATTTTTGCTTTTTTAAAATTCATCTTTTTTGCACCTTTTTTCTCCTCCCTCTTCCCCAATCCACCTCACATAGCACTCCTTGCTCCAGATTACTGTCATATGCATAATGCGTAATCATATAGTCCTTTCAGACAGTTCTTTCTCTCATCTATCTAAAGCAGTGTTCATTATCAATCCACTCTTTGCCCATTCCTTCCCCCAACTGCCTCCATGTCTGTCCTATTTTGTAACAGTAGTGTTATGCAGTACTTGTCCTTTTGTGACTGAGACGTTTCACTCAGCATGATGTACTCCAGGTTCCCCCATGTTGTGTAATGTTTTCTTTTTCTTTTTAATACAATTTTTATTTTATACTGGTTTATTTACAAAGATCTTATGCACTGTTTTTCACACCAGATCTTCTTCATTTCCTTTACCCTCCCCTCCCCCGCTCTCTACCGATCAAATTGTGCAACCCTATGATTAAGACCTCCCCCTCCCCTAGTCCTCACCCTTCTGTTCCCCTCCCAGCTTGGATCCTTATACACGTTCAACAATAATGGTCTGATACAGTGTTTGTCATTATGGAACTGAGTAAGTTCTCTTAATATAGTGCTCTCCAGGGTCTCCCAGGTTAGGTAGTAATTTCTAAAATCATTGCTCCTGCATGCTGAGTAGTATTCCATTGTGTGAATGTACCATAATTTCTCAATCCATTCCATTGTAGTTGGATATTTGGGCTGTTTCCATGTTCTTGCAATAGTGAACAACACTGCTATGAACATTCGTGCACCTCTGTACCTTGGTTCTCATTTTCTCAGGCTATATTTCAAGCAGTGGAATAGCTAGGTCATATGGAATGTCTATGTTCAGCTTTTTAAGGAAGCACCAAATTGCCTTTCTGAGTGGTTGTACCATTCTACAATTTCACCAACAATGTATTAAAGTTTCTACCTTACCACATCCTCTCTAATATTTATTACTTGCTTCCCTGCTAAACTTAGTATCTCATTTTGGTTTTGATTTGCATCTTTCTTATTGCCAGTGATTTTGAGCATTTCTTCATGTGTCTGTTGACCACATGAATGTCCTCCTCTATGAAAAGTCTTTCCATGTCTGTTGCCATTTTGTAATTAAATTAGCAGTCTTTTTCTTCTGGAGACCCAGTGTTCTGTATACATTTGTTATGAGGCCCTTATCTGAGAGGGTATTGCCAAATATTTGTTCCCAGTCAGTAGGTTTTATTTACACCCTGTTGGAAAAAGTTTTTCAGGAGCCCAGAGATTTCCTTTTAGAAGGTCCCATTCATCAATTTTATCCTCTTCAGAGTGTGCATTTCTGGATGTATTTGGCAGTCTCTTCATACCATAGACTAGGCCTTTTCAACTTGATCCCAGTTTGTCTCTTACAAACTTTATAGGTTCGGGCTTTACTCTCACTCAGGTCTCTGATCCACCTTGAGATGATTTTTGTGTATAGTGTGAGACGTGGATCCTGTTTCAGCTTTCTGCAGGTAGCAATCCAGTTTTGTCAGCACCATTTGTTGAAGAGGTTATTTCCCCATTTGATAGGTTTTATTTCCTTGTCAAATATCAGTTGACTGCAGATAGATGGGTCCATTTTTGGGTTCTCAATTCTGTTCCATTGGTCTATGTGTCAGTTTTGGTTACTACCATTGCATAGTAGGTTTTGAGGTCAGCGAGTGCTATACCTCCCACTCGATTTTTGTTTTACGGAAGTGCTTTGCTTATTTGAAGTCTCTTTCCTCTCCAAATAAACTTGACAATTTCCCTTTCAATCTCCTTGAAAAATGAATTTGGTATCTGTATTGGGATTGTGTTGATTATGTAGATTGTTTTTGGTAGTAATGTCATTTTCACAATATTGAATCTTCCTATCCATGAACAGGGAACATTTTTCCATTTATTTAGGTCTTTTATTGTGTCTTGCAAAAATCTTCTGTAGTTTTCTTTGAATAAGTCTTTTGTATATCTAGTTAGGTTCACACCCAAGTATCTCAAATTTGTGCTTGGCTGTTATAAATGGTATTGATGTCTTACTTTCCTTCCCTGAATTATTTTTGTTACGGTAGAGGAATCCCACTGATTTTCTTTTTAATTAATCTTTTATCCTGACACTCTAATAATTTGGTCTACTATCTCTAAAAGGATTTTTTTTCTTGAGTCCTTGGGGGCTTTGTGTAACCTATCATATCATCTGCATATAGCAACAGTTTGACCATTTCTTTGCAGGTTGGAATTCCTTTTATTTCCTTCTCTTGTCATATTGCCCTAGCAAGTACTTCCAATACAATATTGAATAGAAGTTGTGACAGTGGGCATCCTTGTACGGTTCCTGTTTGCAAAGAAAATGCTTTTCATTTTTCTCCATAGAGAATGGTATTGGCTCTTGGTTTTGCATATATACTTTTCATCATGTTGAGGAAATTCCCTTCTATTCCAATTTTGCTGAGTGTCTTAATCAAGAGGGTATTGGATTTTGTCAAATGTCTTTTCTGCATCAATTGCTAGGATCATATGGTTCTTGTTATTTGCTTTGTTAATGTGGTGAATTACTTGGATTGTTTTTCTTACGCTGAGCCATCTTTTCTACCTCTTATAGATCCCACTTGGTCATAATGAATTATTTTTTTTATGTGCTTTTGAATTCTATTGGCTAGGATTTTGTTAAAGACTTTTACGTCTATGTTCATTAGATATATTGGTCTGTAGTTTTCTTTCTTGGTAATATCTTTGCCTGGTTTTGGTAGTAGGATTATTCTTGCTTCATAGAATGTCTCTGAGAGTATTCCTTCTTTTCTTTTTTTTTTCTTTTTTTTTTTTTAAGTAGCGTAAGTAGAATTGGTGATAAATCTTCTCTTAATGTTTGGTGAAATTCATTCATAAAGCCATCTGGTCCAGGATGTTTTTGTGTGGGAGTCTTTTTATAACCTGCTCAATTTCTTCTTTTGTGATGTGTCTGTTCAAGTGTTCTACATCTCACCATGTCAATCAGGATAGGGCATGAGTTTCAAGAAATTTGTCCATTTCCTCTACGTTAACAAATTCATCAGAGTACAGTTTTTCATAATATTCCGATACTAGAGATATAATTTTCTCAGTTTCTGTTGTGATGTCACCTCTATCATTCCCTAATCAACTTATTTATGTCTTCTCCTTTTTGGTTTTTGTTAAGTTTGTCAATGATTTGCCAATCTTATTGACCCTTTCAAAAAAGGAGCTCCTGCTCTTACTGATGGTTTCAATTGTTTTCTGTTTTCTATCTCGTTGATTTCAGCTCTTGTTCTTATCATTTCCTTTCTTCTAGAGGCTGTGGAGTTGAATTGTTGTTCCTTTTCTATTTGATTATGGTGTTGAGTTAGAACATTAATTTTGCTTCTTCATTTTTTATGTGTTTGCCTATTGCTATGAACTACCCCCTAAGGACTGCCATAGCTGTATCCCAGAGGCTTTGGTACATTGTATTTTCATTACTATTTGTTTTGAGGAACTTTTTTATTTCATTTTTGTTTCTTCTATTACCCAATCATGTTCTAGCAGGGCATTATTTAGTTTCAACATTGGTGGCTTTATAAGCTTTATCCTCTGTGGTTCATTTCTATTTTTATTGCATTATGGTCTGAGAAGATACTTTGTGTTATTTCAGTGTTTTTTCTTTTGTGGAGGCCTCCTTTGTGCCCTAGTATGTGATCAATTCTGGAGAATATACCATGTGCACTTGTGAAGAAAGTGAATTGAATTTTAGTTGGGTGTAGTGCTCAGAATATACCCACACGGTCATGTTAGCTGACTGTGTCGTTTAGGTCTTCCACATCTTTGCTAAGTTTCTTTTGTGTTGGCTTACCCTTTAGTGAAAGGGGCGTGTTAAATTCTCCTACTGCTATCGTGATGCTTTCTATTTCTTTCTTCAATTCTGTTAACAGTTGTTTTATGTATTTAGCAGGTATATAATTTAGTACATAGATGTTAACCAATGTTATGTCTTCTTGATCTACTGTGCCTTTAGTCATTATACAGTGCCTTCCTTATCTTTGATTGTGATTTTCATTCTGAAGTCTATTTTATCAGAGACTGTTATCACCACTCCTGCTTTTTTGTGAGTGCCATTTATTTGCTTACTATCTTTTTTTCCCTAGCCTTTGATTTTGAGTCTATCTTTCTCTTCATTTATTAGAGATGTGGTGTTTTGTTTTGTTTTTTAATCCATTCTGCTACTCTTTTTCTCGTGATTGGTGCATTTAGTTCATTCACATTAAAGTGTGATTATTGACAGGCCAGGTTTTATCCTTGCCATTTTGCCATGTTTCTTTTGTTGTTGTTCTTGTTGTTGTTGTTGTTGTTTCTTATTACTATGGTCCATTCACTTTCTTTTGGTGTCTCTATGTGAAGGATTTATCTTCAAATTTCTTGTAGATTTGGTCTTGTTTTCACAAATTCCTTAAGTTCTTTCTTTACAGAAAAGGATGTGATTTCTCCTTCATATTTGATGGAGAGCTTTGCTGGGTACAGGATCCTGGGTTGGCAATTGCTTTTTTTCAACTTTCTATATCATTGTCTTCTTGCTCGCATGGTTTCTATTGAAAAATCAGAATTTGTTGTTTCTTTGTAGGCGACTCTTTGTTTTTCTCATCCTACTTTCAATATTCTATCCTTATCTTTTATTTTTGAAAGTTTGACTATGGTATGCCTTAATGTTTTCCTTTTTGGGTCTAGTCTATTTGGTATTCCCTGAACTACCTGAACGCAGATTTCCTCATTCTTCATAATACCTGGAAAGTTTTCTTCTAGTATCTCTTCCACAATTTTCTCAGTGATTTCTCTATCCCTCTCATAGCCTGGAATTACAACTATATATGTACATTATTCCTTTTGATGTCATCCCACATGGTTCTAATATTTTCTTCATTTTCTTTATGTCTCATCTCTGATTTTTCTTCTAGTATGTTTCTGTTGAGGTTCTTGTCTTCCAGCTCCATCTCTTCTGTTCTACATTTTTTTTACAAGTCTGAAAAATTGTTTATTATTTTACTTACACATAATTTTTAAAATTTAGGTTGTTTATTTTTCATTTCAATGAAAATCTACAGAGATTTTGGAATTCCATTCATTCATTTTTGCACCCTTCTTCCCGCACAAACCCCTCCCCCCTCCCCCCCCCATTTGCTACATTTTATCCTTCAATCATGTTAGGCACTTCTGCCATTTCAATCTTAATAGTCTGGATTTCATTTTCATGCCTTTCTGTTATTTCTAGTTCTGATAAAGATATCTTGTGATGATTTTTTAAGTTCTTATACCTCTTTATCTACAGTTTCAATTCTTTTTTTTCAATTTTTTTCATTTTCTTCCATGTCTCTGCAAGTTCCTCCTCATCAATATATTTCTTCTGGTTTCATGTCTATGGAGTGTTTGCTTTCATAATAGTTTCCATTGTTTCTTCTATCATTTGCACCTTTTTCTGTAGCTATTCAACTAACTCTTCATCAATATATTTTTTTCTGGTTCTTTACCTCAAGGTTATTCACTTTATTTTGGCTTCATTGTTTCTTCCATTATTTGTACTGTCATTTGTAGCTATTCAGATATCTCCATATCAACATATATAATCTGCCTTCTTGACTCTGGGCTATTCATGAGGTCTCTAATAGTCTGCTTGATTTTTTTTTTTGAGAAGGTAAAATTTGTTTTTCACAGTGTTTGAAGCTGCCTGCTGCTTTCTTGACATTAGGTGAAGTTTTTCTTGCTAAGTGTTGGGTCATTTCTACTGTGTCTACAAAAGTTGTTGTTGGTTCTTGTCTTTATAATGTTACTAATTAGTTGCCAAGTTAAAATGGTCAGTCTATGATGTGAGCTACTCACTCTGCTGTAAGTCTTCTCTGGGAAAATTTGCCTTTTCTAATGTTCTTGAGGTTCTCTCTGTTCTGCACTGCAGTCCTGTAGGAATCTCACCTTGATGTGGTCCCCTGACACCAATTCTATAGGCCTCCTTCATGTGTGAAGTGCCTGAGTGGTGTGAGGTCATATGGTCTACTCAAGCAGTTTCTCATGCACCTTTTCTCCTGGGCCTAAAAGTCTTCCTTTGTCTCTGGAGTGGCACAAGATTAGAGATAAAGGCTGTCAGTTCAAGCAACTTGGGTACAGGAGGTCTCTCTCACACAGAGAGCTAAGCTATGAAAATTCTTTTCTCTACTTGAAGTTCTGTATACTAAAGTCTCTTGTTCTGTTTGGCCCCTAGGATGGGCCGATGGCAAGGATCCCCCAAGGAAGGGCTCTATAACCCTAGGGATGCCTCAGTCCTATCTCCCCACAAACAATGGAGGGAGCTCACTGTCAGCACAGAGTCTCCCCTCCCATCCCCTTTTTCTCCTGCATCTTAATGTCTTCCATTGTCTCTGGTATGAAGGGAGATTAGGGCAGCCTGCTCAGGCAGCTTGTATGCAGAGGCTGTTGAGTCAGCTCGGCTCTCTCTCTCTCTCTCTCTCCCCTAAAAAAATTCTTTCCTCTGCTTGTAGTTCTATATACTAAAGTCTCTTGTCCTGTTCGGCCCATGGGATGGCTCTGCAGCTGTGGAGGGAAGGGTCACCTGATTCCGAGAAATATGACCTTAGGGACACCTTAGTCCCATCTCTCCACAAGCAATCTTGTGTAATGTTTTACTATTTCATTGTTGGTTTGTTTTTAATTGACATTTAATGAAAGTTTATAGAGAACATGGATTTCCATTCATTCATTGCATCAGATTTTCCTCCCTGCCCACCACCCTTCATATGCTTTTCTCTTTGAAAAAAAAATAAAATAAAAGCTCACTGTTATACAATTCCACCACCCACAGTCCCTTTTACTATGCAGCTCTTATTCTGGACTGTTATCATATAAATAATACCTAATCATATATTCCTTTTAAGCAGTTCTCCTCTCACCTGTTTCAATGCAGTGTACATTATTTATCCCCTCTTTTCTTCGTTTTCTCCCAACCCCGATGTCAGTCCTGTCTTAAAACAGTGGCATCTTGCAGTATTTTCCTTTTGTGACTGAGATATTTCATTCAGCATAATGCCCTCCAAGGTCACCCATTTTGTATAATATTTCATGAGTTCCTTGTTTTTCAATGCCGCATAGTATTTCATTGTGTGGATATACCACAACTTCACTATCTATTAGTTTCTTGATGGACACTTGGATTGTTTCCATCTCTTTGCTATTGTGAACAATGTGACAATAAACATAGGTGTGCATATATCTGCTTGGATGGCAGTTCTGGTTTCTTTAGGGTATATTCCCAGTAGTGAAATTGCTGGGTCAAATGGTATTTTTATTTCCAACCTTTTGAGAAAGCACCATACTGCCTTCCATAGTGGTGGCACACAAACAGTGGATAAGGATGCCAATTTCTCCACAACCTCGCCAGAATTTGTTACTTGCTATTCTGTTGAATTTTGCTATTATTACTGGGGTCATATTATATCTCATAGTTGTTTTGATCTGCATCTTTCTGAGAGCTAGGGATTTTGAACATTTCTTCATGCGCTTGTTGGCCATCTGAATGTCTTCTTTGGTGAAGTGTCTGTTCAGATCCTGTGCCCATTTTGCAACTGGGTTGTTTACCTTTATTTTGTTGGGTGCTGGAGCAGTCTATAAATTCTAGATATGTCCCTTATCAGACATCTCATTACCAAATATTCTTTCCCAGTCTGTGACTTTCCTTTTTATCCTATTGGAGAAGTTTTTTGATGTGCATAGGGATTTAATTCTTAGAAGGTCCTATTCATCTATTTTATTCTCTCCTGGTTGTAGGTATTTCACTGGTTTTCAATACTACATCTAGTATTCCATTGTGTAAATGTAGCACAGTTTTTCTATGAAGACTTTTTTTTTAATACCAAGAGTCCACAACGCCAAGTAGTCTGATGGCTTTTTACTCATTGTGTGATTGTAATCTTTATCTTAATCTTTTTTATGAATCTGGAGAGAGTTGTGGTGGCCCAATGGCAAGAAGTTGCAGTTCAGTCCCAAAGGTACACGGTGCGAAGCCACCAGCCGCTCCAAGGGAGAAAGATGGATAATCTCCCCTGTGATTGACCACTTCTGAAAGTCCGCCAGAGGGTCAGCTATGGTCTGTTCCAACTCTACGTTACTCAACAACAATGCATGAGCTGTTTTCATCAGTCAGATTATGAAAGTCTGATAGAATGCATCAGGGAAGCATTTTACGATGATAACATATTACAAACCCACACTTTGGTGTGAAAGACTGTAAACCATTTGTCCACGGCCTCACCTTTGGCAGCACTGCAGCCTCAAGGACAGGATCTCAAGGGCTGTGTCTTAACAAGGTTAAGACCAAGGGTGATCTTAACAGGGCTAGGACTCAGCCCAGCATTGCCCTGCTTTCTTAATAGCTTCTCAAGGCATCAGAACTCACCATCAGACACACATCCTGTCCCATTTGTCATCATGTCATGGAACAAGAGAGAGTTGGCTTTTAGATTGGATTTGAATCCTGGCTCTTCTGCTAACCAGCTGGTCTTTAGATCTCTGCAAGCCTCTGCATTCTTATCTTTGGAATGGGGATGGCAGAGGACCTGGAATGGCAATGTGTCTGTGAGAGAAAGGGACATTAAACTGCTGATATGTGGCAGCTTGAAGGACATTGAGACTGTGTGAGCATATGTGGAGATTTGCATTAAAGTCTCCAGACATCTTCTAGAAGTTAAGGACTGAAGACTCGGATCTCTTTCCCTATTACTTCAAATTCCAGAATCCTGTCCAAGCACACTAAGTCCTAGTAGTTGTTGGTGATGTTAGGAGAAAGCCAGCAAGGCTCTGCCCTGTCACTGAAGGCTTTTGATCATGTGGCTGTTGCTGATGTTAGGTGCCATAGAGTAAAAGTCGTAGTGACCCTATGAACAGCCTACCTGAATCTTGCCCTATCCTGTGCCATCTCCATCATCACCAATACACTAGATCTCATTGCAGAAGTTGCTTTGTCAAAAAACATCTCTTTGAGGTCTGCCTCTCCCTTATTGACCCTCCATTATTCCAAGCATTGTGTCCCTTTCTAAGGAATACCTTCACCTAGCTACATGTCTAAAGGATGAAAGATAAAGCTTCTCCATCTTTGCTCCCAAGGAGCACTTTGGCTGACGTTATTGAAACCCCCACCCCCAGTGTAGGCTTTTTGCCATATGCCATTGAGTCAAAACCAACACATTTCTGACCCTCAAGTAGCTTTTCAGAGCCTGTAAATTGCTCAGGAGAAGACTACTCCTCTGGAGAAGCTGGTCGATTAAAACTCCCTCTCTTTGGGCTATAGTACAACTCCTTACCCATTAGGCCATGAGAAAGAACTTAGACCCTAGGAACAAGCTGGGAGAAAAGGTCAATAAAGCTGGAGAGAATCCAGGCAAATAGTTTGAAGCACCTTTTGCTGAACATGACAATGGGATGCAAGGACGACAGTTCATGCCTTTGTTCACCACTTGGTCTGCACCAGCTGCTTAGGTGGCTCCTGGAGACTGGGGACTTGAAAGAGTCTCAGGGTGTCTGGGCTCCTGCAGGGAGCCAGCTTCACTTAGATGATGCATCCTCAGAGCCAGTGATTCATGTAGTCCTGTGCTCAGCCCTGAGCCAAGTCCAGAGCTGTGCAGGAGAATCTGATTCATTCTCTCTCCTCTCCCTCTCCCTCTCCCTCTCTCTGTCTCTTTTTCTCTCTCTCTGTACGGCCCCATTCTAAACAGCACCCAGGCTGGCAGGGCAGGATCACAGCAGTAAAAATGTTTCTTCTGTCTAGAGGAGAAAATAAGGCCTAGCTTTCGTTTGTGTACCCTGGATCAACAGAGCAGACAACTGTCTGAGGAGTAACGCTCAAGCCCCACCCTCTGGGCTCACTCTGCTTTGGACTCTGACGTGGTACATGACCACCACGTGCAATTATGTGAAGATACTTTGAAGACATGGATTCATCTTGGAGAGATGGTGCATATGGAAGTGTTGGATGAACACTGAAAGAACTCTGGTGACGTCAGAGAAACTCCAGCCTGGTGTCTGGAGACCCACCCTCACGCCCATTGCTGTGGAATCAGCCTGCTCAGAGCTCACCTTCCATTGGGTTCCTGAGACTGTAAATTGCATAGGAGGAGATTGCCCATCTTTCTTCCACAGAGCTACTGACAGATTTGAACTGCCAGGGTGATGCAGCCTTGGGTTCGCATTGTAATTCCCTGTGGACTCTGCCACCAGAGATCCCTACTGTGTGACTGCGGAAATGAAATAATTTCCAGTCCAACTATATTATGGGTTGAACACCTCATCCAGCCACGGTGGTCTCTAGCTATTATTTCTTATTTCCTTTCTGGCCCTCACTTACTTCCCAAAAGGCCTTTTCTCAGCTTAGAGCCTTCCCTGTGCAATGCTTCCCAAGCTGGCCCCACAGACACGCAGCAAGAACAGAATCAGATCTGTGACATCCCCTAGACCCCAGCATCAAGGGAATGCACACATGGGCCATATCTACCTTTTATTGTTTATTCTGTACACCAAATCTGTTACAAGCAGCATCAGCAAAAGACAGGCCCCCATTCCTGCCCACCAGGGCTCATACTCCATGAAACCCCATGGGCCTATAAGTCACTAAACCCATCGCCAAGCACCTGGGACTTTCCACAATGATTCTTTCTATGCTAAACACATTTTAAAAGGTAGTGTGAAGGCAAGGGGCTGGTGAGAAAAAAATCTCTCTTTAGAAAAAGAATCTTCAACCCGAGAAGAGTTTCATCTAGAAGCAGTCTGCCAGTCCACCATCTCTTAATTTCCAATCTGGGGATTGGAGATGCCTTCATCCCAAGACCATCAATGTCTCCCTAGCTCCCTAGGTCTGGTTGAACCATGAGATCTGTGGACTGGGTTCTTTGAGTGGTTTACAGCTAAAGGTTAGGATTCTCGGCCCTGTTTTTACACTGACATATGAAAGGCAAATGCATTGTTACCCATGAAAAAAGGACCCGGGGATATTCCCGAGAGCTTCATTTATGCAGGAGGACTACTACATACACAGCCTCAATCATTTCCATGGCATTGGCCAGTTTTTCTTCAACACACCGATGGGTTTAATCTCTTCCTGTATTTACAATGTTTTGGATACATACAGAACTAAGTGGGGTTTCAGTACCTAAGTCGTGGTGAGCAACAAGAGTGTGACACCCACTTTCTCTGATTTAATGATGAAAGGTCAAGACAGGCTACAGGAGCTTGCTCAAAAAATGAAAAGAGATGTAAGAATCACACTTATTGAATAAAGTTGCAGTAGAACAAACATGTCTGTACTCTCTCAGGGCAAAGCAATTGCATTCATATCACAGGGCCATTCTGAGGGTTAAATGAGAATGTGCAGCAAAGATTATATCTACGCAGAGTAAGCACTTAAAAAAAAATTCAAACAGTGGTGTTAATTGACTTTTACTATCTTTCCTCCAGTGCTGACCCCACTCTTGGTGGAGGATGGTTGCTGGGATGGTGGCCTAGAGGCCAGTAAAAGCAGAGAAAGGAGAAGCAAATGGAAATGTCCACTTTACTCAACCTTTCAGGGTCTAAGTGGGTAATTCTAGGCCCCAAGGTCAGATGGAAATGCATCATTTCTATTACAAAAGAGACTCTGCCCAGCCTCTACAGTCTCTCCATGGCCAGACAATGTGGTTGGTTTCTGGGTCCATCCCATCCACTGTGACATGAGTAGGGAGTAGACAAGTTCAGAATGGCTGGTAAAGTGCTCAGGATTGTTCAGGGAGGTGGCGCCTGATGGAATCATTGAGGACGTCTGCCTTGATGCAGTCTATAACCTGGAGATGTGCGGTGATATCTTGGGCCAAAGAGCACATTCCTATCATGCCACAGTGTTGGAATTACACAGGGCTTCTGGACTGAGCTTAGCAGGGCACACTTGAAGAAGAGGATCTTTCTTTCCTTTTCAGCCTCTTCTGGCCCTGGCTGAATAAGATGCTGGGCCATCCTCACAAGAAGCACCTGCGAGTTCTAGGTATGAGGAAGATGGAGCCAAGCCCTGTCTCCGGCTTCGAGAAGAGGCCAGAATTGTGGTCCAGGATCAATGGAGTTCAGTAGAGTGATGTTCGCACCCCAAGCTCTGGGCTCCCCTTCTGTGGGGCTCTGGCAAGCCTCAGAACACATCCACTAGATAGCTACAAGTATTTCGAGAACAATTTGAGGACCCAGCTTTGCCCAAAGAAGGCGGTATCTTTTTTTTTTTAAAAAAAAAAAACACCAAACTACAATAGTCCTCACCTCTCTCAAATTCCTGGGAACACAGAGAAAAACTACCACCTACCCTGGTTCTGATAAGCATCCCTCCCTAGATCATTTTTGGGGAGACTGAAGGGGAAGCCAGCCATGCCTTTAGTCTCACTCTGCTTAGGCCCCTGAGGGCCTCTCTGTCATGCGGAGCAGAAGAGCTGATAAAGGCTCATGGAGATTGAGGGCGGATTTCCACATTCCTGTTGAGTTGGCTGGAGCTCCTTATTGGGCAGACTCATTGATCTGAAGTCAAATTCTGCTTCACAACTGTTTTTACTTTTAAACTGGTAGGTCAGTTTGTTCAGAGAAAGACTCGAATTGTCATGAACATAATGATTTTATCAGTATATGAATATATGTGGCAGAAAGGGACACAAGGGCAGGTATTCACATGCTCACCCAGTAAATGGAGGAGAACCACCCTGGACCAAGGAGTCCCTGGGAAGTTCACATGCTCAGGTGCTAGTCAAAAGGTTGGCAGTTCAAGTCCATTCAGAGGCGCCTCACAAGAAAAGCCTGATGATTTACTTCTGAAAAACCAGCCACTGAAAACACCATGGAGTACAGTTCTGTTCAGACATCTCCTATGGGTGGGTCGCTGCATTGGAATTGACTCATTGGCAACTGGTGTTTCCCCTGAGAGCAGCCAACTCCACTCTTGTCACCAGACCACCAGCAGAAGGCACCAGTGAGAGAGCCCCCAGACCCAGGGTGACCATCTGTGTCTCCTGATGTCATCTCCCAGATGACATCAAGATCAGCTGCTCATTTACTGTAACGCCGATGAAGAACTTAACCTCAGGGTTGGAAGGATTGCTGGGTTCCATTACACTTGGTTGTTCAATTAAAGGTTCTCATCTCTGAGCTATTTTGCTTTCCCTAAATGGAGAATGAAAATTAGAAGCAGATATAGGCATATCATGCCCATAAAAGGCCAGGGCTGAGGGATTCCAGGGAGCACCAGACAGCTCACTGGCATGGAGACGTGTGTGGTTGCACGGGGCTGTCTAGTTAGGATGCTTCAGACCCAGCCTCTGGATTTAATAAAGCCCTTTGTCCAGGGTCCCTGCATGGTACCAACAGTTAACAAGCTTGGCTGCTAACACAGAAAAAGGATTTGAGCTATGTTTGAATCCTACTAGAAATGCCTTGCTGGAAAGGCCTGGTGATCTATTTCTGAAAGATCAGCCACTGAAATGCCCTGAGGAGCCATTCCACCCTGGCATACATGGGGTTCCCCAGAGTCAGGATCAGCCAAACAGGAGCTGGTTGCTTGATTGTCTCTGTCCGGGTCACAGGTATACCCATCTCTTCTCCTGGTCCCCTCACACTGGACACAGTGGGCTGTGGACGCTGGGAGGAGCCAGTTCTCAGAGAAGTCCATGCCATCATCTCCAAGAACAGTGTGGACTGTGTGCACTCTGTCCTCTCGGATACCAGCCCCCAGTGCGGCAGATACTGGAGCCGTTCAGATTGGTGTTTGCTGTGTGGGTTTTTTAAAAGTCTGGACACACTGATTCCATGAGTTTGTCCAGCTACTGAAAATTGGTGAAGCTTTACATTCTCATATTCGTATGTTTTTATACGTACATTATCTTTCAATAAGAAGGAAAGAAGCGTTCTAAGGATGAACACAAGAATCCCAAGGTGCTCCCTTTCTTTCTTCATCCAGTACAATAAGCTAATCTTAATATCTTTAGAGGTCAGACATTTTATTGCATTATTTTAGTCCTTTAAGGGCCAAAATTTCCAAAGCTAAGTCACCGTTCAGAGCTACCATTTCCTTGTAGGCAAACCTGTGGATTGATGTTGCTCGTCTTCCTGAAAAACATCACAAGGGCCCTGCAGGTGTGGCTCCCCTCTGGGAACTGAAAGGCATCACTTCTCCTTCTCTCCCCAAAACCCCCCTCAAAACAAATCCACTGTCTCTGAGTTGATTCCAACTCACAGAACCCTCCATGGGTTTCCAAGGCTCCAAGTCTTCAAGCGAGGAGAATACCTATCTTTCTCCCTCAGAGCCTCATTTTTCTATCTGGGAGCAAATGCTGGACTCGACCTATTAACCTTGTGGTTAGCATCCCAACATTCAACACCCCCAGGGCTCCTTTCTTTCTTGAAAGCTGGCTTGAAGGCTTCTCTGAGGGAAGAACTCATCCTCCCTGCCTGCCTTCAGGAGCAATATAATCATAGGGATGGGGGCAAAGGGTAGAGGTGGCTTTCATTCAAGGAGACAAGGTAGAGCCATAGCATAAAAGAGAGCAGCAAGAGAAATGAAATAAAAGTACATAATACTTTGTGGTGAGGGGATATTCCTGGCAGAGAACTATTCCCACAAAGTGAGCAGGCTTTGTAAGGGCTGGGTCTACAGAGGCCAGGTGTGGCATGGGCCGTGGGAACATTGTTATTGGGCTTGAGGTATGGAGGATCTGAAGGGTCTTATTTGATGTAAGGTGGAAATGTTCATGGCTTTGCCTTGATCTCCCTGGTGACAAGAAAGTCCTCCAAGACCTGCTTCTCTACAGGAGAATCAGACAGCAACTTCCTTGCTCTCAGATCTTCTCAGAGAGAAGGGTTGGGGATGGCTCTTTCGACACAGAAGTAGAGGCAGAATGATGGAATGCCCACCTGCCTGATTCCCAGGCCCCACCAGCGCCCTGCCTTGCCTCCAGGCGGCCTCCTTAACACTCATTGGGCGCCTTCATTTGCATCAGGACCGTATGGCCCCTCTTCTTACAGCAGCAACAGCAGATGCAGGCAGCCACAGAGGAGGCCAGGGCAATGATGCCAATGACAATGGCTGCAATAGCCAGTCCACTCTGGGCCCGGGTCATGCCCCATGTGCTGCGATCATCGGTGTTCTCGATAGTGGTCAGATCCGTGTAGTCCTCCACGGGGCTGGTGAAGTCGCTGGTATAGGAGGTGGAAGTGGACTCAGGATAGCTGGATGTGCCCGGGTACCGAGGTGTTTCTGGGTAGCTGGGCATATCGGGGTAGTGGACACTGGGGGTAGGGGCGTTGATGTTAACGATGACAATGGACTGGCCTCTTAGGTTGGCGGGGCTGAAACAGACGGGGAGGGCATCTGTCCCCAACCTGGCCCTGTTGAGCAAGAGCCAGTCTCG
Organism: Elephantulus edwardii; assembly: GCF_000299155.1. Lineage (NCBI taxonomy): Eukaryota > Metazoa > Chordata > Mammalia > Macroscelidea > Macroscelididae > Elephantulus > Elephantulus edwardii. The sequence goes on from NW_006400117.1 coordinate 1,364,958, forward strand.
GAACGGGAGGATGCTTGAATCACACCGCCAAGGATTATCATAGAGCCGGAGCTCGCACAGATTCCCCAGGTGATCGAAGATACCCACGGGCAGGTTCTCCAGCTGGTTGTTCTGCAGCTGGACGGTCATGAGGCCATTGACGTTGGCGAAGATATTCCCCGGGAGCTGTCGGAGGCGGTTGTTCTGCAGGGAGATGTTCTGCAGGTTGGGCAGAGTGCGGAAGACGTTCCCATCCAACTCCTGCAGCGCGTTGGTGTGAAGTGACAGTTCCCTGAGCTCCCTCAGCCCGTTGAAGGCCCCTGGGGAGATGAAGCTGATCTGGTTGCGGCTGAGGATCAAGACCCGCAACTGGCTGAGGTTGCTGAAGACGTTGTCAGATAGGGAAGTGAGGTGGTTGTCATACAGCCACAGCTCCCGCAGGTTGTGCATGGGCCCGAAGACCCCCGGGGAGAGCTCCTTCAGGTTGTTCCCAAAGAGGGTCAGGCGGTTGAGCTGGGGCAGCTGCATGAAGATGCCGGGGGGCAGCTGGGAGATGTGGTTGTTGGACAGATAGAGTTTCTGGAGGTTGGGGTTGCTGTGGAAGAGGCCTGGGGAGAGCATTCCGATCTGGTTCTGCTGGAGGGCCAGTTCTTGGAGGTTGCCCAGCCCATCAAAAGTTCCCATGGGAATGTCCGAAAGCCTGTTCTCAAATAGCCGGAGGACCTGGAGGTTGCCCAGATGCTGGAAGACCCTGGGGGAGAGGTGGGTCAGGCTGTTCTTGCCCAGATTGAGCTTGGTGAGGCCCACCAGGTGGTCAAAGACGCCATCGGGGATGTATTCCAGGTGGTTCCCGTGGAGCTGCAGCTCCTTGAGGTTGCCGAACTGGGAGAAGTGGGCGGGCTGGATCTGCACCAGCTGGTTGCTAGAGAGGAGGAGCGACTCAAGGTTGTCCAGCCCGTGGAAGAGGCCGAGAGGCAGCACCTGGAGCTTGTTGTTGGCGAGACTGAGGTAACGCAGCGAGCCCAGGTTGCGGAAGGCCCCAGGCATGATGCGGGACAGCTCGTTCTTCTCAATCCTCAGGGCAATGAGGGCCGAGGTGTTGAGGAACGGGGACTCGTCGAGTTCAGTGATGTGTGTGTTGAGGATCTGCAGGCTCATGGCGTTCCAGGGCAGAGGGGTGGGCACGACCACGATGCGTGCCCCGGTGCACTCCACCTGGGAGGCCCTGGAGCAGGTGCACTCGCTGGGGCAGCCATAGTAGGCCAGGCCCGCGGCCCAGGCTTGGCAGCTCACCAGCAGAAGGAGATAGTGTTTCAGCGGCATGGCCTCTGTGGGAGGAGAAAGCACACGTCAGGGAGGGTCATCTCAACTCCTGTGACCGTTTGTCAGCCAGGGCCAGCCTTCACTGCTGAACCCTGGCTTAGCTCTGGACCATGACGGATTCCAGGTGGTAATAGTCTCAACTTACTCTTGTCCTTTCCTTTGCTTGAGCAGTTCCTCCAACCTCAAGAGCCCTTCTTTTTCATTCAAATCTTTCGCGTACTTCAAAGTCTGCTTCACATGCAATCACCTCCAGGAAACTTTCTCCGTCACTCAGTCACCTGCCCATACATGTGGTCCTTTCAACCTCCAACCAACCTTTCCCGTGCTACAGCTGGCCTCTAAGTCCTCAGCTGAGTTCCTGGCCACCTCAGTCACTACTCAAAAAGCCTTTCAAAGAGAGAGATGTTCATCTTTCAACCCTGTAAACTCCTTAAGGCAGCAACTATACCCTTCTCATCCTAGCTCTCATGGTACCTTAACCAAGCTGGTAGAACACAATGTCCTTGGAAGAAGCAGAGAACAAATGATGCCTGAAACTGGGGGAAAGCTGAGGCCACAAAAAGGGCCTGCACGGAGGAACAGCCAGCAGAGGGGGGGGGGCCCACACTATGGGTCTAAGAGAAAAGTTACAAAGAAGGCCTAGAGGCCCCCAGCCTGCCGTGCCCCACCACACCCATCTCCACCAACAATCAATCCCTTTAACCCTTTCACACCTGTTCCATTTATGTTTCATCCAAACAACCACCCAGATGAAAGGAAATCATCTGTCTGCTCTATTTCCTGTCTCATTGGGAGAGGCTCCCCCAATGCCTTGGGTCTGACTTCTGGTACTAGTCTGAGTTTCTATCAAGAAACATTGGGTGGCCTGAAATAAGTTCCAAACAGCTTGGGATGGGCTTTGCAGGACCAGCAAAGTGTTGGTTCCACACACAATAACAACATCAAGAATCCTCCACAAGACCAAGACATGCCCAGGGGTACCAACAAGAAAGCCACATGATTGAGACTTTGACATCTTTGACATGCACTTATAGACTTCCAAACTGTGAGAAAATAAATTTCTGTTCTTTAAAGCCACATCTTATGATATTTCTGCACTTGGGAACTGAGGCAATTTGTAACTTCCTGCTGTTATTCACAGGGGTTGATAATCCCTAACAGGTTAGTTATCACTGGTAACACATCCCCATCATTGTGTAGGAATGCAAGGAGAAAGAAGACTGAGGGTCAGAATTAAAATTCACATCCCCAGACTTCTGGGTAAGCACTGTATGTGTTAACGCAGGGCTTCTTTTATGAACAAAATCCTAATTCAGGGGAAAGAGTTTCAAATGAAAGACTACAGGACACAAAGTGACTGAGTGGAGCAGGTATTTCTCAGGTCTCTCTTTGTATCCCTGAAGTCTCAGAATCCAGCCCAGCCTACAACCCAGAGTAACCCAGGCGTTTTGGTATGGCCTTGACCCAATATAATCTATTCTCCCCCAACCCCCAACAAGATCATCATGAAAAGAGAACTAAAATACGTTTACCACCCACCAGACCTTGATTTTTCACTTATTCACAGTCCACTCGGGCCTCAGTCTAATGCATTTTTGAATTAAGAAATTTCCTAAATAAGAAGAATAGTGGAGGAAAGGAAGAGAAGAGGGAGAATTTGGGACTTTGATCAAATAGAATAGATTTAAAGGGATGGGACTAGGTCTAGGTAGGCTCT
>NW_006400117.1:1370076-1376817 GCF_000299155.1 Elephantulus edwardii
CTAAAGCTGTGTACAATCTCAATCTCTTCACCATCCATCCTGATGCTGCCGATTGGTCCAGTGGTGAGAATCTTTGTCTTCTTGACATTGAGGTAGGTGGTTCAAATCTACCCAGCGGCTACTTGGAATAAGATGGGTAATCTCTTCTTGTGTGATTAAATGCCTCTGAAAACCCACCGGAAGGTCAGGCATGAGTCAGTTCTGACAAGAAACAACAGACAAATGGCAAGACTAGAACTTGAAGGTAGAAAACTACCTGCCTGAAGTGAGAACTCAGAAAAAGAGGCTCAACATCTGACTCAGGAGAAAGACTCAGAGCTTTTTATAGATGGTAGAACACACATGAGTCAGCAAAGGAGGAAGCTAATATAAACCTGGGCTGGACGAATAGAAATATCAAGACTGGGACTAAAAAGGCCTCACTGTGTACTTCCCTGGTCAGCCCATACGTACAGTGATGTGTTCAGTCCATCTGTGTACTTCAGGAAGGCCAGGGACAAACTGAAAGGTGCCTTCAAAAGGGTGGGAAAGGTGATGGAGAGACCCAACCGTAGAAGAAAATGTGGAGGAGTAACTAACTAGAAGAAAGAAGAAATCAGCTTCCCCAAAACATCAGCCATCAAAATTCTCGCTAAGCACAGGCCTACGCTGACACTCATGGGGACTCCATGACTTGGCAGCAACATGACAGCAAGTAGTCACCATCACAGCCATCAGCCATAAAACAAGAACACGTGAGGAGCCCACAAAACCTCTCCTACTGCACGTGAAAGGTCAGGGGGGGAAGCAGGCAGCTTTGCTCGGTGTAGCCCCAGGAACAAAAGTAATCAATGCAAGCGATGTTGTTGTTAGGTATTATCGAATCGAGTAGGACCCATAGCAACCCTATGAATAACAGATCTGAACCCCATCCTGTCCTGTGTCATCGTCACACTTCCTGACCCCTTAGAGCCCATTGCAGCAGTCACCATGTCAATGCACCTGGTTGAAGATCTTCCTCTCTTTCTCTGACCCTCTACCTTTCCAAGTATGATATGCCTCTCCAAGGGACAGTACCTGCTAGCAATGTGCTCAGAGAGAACTGGTGGCCTAGTGGTAAGAAGCTATTCTACAATCCCAAATGCACACAGTTCGAGGCCACCAGCTGCTCTATGGGAGAAGGATGGGCAAACTCCTTCTGTGCCATTAACTGCCTCTGACAACCTGCCAGAGGGTCTGCCATGGGTCAGTTCCAACTCTATGACTCACAAAAAGCAATATGTCCAAAGTATGTGAGATGAAGCTTTATCATTTTTGTCTCCAAGGAGACATATCTGTTCCATCTCTTAGACATCCATGGGATGTTCAGTGCTCTTCTCCAACCCCACAGCTCAAGGGCATAAATTCTTCTCCTGTCATCCTTATTTAATTTGATTTTTGTAGACTCTATAGAGCAGCAGATTTTTAGTTAATCCCAAAAATCAGAATCACGAACTTCCCTTTGCTGGACTAAGTAACCACAAGGTCTGGAGGGTCTGGAAGTGTAGGAAAGGTCGCTAAGTCTAATGGGATGTTGACCTATAGGACAGTTGATTTCCATCCATGCCTAAGGTTTTAGGATTCTAAGACTGAGTCCTGTTAGTGTGGCCCAAAATCCATCTAGTGGAGTCTGGGGTATCTGTACATTCCTTCTCAACTGACTTACAAAAAGCAACATTTTTAATTGCTCCTACTGACGTGATAACACTTTTAAAATTTATTTTTACGGCATAGTTCTGCATTCTGTCACCTTCAAAGTGGAAGTGTAGTCTGAATGTCAGAACTAAGTATCCCCAAGCTGGGATCCCACCTGTATTGTAAGATGAGGGCAGGGATAAAGCATCTTCTGAGGACTTCTCTCTACCTGACCTCTCTGAGTCTACACACACACACACACACACACACACACACACACACACACCGGAGGAGACGCCCCTCCCTGCACACTCAATGGCCCTGGAAGAGGAGCGAAGAGATCATTTCCTTAAGGGAACAGAGCCACTGTTGTCTCAGATGGGCCACACTCAGCTCGACAAGCATTGCAAGAATGTGTGGATTTTCCTTTTTCTAAATCCTCACATCTCCAGAGCCCACCCAGCCCCATAGGCAGTGGTTTCCTGTTTTCCCAAGGCTTATTACTGTCGCCTGGCACAAACTGTGCCAAATGACTTTCCACAAGCCCACCTCGAGCCCACTTGCCAATGAGGAAGGGGCTGCAAAGGTAGGCTGGATTCTCAGCCAGCATGGCGGGCACATGGGGCAGCCTGGTTCTGCGGGAGCTCAGCACACAGCGGCCTAATAGCCCACGCTGCCCAGTGCCGCTTGGCAGCTGTGACCGATGCCAGTTAAAGGGCCGCAAAGCTGCCCTAATTACACTCCCCTCTCCCTTGGCTGTAGGTGCGCGTCTTCAATCACTGCTGGGACTCAGTCCACCCTTGTCCTGGGGAGGAGGCCTGGCGTCAGCCTCTGGCCTATGAAGTCAGCAAGTCAGCCGACAGGCAGAAGGACTCACAGACAGCTCATCCAGACGCTTTGACCTGTTCCGTCCCTGAAGGCAGAAGGCCTTGAACCAGGGTTCCGGCTGTGGGTCTCCTTAACAAGGATACTCCGTGACTCACAAGCAAACATATAATTAGCCACAAAGCCTCAGCCTTTGTTGGCTGGTGGTGGGTTGGGATTTTTTTTCATTATTATTTAATACTGTCATTCACATTAACATTTTCTAAATATTAAGTTCCCTGGGAGGAGAGCCTTCTTAACTCACTGTTAGAGCAAAGTTCCAGAAAAAAAAGACTGAAATTGAAGCTCCCCTCTGGTCTTGACCCTATGTTTGGAGTGTAGCTTTGCGTAAATGCTCCAGGTCTAGTTCTTCCTCCTGGAAACCTTTTCAAGGCTCCTTTCTTTGATACCTTTTGACAGGAGACATTAAGGATATTGACCTGAAGAAGTCCATCCACCCCCTTCACTCCCTCTTCCAGGTACCTCCTGCCAATTGACCTGAAGGTGAGTGGGATTAGAGACATCCGGCCAAGCCCTCCCCTGCATGCTGGGCTGAGGAAGGTGTACTCAACTTTTCAGGCATACCTCATTCCAGAGGTTTCCAAGCAGGACCGGCTTTCTTGTCAGCTTGTACATCTCATTCTGCTAGAGCCCTGTCATGGAACCCAGCTGCTGAGAAAGCCTCTGCCTCCTAGCTCATGTGGTGAAACTTAGGCCAGAGGGAGGATCTTCCTTCTTGCCCCAAGTCCTCATTTCAACATGGGGCTCTCTACGTGCTCCACCTGCAGTGAGAGATCACCCTGTCTAGCTTGAGGGTACCTAAGGGAGACACCCCACAGAGCTCCTGTGGTGTGTGAGCCACTAACCAAGGGAGACACCAGTCTTGGTGTCACTTCCAGGGTGTCATCCACCTCAAGCCTCTACAGGCCGGCGTAGGCCTTGGGCAAGCTGCTCACAGATGTGTGGTCCAGCAACAGGTCTGAAGTCACCAACTAAGAGGCTCAACCTGGAGCTAAGCCTCATTCATCCAGACATCCTCACCTCCCTAAACAAGGGGTGCTGACTTACCCATAGATCAAATCAAAACCAAACCCACTGCCATTGAGTCTATCCCGACTCGGGGATAACCTTCATCAGACGTCTGAGGCTCTAGGCTTTGCAGGAATAGTCTCTGCCCATCACCCTCCCTTATAGCAGCTAGTGGATTCGAATCATCGGTCTTTCAGTTAGCAGCCCACCACCTAGAGCACTGTACCACCAGGACTCCTTCTCCACAGATCAATGTCTAAAGTCCTCTGGGAAACTTCTCTGAGAGCAGTGATGCCACAGAATTGCTATGAGGCTTGGAGGCGTTAATACATGTCAAGTGCTGAGACCACTTCTCGGCACCAAGTGCACATGCAATAAATGTTAGCTACAGTCAGGATTATTTATGTTGTGGGTTAAATTGGGATTCCACCCCCCGCCCCCAGAGAAATAGTGGTCCGGTAGGTCTGGGTAGAGCTCTGGACTCCACACAGCTAACAAATTCCCCTAGAGATTCTTAGGCAGAGGTCCACAGAGAGCCACCAAGTGAAGGCTGGACCGGCTGGGATGGCACACCCATGATGTGTGCCAAGAAAAAAAAATGCAAGAGTAGGAAGAGCTGCAGACCCGGCCCAGCTCTCTCCGGCAATGGTGCTTTCTACATCGTGTCCAACAGAAACCCAGGGTTTATGCCATCTGCACTACTGTTCCCAGAAGTTCTGCTTAGACCCCAAGGTGTCTGAGGTGCAAGTGTCCTTTGAGACCACCCAGTCAAACCATTTGATCACAACATCCATGTAAAAAGTCAAGGTTCTGAGGGGGAAAGAGGAGCTGCCCACAGTCAGGTGGTTGGCTGGGCAGTCCTGACCTCACATTAAGACTCTTCAAGCTTGGGGAAGCCCAGAGCCCTCAGGACCTTCTCTCTGGGCAGTGACTGCATTGGGAAAGGGTGGCTTTGCCCTTGCCTCTTAAAATGATCAGAAGCTCACTCACAGGCTGCCCAGCATTATTCATCAAGTCCTTGTGCCTCTCCCAACTCCCAGGCAGCATAGCTAAAATGTTCTACATTAAGACTGTTCTGACACTTCTGTTCACTTATTTTCATTGGGACATCCTGGAAGAGTTGTAGGGGAGGAACCGACCCCAGTAAACTTAGCACACAGCCTCCTAGAGAGCTCCAAGTTAGAAACACTTTCCTCTGGACACAAAGCATCCTTAAACCTCGAGATAGAGCAGCAGCTCAAGCAAACCCATCAATGTCTCAAACACCATGGCTCTAGCTCAATTGTTAACTATCTCCTAGGTCTTTCAACTTTACTCATTCTAAAAACGAAAAAGAGGAGAATCCTTCCTTTTGAGCCATTTTGTTGGGCTAGGGGAGGCAGAGCCCCGCTTCCTGCGGCACTCATAGCAGGCTGTAGCTAGCTCAGCAGGAGTGGCTGGGGCATAGACACTTCAGAGCAGACCAGGGAAACTCATCCAAAACCACGGTCTCCAAACAGAGCCCTTCTCCAGGCAGCACGCTGACCAAGGCATCTTGGACGTGGTTTCTACAGTTTGTGTCCAGAAGGCAGTGAAGCAGAAGCTGCTGCAGTTGATCTTCTGTGGTCAGGACTTAGAGAAGCGAATTACCATCTGTAATCACTGCCTGAGTGTTTGCCGAGAAAGACCCAGCTGAGGGAGCCCGCACTCAGTTCTCTGGCGTCTCTCATATTCTTCTCTCTCCATGGCTGAGCCACGTTCACTGTTACTCTACAGTTCCCTCCATCTGCGAGCAAGCCAAGGCAGCATCCAGTCCTCCTGTGCCCTCGCTAGCTGCGGGATCTGTTCGGCACACTGTCCCTGGCCACGTCCTCTCTCAGAGCCCGTCTCATCTCTGCCAAGCCTGCCTGACTCCAGACCACAGACGATCGGAATGTCTGGCCCAGACTCGACTCCCAGATGTTCAATCCATGCAGGGTGGAAGAAGTGACTGCCGTTAGGGAAATTCTGAACTATGGAGTCAGTGGAGTGATCGATCTGAGAACTGCCAGAGACAAAGTGGTGAGATCTCTAGTAGCAGGAAGCCAGATGGTCACTGATGGGCAGCAAGCACCCTGAAATAGGGTGCCTGGATCAGCAAGAGAAAGCTGCAGTCTCCCCAAAGGGCTTGTTTGGTCCAGAAGGTAAGATGCTTTCTCTTATATTGATACAAATAGGGAGGTCTAGAATGGTTCTGGGTCTCTATGGTTGGACCCCAAGTCCAGTCCCTTTGAGGACACTGGCAAAGGCACATAGCCCCCATTTTAAATGCACACCACCTTCATCACAGATCCACCCCCACATCTGCTCCCTGCTCAAAACTATGCGCTTTGGCTGGACAGTCTGTCTGTCACGAGGGGGACACTGCTAGAATGGGATCACCTACAGCACACAGAGCAGGCCCAGGATCAACTCTGATCCCAAAGCTGAATTCTAAGGTGGCATTTGAACCAAAGTTCACCCGGGAGGCTCCCACGAAGGATAATCCCATGGGTCCTGGACAGACTCAAATGCAGGGCTTGGCTCTGAGGCCACTACAGTTTGGGCAGGGAAAGGAGAATCTGGTTCAGATAACCCAAGCCTCTAATAACCTGAGGCCAAATGCACGAAAATCCAGAGAGTGCACCGGGTGAGTGGCTGGTGGGTGACATGTTTCTGTTCTTACATGCTGTTGAGTGTCTCCCTGTCCTAACAACCCTGTGGTCAACGGAGGAAAGGACTGCTTGAACTCGTACCAGCCTCACACACTTGCTATGGTGAGCCCATTGCTGGCTGCAGCACTGTGTGACTTTAAGTCCATTTTACCATCTGTCTTAAAAGCTCCCTGTGTGGGTCAAGGTGCTTTCAACAGGCTCCCAACCTAGAGGTCGTCAGTTTGAACCCACTCAGCAGGGCCGCATAAGAAAGGTCTGTCTAGCTGCTTACCAGAGGGTTGAAAAACAGCAACACAACAAACCAATAAACCAATGCCAGTGCGTTGAGCCCAACACATGAGGGGAAACAGTACATCTTTCTGCCCTGAAGCTGTGGGACTCAAACTATCAGTGTTTGAGGTTAGCAGCCAGATACTATACAGCTTGCGGCCAGGGCATCCATGCGTAACACCCCATGGTCACCTTCAATTGGAATTGACTCTAGAAGTGTGTGTGTGTGTGTGTGTGTGTGTGTGTGTGTGTG
>NW_006400117.1:1377663-1378395 GCF_000299155.1 Elephantulus edwardii
CTGGTGCCAAGAGTGTTGATTGTGGAGCCAAGCAGACTAAAGATGTGAACAATCTCAATCTCTTCATCATCCATCCTGACGCTGCCAATTGGTTCAGTGGTGAGAATCTCTGTCTTCTTGACATTGAGCCTCAATCCATATTGAAGGCTGCAGTGCCTGACGCTCAGCAGCAAGTGCATGAGGTCCTCCTCAGTTTTAGCAAGCAGGGTTGTGTCATCTGCATAACACAGATTGGTGATAAATCTTCCACCAATCCTGATGCCACACTTCTCCTCATAGAGCCTGGCCTCTCAGATAATCTGCTCTGCATACAGGTTGAAAAGGTGTGGAGACAGGACACATCCCTGGAGTACACCCTTCCCAATTTTGAACCATTCAGTGTTTCCTTGCTCTGTTCTGATGACTGCCTCTTGGTTCAAGTATAAGTTTCTCATTAGCATGATCAAGTGTTCTGGGATTCCCATCCTTCTCAGAGTGACCCACAGTTCATTATGGTCCACACAGTCAAATGCCTTTGCATAGTCAATGAAGCACAGATAGACATTCCTCTGGTATTCCCGGCTTTCAGCCAAGATCCATCTAACATCAGTTACAATATCCCTAGTACCACGACCCCTTCTAAACCCAGCCTGGACTTCTGGCCAAAGGTTGTTGTTGCTGTTGTTGTTATGTGCCGTCGAGTCGCCTGCGACTCATAGCGACCCTATGTACAACAGCCCTAAACTCCGCTCT
>NW_006400117.1:1378495-1393471 GCF_000299155.1 Elephantulus edwardii
AACAAGAGAGTCAGAATGAATGTGTGTGTGTGAGAGAGAGAGTGAGTGAATGTGTGTGTTAATGTGCGTGTGTGAGAGAGAACAAGTCAGAGTGGTGTGAGAGTGAGTGAATGTATGTGTTAGAGTGTGTGTGTGTGTGTGTGTGTGTGAGAGAGAGAGAGAAAACAAGAGTCAGAAAGTATGAATGTGTGTAAGAGTGAGTGAATGCGTGTGTGTTTGTGTGTGTGAGAGAGAGAGAACAAGTCAGAAAGAGTGTGTGTGAGAGTAAGTGAATGTGTGTGCATTAGTGTGTGTGAGAGAGAAATGTGTGTATGAGTGAGTGAATGTGTAGGTGTTAGAGATAGAGCGTGTGTGTGTGTGTGTGTGAGAGAGAGAGAGAGAGAGAGACAGAGAAAGAGAAAGAGAGAGTGTGTTGGTGTGTGTCGAGCGCGCGCCCACATGCCTGCGTGCATGTGTGTGAAGCATCAGTCACCTGGATGGCGCAGTAGTTAAGAGCTGGGCCATTAAAGGTCCCTGACTTGCAACCCACCAGCTACTGCACAGGAGAAAGGCGGGGCAATCTGCTTCCACGGAGATTTATAACCTTAGAAAGCCCCAGGCACAGAGGTATTCTGTTTAGTAGGAACACTGTGAGTAAGAATTGACATGCTGCTATGGGTTAGGGGGCGGGGGAGTGGGTGGGGCTGGGATGGCAGGGGAATCAGAAACATCGCCCTAACATCCCAAGTAGACACCATGAGGTCGTGGGAGTAGGTAGTGGGAGTGGTACCCCAAGTTGCTCAGGGATTGGAAGGAGGGCGGGACAGTGGGGGTCAGCCTTGCACCTGGCCAGCGTGGACTCTGCTTGGCTAGGTTCTTTGGGGAGCAGCTTCTCTCCGGGGTGCTGGGTGGGCAGACAGGGGAGGGAGGAGGCTGGCAGGCCCTTACTGGAAAGTAGAAGGGAAGAAGAGAGGTGAGGGGGCCGCTCCCCTACTCACCTAGCTCGGTGCGCCCGCGAGGATGAGGGAGCCCGAGAGGAGGACGCTGGAAGCTCAAGGCTGCAGCATGAGTGTGGCTGGCTGGGCAGCGCTCCCCGTATTTAAACCATCCGGGTGAGTCACTGCAGGGCAGGGACAGGGTCGGGACAGAGGGGGTGGCCTCTACGCAGCGCCCGCGCCCCCACGTCAGCCCTCCCCCAAGAAGCTCAACCCAGCTCTCATATTGAAGGAATTCTCTAAAGCCACATTTAAAAAACAAACAAAAAAAAACCAAAAAAAACCCACCACAACACACTCTCCTCTTTTTCTCCTTTTACCCCTTTTTTTTCTTTTTTATTCCCTTGCTGCACTGGACAGCAAAGCTCTAGAGAACTGCGCTGAGAAACCATCCCCTCCCCCCTAAACTTCCCAAGTGCCCTACAGGTGGGTCTTATGTCCACACGAAGGCCCCAGCTCACTGTCCTGCTTCACGGGATCTGAGGCTTCAAGAAATTCTGCACTTCTCTGTCCCATAAATCCTCCACTCTCTGCTCACCGGGACTGAATAAGGCATGCATTTTCCCTACTTTTGCTCCCCTCCATCCCTTTAAAAAAAATTCAGTATTTCAAGTCATTTCACATTTACAGAACATTTCTAGCCACAACACAAGGAACACTCTTATAACTCTAAGTTAATTCATGATCATAAACATTTTGGACAAGGCGTTTGTTTCCAATTCCAGGGAAATATAAAGTTCCTGCCTGTGCTGCCTCTTTTTTTTTTTTAACTTGTCAAAGAGAAAAGCAAACTCGGGGGGAGGGGTGGGCAGGGAGGAAAGTGTGCAACAATGAATGTATGAAAATTTAAAAAAGTAATGAATGTATGAAAATTTTAAAAAGTAAATAAAATTTTTACAAATAAAAGAAATAAAAACAATGTTTTTTTAAAAATCTTTTGCTGTTTCCTTTACGTGCATAGGCCTCTGGGCTGGGGCTGGCAGTCAAGTCAGGAGAATGAGGGGCTCTTTCCTGCACCTTTCACTTCTAGTCCCTCTCTGCCCCCTTAGCCAAATGAGAATAGGATTCTTTTCTAATTGTGGAATCGCCAAGGCCAGGGAAGAGTGTGTGAGGATCAGAGATTGAAAACATGCCGTCGTCTCCAAGGAGGAGCCCCAACACGGCCTGATGGGCAGCTTTGACTGAAGCCTCCTCCCCTTCCCTGACTCAGTTTACCCTCTCAGCCAGGTGGAGAGAGTGATATTTACATACAGTGTCGCATGGAATGCTGAGAGCCTTAATTAATGTTTACACTGGGCTTTGAGACCTGCCATGAAAGGAAGGCATAAAAGTGCGTAGTGTTATTACTGAGACACTCACTGGGGGCTTGCCGTGGTCAAGCCCTCTCGGTGAATCATGCCACATTCCTCCTCTTAGCACCATGATTCAGAACCAGAAGCAGAGTGCCTTTCCCATTAAATGGCATGAGCTCCAGGGACCCAGGGACCGTCATGTGAGCCTGTCACTTCAACCAGCTTGCTCTCTCTCTCCCCCTTTCTCTCTCTCTCTCTCTCCCACCCAAATAGTATCTCAAACTCAGAACTACCTTATTCTTCCACATCCTAAACTGTGGTTCTTAAATCGCACCTCCAGGTGACTGATGCATCAGGTACAATCCTTACCCATAAAGCCGACACTTGGCAGAGGTAGGGAGGGAGGTGGACATTCACGAATCACCCTACTGAACCAGAGACCGCACGGGAATCTTCATATCTAGCAGATTTCTAACCCTCACCACTACTGGCATTTGGGGCCAAGCAATCTAAGCTGGTGAGCACATCCAGGGCTGCATCAGTTAGTTGAAACATGTCCGTTGATTACTGGGAACTTCTTTTTTGCCAATGCCTTCAGTGAAGTTTGAACTTCTTCTCTCATCACAATTGGCTCTTGTTCATATGTTACTTCCTGAAATCACTCAGTGTTAACTAATCTTTTGGGGTACAGTGATTCTGGGGAGAGAAGAATGGGCAATTTCCTTCTGTGTGATTAACTGCCTCTGAAAACCCACTGGAGGGTCAGCTATGGGTCGGTTCCAACTCTATGGTACACAACAACAGTGATTCTGTGTATCTCTTCCATCTTGTTTTGATTCCGATTCAGACCATGTTTGTTTTTTTTTTTTAATCATTTGCTATGCATCTGAGACCTGGACAATGAATAAGGATGACAGGAAGCGTCTATGCCTCTGAGCTGTGCTGGAGAAGAGCACTGAACATCCCACGGACTGCCATGTGAACACATATGTCTTGGAGAAAATACAGCGGGTGCTCCTTGGAGGCAAGGATGGCAAAGCTTCATCCCGCAGACTCTGGGCATGTTATTTAGACTGGCTGTTCCTTAGAAAGAGACATAATGGTAGGGCAGGTAGAGCATCAGTGAAAGAGAGGAAGACCCTTCGTGAGAGGGAGAGACACAGTGACTGCAGCAACAAGCTCAGGTGTGTCAGGCACGATGAGGATGGCACTGGGCATAGCGTGGTTCAGATCTGTTGTAGAGTCACTGTGAGTCGCACTCAACTGCATGTAACAACAATCTCGGTTGGCTCGGTTGGATGTGGTTATCCAGAGCCCTGCAGGATGTCATCCAGCATCCCGAGTTGCTATTTGCTAAATGCCAGTTGTTGTTGTTGTTGTTGTTGTGTACCATCAAATTGGAACCAACCCAGAGCTGACCCTCTGGTGGGTTTTCAGAGGCAGATAATCACAAGGGAGGAGATTGCCCATCCTTCTCCCAAGGAGCCGCTGGTGGATTCAAACTACATGCCTTCAGGATTGCAGTGCAGCTTCTTGCCCGCTAGGCCACCAGCACTCCCGCTAGATGCCCGTAGCATCTCTAAAATGTGACAATCAAGAATCTCCCCAGACATTGCCAAATATACCCTGAGGGCGACACTGTTTAGAGCACTGATGTGTACCACATCCTGTGAGTGGGAGTAATCACCCTCATTTTACAGATAAGAGAATTGGGGCCCAGGCCTGTTAACTGGTTTCCCTGAGGTCATATGCTAAGTGATGTCCTAAGACTTTCACAATCAGGGCGGATGGAAGAGCGGCAGTATTTAGAGGTGCAGAGTGAGGGTTGTGGAGGATTGGGGGCTGAGTGCACTGCCTTCCTCTGGGGGAGGGGGATGTAGCTGCTGTCACGTTGGCCTACAATTCATGGTTGTAGAACCCCTCTGCAGAAGGGGTCGACACACTGCCTTTTCCTGGGCTGTCCTATCCCTCTTAGTGGGCCTTGTAGCTCACTGTTCAATTCTGTGCTGTTCTATGCCCTGGATTAGTTACAGATCGGATCCCTGGGACCCGTAAGGTTTTCAGAAGTAGCTTGACAGGCTGTTCTTGCTAGTTTGTCTCACTCCAGATGCTCAATGACATCTGTTCAGCATCCTAGCAACGTGCAGACAGGTAGGTGGTGGCTGTGTATATGGTGCATTAAGCCTAGAATTGAACCCAACTCTTCCACATGGCAGATAGAAATTCTACCACTGAGCCACCGATGTCCTGTTCATCAGGGTGCTCTCACTACCACTGAGGTGCAACCCACTCACAGGTGATGCTGCAGTGAGTTTTCAAGGCTGTAAATCCCACCAGAGGAGATTGTTCATCTTTTTCCTTCAGAGAAGCTGATGGGTTCAAATCACTAGAGAGGTACCTCCGCTGGATAAGCAGCGCAACTCCCCACAGACTAGGCCTCCAGAGCCAGGCATACGGTGAGTAAATGTGGTGCGTTTAAAAGATGAGACCGAGTTTCAGGTAGAAGAGGGCCTTAAAGGATGCACAGAATCCTTTAAAGGTGAAATGTGAGGAGCATGAGTGCAGGGGAACCATTCAATCAGAGCACAGAGGGAGGACACTGGGACCAAATGCTGCACTTGACCAGAGCCCAAGACAGATGGCAGGGCCACGGAGGACATGGACACCTGCCTGAGGAGTGAATGTGATGCCTGCCTACAGGCAGGAGAGAGTTATCAGAGGGTTTTGAGGTGAGAGAAGACCCTCAGAGGCACTCAGTGAGGAGTTTGGTATGGTTGTGTGGCAGAACTCGCAGACATGGTCTTTGTAAGCAAGACATTACAATTTTCATGGCTTCTTCAATCCTCTTTGTTCTGCACAAGATCTGAGTTTCAGAATAGTAACCAGGCCATGCAAAACAGATCCATCTTCCAAGTGGGGAGAGCCATGGGAATCCAGCTCCAGGATCTCTAAGTCACTCCTGCTTACTGAGACCATCTCTTTCAAGGACATCTCCAAAGTTCTAAAGAATAAGGATGTCAGTTTAAAAACTAAGGTGCACCTGATCCCACGCCATGGTCTTCGCAATTGTTTCCTACGCATCTGAAAGTTGGATGGTGATTAAAATTGACAGAAGACTTGATGACTTTGAATTGTAGTATTGGAGAAGAGTATTAAATTTAACGTGGACCGTCAAAATGACAAGCAAATATACCTTAAAGGAAGTGGAAACAGAATGCTCTTTAGAGGCAAGGATGGTGAAACTCTCTGTCTCATTTACTTTGGTCATAGTTTCAGAAGGAGTCCATGGAGCGAGGGATGAAGCTGGGAAAGGTAGAGGGGCCAGTGAAGTAACGGAAGACTCTCAATGAGATGGATTGACTCAGTCACTACCACGATGTGCTTGAGCAAAATAGAGATCGTACAGGACCGGGCAGATTCAGATCTGATCATAGCGTCACTAAGAGCCATAGTCTTGTTGACGGCATTTAACGACAGCTTTCAGGAAAGATAGGTTATTTACCGAGAAAGCAAATGGCACCTGCTCAATCCCCAGAAGTGAGAGCTGTCTTTGGGAGAACTCCTGTGACCCGGAGAAACATGAAAGCCTGGCTCACCGCCCAGAGACTTTTCAGCCCTGTAGACCTCCGGCTTCACTTTCTGTCCCATCCAGGGAAGAACCAGAATGACTAGGTTGCCTCTTGGTGCTTCAGAGAATCCCACTGTCTCCCACTGACACAGGCTTCTCCATTCTATTTCATTAAGTATGAGGCCAAGAGATGTAGAGGTCATGTAATCCAGACTTCCCTCTGCTTCAGAAATCCCTCCTCACCACCATTGATAGATAAGGCTTGATCCACATCAGGGATGAAGAGATCTTTTCTTTACCTCACAGGGAAGCTCTCATTAGGCTGGCAAATGAAAAAAGATGGGTAGCACCCAAGGATTGGCAAACGTGTGGGTAACTTCACACATTGGGGAGGAGAATAGCACTTCATAGAGCAGTTCTGTTTATTGTTGTGTGTCCTTGAATTAATCCCAGCTCATGGCAACTGTATAGGACAGAGGATAAATGCCCCCCAGAGTTTCCTAGAAGAGAACAAAGCCCAAACCAACTTCTGTCAAGTCAATTCTGACTCAGAGAAACCCTCCCTTCAGTTTCTGAGTCAGTAAATCCTAACAGAAGGCAACCACCCCGATTTCTCTCATGGTGTATTTAGTGCCAACCTTTCAGTTAGCAGTGCAACATGTAATGCATTATGTCACCAGGACTTCTTACAGACTTTTCTAGCCTGTAATATTTAAAAGAACAAATCATCAGGACTTTCTCCTCCTAATATCACTGGATGGGTTCAAATAGCCACCCTTTCAGTTACCGCCCAGAGACTTTTCAGGCCTGTAGACCTCAGGTTTCACTTTCTGTCCCATCTAGGGAAGAACCAGAATGACTAAATGCCTCTTGGAGCTTCAGAGAATCCCACTGTCTCCCACTTAACCATTGCATCACAAGACTCCTTGTACAAAGCTACATATTCAAGAATTGTAGCTCTGATTATAGTAACCAAAAAAATTGTAGATGTCCACACACTAAGATCACAGGATGGACTGTGTGAAGGATCTTATCAACTAGGACTCATCCTTTAGGCCTTGGAGGGCCACTGCGGGCTTCGCAGGAGAGATGCAGGAGATCTGTGTACGGCAGTGGTCCTCATGTGGGGAAGAGGAGAATTACACACACACACACACCCTTAGGGGGTCACTTAATGATGTCTGGAAACATTTTAGGAGCCCTGCTAGTGCTGTGATTAAGGCATTCAGCTGCTAATCCAAAGGACGCTGGTTTGAACCCACCAGCCACTTTGTAGAAGAAAGTTGAGGCAGTCGCTGTGCTGACCCATCTTGTTGATGGCCTTCCTCCCCTCCACTGACTCTCTGCTTTTCCACGTCCTTTTTCAAGGACTCGCTCCTCCTGATCTCAAGCCCAGAGGAGGTGCGAGGGAGTCTCAGCATCCTCTCAAGGGCACTCTGGCCGTATTTCTTCTAAGATGATTTGCTTGTTCTTCTGCAAGTGCGTAGTATGTTTGATACTCTCTGTCAGCACCACAATTCAAAGGCTTTTATTTGTCTTTTATCTTCCTTATCCACTGTCCACATTTCCCCTGGATGTGAAACAATTGAAAACACCATGGCTTGTGTCAATTTAAGCAGATGTCCTTGCTCTTTACATTTTAAAGAGATCCTTGGAAACAGATTTGGCCCACCCAACACATTATTTTATTTCTTGAGTGCAGTAAGAGTAGTCACTGACAACTTCAACCTTTCCTCCATTTATCAGGATGTTGCTCCTTAAACCAGTGGAGATAATTCCTATTTTCTTATTGTTGAGGTATGATCCATACTGAAGGCTAAAGTCTTCACCTCTAGCAAGCCAAGCTGTGTGTCTGCATGTTATTAATAAGTCTTCTTCAAATCCTAATGCCACATTCTTCTTCATATTCTCCAGCTTTTCAAATTACTTACTTCAACATATGAATAGGTGTAGAGAAAACATACAACCCTGATACACATCTCTTCTGATTTTATACCATGTAATAATATTCCTTTGTTATTTTTGGCCAACCGCTTCTTGGTCTACCTATAAGTTTCATATGAACACGGGTCTTCTGAGATTCCCATTCTTCTCAGTGTTATCTATAATTTATGATGATGCACACATTCAAATGCATCATCCAGATGAAGATCGTCCTGGTATTCTCTGTTCTCAGCTAGGATCCATCCCTGGGCAAAGTTAAAATGTGTACAATCATAGAAGCAGAGGCAAGTAACTATGATGGACCATTAGCAGACCATGTCACTGGTCATAAAAGAGAGAAGAAAAACAATCAAGACCAAGTGACCAGATATTCAGCATGGACAACCGAATCGACAGTGGATACCATTAAGGACACAAGAGAACACAATAAAGTGATAGGTGAGAGTAAGATGATTGACCGAATTTGGGACAGGTTGAGTTTGAGACTCTGTAAGACCGTAGTGTGAGCTGTCCAGTGGGGTCAGAAATCCATGTCTGCAGCTCAGGGGGAGTTTCTGGGCCAGGGCTAGAGTTCTAAGAGCAATAGTGGAAAACAAAAGTGAGGAGAGTATCCAGAAACAGCAGTTCATCTCGAGGACATGGAGTCTAAACCTAAGGTCTGTTTGGGAATGGAGGAGGATGGACTTTTACATAAATCCCCTGAGATTTACTACACTTTAGCTGGATGGAGATGTGTTATGGATGTGTACTTTTCGGGGCGGGGCGGGGGGGAAGATAGGCCTCACATTCACCAGATTCTCAAAGTGTCTGTAGTATAGCACGAAGTATAACAAGGGGTAAGGGAAGAATTCAGGGAAACACCCTTAGTATCCTGAGGCAGAAAGAGAAAGAGAAACCAACCCAAGAGAGTATGAAGGAGTATTCAGCAAAGTGGTAGGAGTGCCAGGGCTGATCGGTTCTGGAGGAACCACTGGAGGCAGGAAATGGCAGTGTGTCAAGAATATGGTGGTTGTGGGTGAAGATGAACGAATGACTTAGGGATGTTGAGGACAGAGGTTTACAGAAGCCTTCGAGTTACTGTATTGGAGAGGACTGAATACTCAATGACTTCCAAACAAACAAACAGATATGTCTTGGAAAAGGTGCAGCTGGAATGTTGCTTGGAACCAAGGACGGCAAAGCTTTGTCTCTCGTATTTCTCACACATTGCTGGGAGAGGCTATTCTTTGGAAAAGAATATCGTGCTTGGAAGGGAGAACGGCCAGCAAAGAGAGGAAGACCCCAATTGAGATGGACTGACATGCTGACCATACCAATGGACTCGAGTGTATCCGAGATAGTGACGACCTCACAGAATAGGATGGGATTCAGGTCTGTTGTTCATAGGGCCACCATGCATTATATCTGTCTTGACAGCACGTAACAACAAGTGGTTGAAGTTTGTAGGCCACCAGACAGCCCTCAGTGAGGGCACGATCAGTGCTGTGTCAGTGAAAGGTGCAGGAGTGAGAGGCTGAGGTTTCACGAAATCAAGTCAATCTGGGCAGGAATACAGGACTTTTACAGGACGGTGGAGAAGGAAAGAAATCTGTAGGTTGAGTGGAGAGGAAACGATGGAAGACTCAAGAGCTCAGAGCAAATGATATTCTCTTCTTAAAACAGGCTCCCCAGGAAGAGACGCTTCAGGGTTCCTGAGTGAGGCCAGGCCGCTGGCAAGCTCTCTAGGGCCTGCCCTGCCAGTCTTAGGTGGGAACCTGGCATATAGGCACCCTTCTTAGAGCCTCGTTGGTCCCACTTGTGGGCCCAGGTGACAACCGTGCCTCACTCATCCTCAGGAATGTGAATAAAACGCCGTGCTCAGAGCCGGCCCTGCGGACCTCTCCCACACTCCTCCCTGTTTTATAGGAGGTGGAGTTTTCCGTGCAGAAGGGGTAAAGCAGAGTCTTCACGGAAATGGCTTTATAATTGCCCTACCTGTTCCAAAGGAACAGAATCTTGTCTATTTAAGATCCTATGCGCCATCCTCACATGGGAAGAATGAAGCCAGAGAAGCTAAACATGTGGAGAATAACAATAAAGGCACAAACAAGCAGACAGTCACCTTCTTAACATCCCAGTGACAACTCCCAGACTCGCCTCCATTCGTATCTGGTTATTAGTGGTGTTTCTCTAAAGGCAAGTGTCATGAGATTGCTCTTGTCCCCGGGGTTCCATTCCTGATGGTCAGGATGTGTTTCCGAGTCATGAGTTTTCCAAGGAGGTGGTTTGCCCGCCCAGTCGGTTTCTGTGTGAGGAAGATGATGTCTCAAGTATAAACACAGTTGTTATGTGCGCTCCAGTCAGAACCAGCTCATAGCTGACCCTCCAGCAGGCTTTCAGAGACTGTAAACTGCACGGAGGAGATGCCAGTTTTTCTTTCTCAGAGCTACTGATAGATTTGAACATCCTGCCTTTGGGTTAACAGCGCAACTCCTTACCCATTAAGCCATCAAAGCACTAAACTATGCTGGAGAGAATTTGAAGGCTGTTTCTCAACTGGCGAAACTTTATCATATGCAATCAGAAATGAGGTCTTTCTGAAAATATTATTGAAAATAAAGAAGACAGACACTCGGTGTAAGTTAGTCCTGGGTCTTACTGTGTGGATGTGGAAAAGTCAGAAAACCCAGCCCTGGGCTGCCAGCTGTATACGAGCCCCACACTCAGTAGATGTGGGCCTTTGAGCAAGGCTGGTCAGCCCCTAGAGGGTTGAAATGCAAGCCATTTTTCTTTCCTTTATAATTTAATCACCCTTGTCGTTCTTGTGTACCATTGAAGCAGAATCAACCCACAGCTGACCCTCTAAGGAGGTTTTCAGAGGCAATAAATCACATGAGAGGAGACTGCTCATCTTTCTCCTGCAGAGAGGCTGGTGGATTCAAACTGTGTGCCTTTGGGTTGGCAGTGCAGCTCCTTAGCGTGAGGCTACCAGAGCTGCCTTGGGTTTCCTGAAATTGATTAGATGAATTTTTGTTGTAAGAAAATATTTTCTAAATCTTCTATCTTTTAGAGTTGTCCCCCCCCACCCCGCCCCATCCTCTATAGAATACCAGGAGAATGAATAAAATTATCTTGGGAGAAGTTCGACTAGAATGTTCCTTAGAAATGAGGATGGCCGGACTTCAGGAGAGGCTAGTCTTCTCCAATGTGCTGGAGAAGATAATCATGTTGAATAACTTAAAAGATCAGTGAAAAAAGAAGACCTTCAACTAGATGAGCTGACACAGCGGTTACATCAGTGGTGAAGATGGGGTGGAGTTTCGTCTATACTCCCATACACGTGGGTTCACTGTGAGTGGGAGTCAGATAGCCAATAGCCTCCATGCCTGCTGCTCTTAGCGGCTCAGTGTTGCTCAAGGTGAATCTCTAGGCCCAGGATTAGCTCCCCAGAGAGTCATCCTGGTAGGAACACAGAACAGGCAAGGTCTGCTGTTGGTCCCAGACATCAGAAATCCCAATAATCCCATCCCAGCTTTCGACAGACACCCTGCCAAGGGCAGCAGGTACAAAAGCGTAGGCACCTTGGTCCCCACCCTGTGAGCTCACAGTCTCGTGGCCCTAAGACACATAAACAAACACCAAACGCTTAAGCCAGACCTGGTCCTTTGCAAACAACTGGACCTAAGTGGACAAAACAGGGGAGGTAGGATCAGCCAGCACAGACCAAGGTAGGTGTGCTGGTGGGGTCCCAGGCCTCCGGAGGACAGATAAGAGTGTGCAAGTGTTTGGAAGGTGGTAGTCATCCCAAGAGAGGGGGTGACAGAAAAGCTAAAACCAGGAAATATGTTGTGTGTTGGGGGACAATTTTTATAGAAGCTGGGTCATGAGGCCCTTATATGCCAGGCTGAGGAACATGGACAATCTTCCATAAGTGTTTGGGGACCAGCAAGGTTTTTGGTGGTGTTATTGTTTCATTTTTTTTCTTCAGAAGCCAACCCACCTGAACACATGCTGAGGTGCTGCCTTCCTATCCCATCAGCCTCAGGGACAGTTTGTGTGTGTGTCATTTCCCCCCCCCCCACCAAGTGACTGTCAAATGCCTTTTAAGTCATTGCATTCCAAAGAACCTACCCCTCCCTCTCCCCAAGGGGGACAGGTAACTGACAGAGGAGGGGATCCTGACAGCTGCAGGAAGAAGGGAAAAGTTCTCTTTGGCCTAAAGCAATTTATTCGAGTTGTATTTAATTGTACATTTTAATAATATGAGACTTCCAAATTTTATGCCACAATAAAACAGAGCAGCCTTTGAAATGATTACACTAACAATTTGGGAGCTGCTTCGCTCGCGTCACCGCACCACACCTAATTAAAGGTCGGACCTCATGCTCCCTGTTTTCCTTAATTATTACATGAATGAACAGGCCTGCTGTGAATGCCTTGCAAGGCTGGAAGTTGCGGAGAAGTGCAGGACACATGGGCTCAGCTCTATTCTTTCCTTCCTCCTCCAGTGGAGAAACCTGAGTTGTCTCTCACCTCTTTCAAAGCTCACCCTGAAGGGAGCAGAAAATGGCACCAGCCAGGGCAACACGATCAATAAAGACAGGGAAGGCTGGCTACCCAAATTTGGATCTTACCAAGTCATTCTTCCTTGCAGCATAGATGCCATTACATGAAACAACCAGCTGTGACAGTCTGTATCCTTGTAAATAATAGTATCTTCTTATTCAACCTCAGGGGGATTTTGTGGCCTAGTGGTAAAAAACTGCTGCAATCACAAAGGCACATGGTTCAAATCCACCAGTTGCTCTTTGGGAGAAGGATGGGCAGTCTCCTTTTGTGCAATTTACTGCCTCTGAAAACCCACTGGAGGGTGAGCCATGAGTCAGTTCCAACTCAACTGCACACAACACCAACAACCCTATCTCAGGGAGCTCTGGTGGTGCAGTCCACAGGGCACTGGCTGCTAACGCCAAGATGGCATCCCTCTGAAAGTTCGAATCCACTAGTGGCTTCTCAGGAAAACGTGGGCAATCTCCTCTTGTGCAATTTACAGCCTCAGAAACTCAATGGAAAATCCAGTTTGAATCAATTCAGACTTGACAGCAATGAGTTAGTTATTTAGCTTATCTCATTTGGTAAAGAAGAAAAGGTGTAAAGGAAGAAGAGAGATCAGGAGAGGAAAAAAGGGAGATGAGGAAAGGATGGAGAGAAGATGGGATCAATATTCACTCTGACTAATTAAAGACCCATCTTACCATTTGCATTGCCTACCACGCATGTATCACACATGTACTTAACTTACGTGGTTGATGTTCTTATGTAACATTGAGTCAGAACCGACTCTTGGCTGACCCTCCAGTTTTCAAAGGCAGTAAATCACACAGGAGGAGATTGCTCATTTTTTTCTCATATATCAGCTGGTGAATTTTAACCATGGGCCTTCAATCTGGTGGTGCTGCTCCTTACCACTAGGCTCCTAGAGCTCCCATATCTAACTTGGAGCAGGTATTTAATGAATAATAATAATCTTGAGAAGAATGGAAATCCCAGAACACCTGTTTGTGCTCATGTGAAACCTATACTTGGACAAAGAGTCAGTCCTTAGAACAGAGCAAAGAAATAGGGCATGGTTCAAAATCAGAAAAGGAGAGATTTAGGGATGTGCCCTGTCTCCATACCTTTTCAATCTGTATGCAGAACAGATCATTTGAGAGGCTGGACTTTATGAAGAGGAATGTGGCATGAGGATTGGAAGAAAACTCATCAACAGCCTGTGTTATACAGGTGACACAACCTTACTTGCTGAAACTGAGGAGGCCTTAAAGCATTTAAGGGTCAAGGATTGTGGTTTACAATATGGGTTGAAGCTCAACATCAAGAAAACAAAGATTCTCACCACTGGACCCACAGCCAGCATCATGATAGAGGGGGAAGAGACTGAGACTGTTAACAATTTCAGTTTGCTCAGGTTCATTATCAACATTCTTGGCACCAGCAGTCACGAAATCAAAAGGCATTGCATTAGGAAACTCTGCTGTCAGGGACCTCTCAGAGTGAGAGGCAAAAGTTTGGAGAGATCTCAGAATTTAATGCCAATGGAAGAGGAGTCTGGGCCTGCAAGAAAGACTGAAGAAGGAACAATGGAGAGGGAAACGCTTTCCAGAAGGCTGTTTACACCACCAGATAGAAGCAGGAAGGGGTGAGCCACCTGGCTCTTTCCAGCAACTTTTCCTAAATATAATTCTTCTTGGGACATACATTATTAATCAATACTGTTGATTAATGGCCATAAAGTCATCACTGCTCTCTTGACCAAATTGATGACCAACAAGTTGGACATTTTAGTCTACCTGTAAGTGTCTTGGAAGAAAGGCTTGATGATCTGCTTTTTAAAATTCAACCAAGGAAAACTCTGACAGTTTATAATGTTGCATATGAGATCACTGTGAGTCAGAATTTACTTGAAGCACACCCACGTTTATTGCTGCATTGTTCACAATAGCAAAGAGATGGAAGCAACACTAGTGCCCATCAACAATTGAATGGGTAGAGAAGTGGCACTATATTCACACAATGGAATACTATGCAGCACTGAAAAACAAAAACTCATGAAATATTATACAAAATGGGTGACCCTGAAGGACATTATGCTGAGTTACAAAAGGACAAATACTTCATAATTCCACTGTTATTGAACAGGACCGGCATCAGGGTTTGGGGGAAACTAAGAAAAGAAGGAATAAATAATGAACACTGCATTGAAATAGATGTAAAAAGAACTGCCTAAAAGAAATATATGATTAGGTATTATTTGCATGACAACAATCCAGAATAAGAGATGCACAGCAAAGTGAACTGAGAGGTAGGTGAAGGGAGGAAATTGTGCAACAATGAAAGAATCTTTTAAAAAAAAAAGAAAGAATCTTTGTAAAGAGAAAAGAAAACTGGGGGTGTAGGGAGGAAAATGTTCAACAATGAATGGAAATCCAACTTTTCTGTAAACTTTCATTAAAATATCAATTAAAAAATGAAAGAGAAAAGAATTTACTTGAAGACCATTGGTGAGTGGCATTGGTTTTTTGGTGGTACTTTCAACTTCACTATGGTTTACAAATTTTAAAAATATAAACATATAAGAAAACTATTGGACGTAGTTGACCAATTCAGCAAAGTAGCAGGATACAAGATCAACATACAAAGATCAGTTGGCTTTCTCTAC
>NW_006400117.1:1397007-1399246 GCF_000299155.1 Elephantulus edwardii
TCAAAATCCTTGTTTCAAAAGAGCAGCTTGGAGACCAGCTGGAAACAATCTGTTAAATGAGGTGCTGAGTGTGATAGGCCCTGAGTTTGAGCTGTTGGTCTTCTTGTCATCACAATGTCCAAAGCCAAGGGCAAGAGTAGGAGGCAGAAGTTCATTTACAAAGTCAACCGAAAGCAGCTGAACTGGAATGCTCCTGGGATCTGTGAGGCAGAACCTGCTGAGATGGGGCTGGCCATGGACCCCGCTAAAGCCGTACCCCTCTGTAAGAGAAAGGTGCATGCCATGGAATTGGATGTTGAGAGGACAAATTTGCTGATGCGGAAACCCTATGTGTTGAACGACTTAGAAGCAGAAGCTAGGCTCCCAGAAAAGAAAGGAAATACTCTCCTGTGGGACCTCATTGATTATGTACTCTAAATGGTTGCGAACCATGGGGAGGACTATAAG
Organism: Elephantulus edwardii; assembly: GCF_000299155.1. Lineage (NCBI taxonomy): Eukaryota > Metazoa > Chordata > Mammalia > Macroscelidea > Macroscelididae > Elephantulus > Elephantulus edwardii. The sequence goes on from NW_006400117.1 coordinate 1,397,455, forward strand.
GCCATGGCCTGGGATGAAAAAAATTACTACCAAGACACCCCAAAACAGATTTGGAATAAGATCAATGTCTATAAGCATTTTTATCCAGCCGAGTGGCAAGCATTCAACAATTCTTTGCAGAAGAATAAAATGGAAGTTGATTGACTTATATCCACACCTATCCTCCTCTGAGGCCTCCTCCTGGACTGGAGAAGCTGAAACTCAGGGTTAAGGCAGATACTGGTGTGTGACTGCACAAGGCTAACTAAACCCCATGGTATCAAGGTTATACACACATTAAGACAGACGGACATACATACATACATATTTTCCCCCCACTGGCAAGAGGGCTAATGCCAATAACAGTATGTCAAAGGCTCTCATTTCTAACCTGGGAGCTCACGAAGTCCAGAGACTTCTGTCTTGGAAGCTCTAGTTCTCATTTACGGAGACCTCTTGGTATTGATTTTAAATAGGTTCTTAGCCATACCAGAGTTGTTGGGTTGATTTGAAGAGTCTGTGCAGGATAAATAGGCTCTTTTACTTATCTTTTAAAAAAAAAAGCGGGGGGTGGGGGGGCTGCTTGATTTCACCTTCTCCAGAACAGACCTGTTCTCATGACATTCCATGGTATATTCAATACTCTCCTCCAGCAGCACAGTTCAAAGGCATCAATACTTCAGTCATCCTTGGTCATTGTCCAACTCTCTGATACATAGCAAGTAATTATGAAGATCATGGCCTGGATCAGGTGCACCTTAGTCTCTAGACTGACACCCTTGCTCTTCAGCACTCTGGAGAGGTCTCTGGCAGCAGATTTTCCTAATGCAATTTGTCTTTTGGTTTCCTGATTGCTGGTAAAAGAGTGTTGATTGTGGAATAGAGTAAACTGAAATTGTTAGCAATTTCAATCTCTTCTCCATCTATCTTGGTGTCGCCAGTTGGTCCAATAGTGGGAATCCATAGAAGACATTAAACAAAGAGGATAAAAAAAGATGACTGATGAAGTCCACCTTTGATAGTTGAGTTATTCCATCCTTCAGAGAAATCATTAGCTAAACTTTTATTCTAATGACTTTTCAACTTGGTTATGACATAAAGGCCTATGTCTTTAGCCGATTATTGTGATCGCTATCAATAAATTGTGCAGTTATACAAAGTTGACTTGGGGAACAATGTAAATAAATGTACGTGTCTTACAGCTATAACAAAATCCATCTGTCAATGGAGGATTTCCTATTCCTATAAAGCCCAGCAGGTTTTAACAGAGCTTCCAGAATACAACAGATTTGGAAGAAAGGCCTGCTGATTGACTCCCAAACATCCACCAGAGTAAATCTTCTGAATCACTTTGGTCTAACCTGCAGCCAGTCACAGGGATGATGCAGGACCTGAGAGTGATTTGATCCTTTATACATGGGGTCACCATCAATCAAGCAGTTGGCAGCAGCTAACAGCACTCCTGTAACAGTGAGTTTGAGAACATCAGTGCCTGTGACTCAGTTGTTTGCCTGGATGTTCAACCTCTTCTTTTCTTCTCACACACAAAAGGTGATACTGTTTCAAATCCATTCTTTCAAGGTCTTTAGCATGTTTTCATTTTATTTTCCATTTGAGTTCTTAATCAGAAAGGTCAGTTGCATCTTTCAGGGAGTTTCAGGAGGAGGGAAGTGGAAGGTTTCAGAAATAGACAGGAAGTAAAAGGATTAGGTCCAATTTGCACATTCTCCAAGAGAATATTATAAAGTGAATCTTCAGAGTGGGCATTTCAATTATTCAGTATTTTACTATAAATAGAAGAAATAATCTATAA
>NW_006400117.1:1400006-1401563 GCF_000299155.1 Elephantulus edwardii
TTTCCCAATGCAACTCATCTTTTGATCTCCTGGCTGCTGGTACCAAGAGTGTTGATTGTGGAGCCAAGCAAACTGAAGCTGTTAACAATTTTGTGTGGCAAGAAGCTGTGCTGTAATCCCAGAGGTCCATGGTTCGGATCCGCCAGATGCTCTGCTAGAGAATGAGGGGCAATATCCTCCTGTACCAGTCAGATCCAATTTGATGGTACATGCACAAAAAGAATAAATTTTTTTTAAAAAATGACCCAGGGGATTCTAGAAAATAAATGGATTGAAGAATCACTTAAGAACTAAGAAACACATTAAAGATTTTTTTTTTAATACCTTGAGCTTTGTTTCTTAAAGATATTCTCTTCTAACACATTTGTTTGGGAATGGCCACAAAGGGGATAGATAGATAGATAGATAGATAGATAGATAGATAGATAGATAGATAGATAGATATAGATAGATGCCCTTTCAAAGCAAATTGGCCATCTAGACTATAAACTAGGCCTCCCGAAGGCCATCTGCACAGTGAAAGAAACAGACCTGGAATTTCTTTTTGGGAACATCTTTCAGTCTATGTGCAAATTTAGGTAATCCTTAATTCTATAAATTTCCACATGTTTTAAACCCACACCATGTTTCCCATCCCAACAATCAGTAGTGGAGGATGGTGTTCCCCCCCCCCACTACCATACATCAATAAGGCAGGTAATCACAAAGGGGGAGATGGCCCATCCTTCTCCCATTGAACAGCTAGTGGTCTCAGACCACTTCAGGATTGCTGTGCAGCTTCTTGTCACTAGGCTACCAGAGCTCAGGCTACCAGAGCTCCATTCCCAAACACTGTACTGTGGTTATCTTTGTATTATTTTGGTTTGGTATATTGACATAATAGGTATTGGTGAAGTGAGATGACTGGGAATGGGACATTTTGAATCAGATGATCATATGGGGTTTCTTTCATAATTAAAAAAGTCATTTCTAGATCCATCTTGAAATGCAATGTGGTGAGTGACAGGATAATATCCATATGCGTACAAGGAAGTCTGGTTAATATCACAATCATTCAAACATATGCACTGATAACTAGAGCCAAAGAGGAGGAAATAGAAGATTTCTACAAACTTTTGCAGTCAGAGATCGATCAAACATCCAATCAAGATGCATTAATAACAATGGATGACTGGAATGCAAAACTTGGGGAAAGGGAAGAAGGATCAGTAGCTGGAAAACACGGACTTAGTGACAGAAATGAAGCTGGAGATAGAATGATAGAGTTCTGCACATTCAATGATTTATTCATTGCAAATACCTTTTATAATAAACACAAACGCAGGCTATACACATGGATTTCTCCTAATAGTATGCATAGGTATCAAATAGATTACATCTGTGGAAAGATTTGCTGGAGAAGCTCAATATCAGCTGTGAAAACTAGGCCAGGTGAGGATTGTAGAACAGACCACCAACTACTCATATGCAAGTTCAAGCTGAAGTTGAAGAAAATTATATCAATTTACAGGAATAAAAATTCGGCCTAAGTCTATACCACCTGAATGGCAAAACCAT
>NW_006400117.1:1403370-1405818 GCF_000299155.1 Elephantulus edwardii
ATTCTGAGGCTTCTTCTGACATACTTTGGGGATGTTGCAAGGAAGGAACAGACCTTAAAGAGGCACATCATGCTTGGGAGGGTGGAAGGATGGAGAAAGAGAGAGAGACCATCGATGAGATGGATTGATGCAGCGACTGGGGTAATGAGGGTAGGAGTGTCAGAGGCAGTCAAGTTGGCACAAGATAGAGCAAGTTTCTGGGCTGTTGTATGTAGGGTCGCTATGTACAACCTATTTGGGTTGTGAGTATGTTGCATAATTTGTTAATTCTTAATATTTCACCTCCTGTCATTTGACGTGTATAATAGAGAATGGTAACGCCTGTGTAGTTCTCTGTTCACTATTTGTGTAGAACTGTGCAAGGAAGATTAGGCTGGTGTTGCTGGCATGTTCATCAGTCTGGTACAGCAGGAGCTGGTCTTTAGTTTCACTCAACTGGTGAAGCTGTAGGATGTGTATGCGTGGCTATATACTGTTCCTGTTGGTTCCCCAGTGGGACAAAGAAAAAGTATAACAAAAAGACACAAGCAGAACAATAGCAAACACCCCCAAAACACAAACAAGATTAGTCACTAGATGAAAATAGAAAAACTAAAACTGAGAGGGATAGAAAATGAAGGAGAATCACAAGGTGCTGGTGGTTGTTGTTGTTATTGTTGTCAAGTGCTGACGAGTAGAGTATGACTCATAGCAATCCTATGAACTGATAGGATCTGCATACTCTATCCTGGGCCATCTTCACATTTCCTGACACACTAGTGGCAGTTACCGTGTCAATCCACCTGGCTGAGGTTCTTCCTCTCCCTTGCTAACCCTCCACCCTTCCAAGCATCATGTCCCTCTCCACAGAATAGCCCCTCCTAGCAACATGCTTGAAGTATGTGAGGTGAAACCTCATCATCCTTGCCTCCGAAGAGCACTCTGGATGCAACCTCTCCAAGACATATTTATTTGCTCTTGTGTCCATCCATGGGATGTTCAATGCTCTTCTCCAACACCACAGCTCAAAGGCATCAATTCTTCTTCTGTCATCCCTATTCATTGTCCAGCTCTCAGATGCAGAGCAAGTGATCAAAAAGACCAGGGCCTAAATCAGATACACCTTCATCCTCAAACTGATATTATTACTCCTCAATAATTTGGGGAGATCCCTAACTGCAGACTTTCCCAACACAATACACCTCCTTGTTTATATTAAGGGTGCTAATTACGTATCTTAGTAAGATGAAGTTGTTGACTGTTTCAGTCTCTTCTCATCCACCATGTTGTTGCCTATCAGTCCAGTAGTAAGAATTTTTGTTTTCTTGACATTGAGATACAATCCAAATTGAAGGCTGCATCACTTGATATTCTGCAACAAGTGCCTCAAGTCCTCCTCACTTTCAGCAAGCAAAGTTGTATCATCTGCATAACATAGGTTATTGTTGAGTCTCCCTCCAATCCTGATACCACATTCTTCATAGAGTGCAGCTTCTTAAATAGTTTCTCAACATACAGATTAAATGGAAATGGAGAGAGAATACAACCCTGACACACTCCCTTACTAATTTTAAACTATGTAGTGTTCTCCTGCTCTGCTCACACAACAGCCTCCTGATCCAGGTATAGGTTTTACATGAGGACAATCAAGTGTTCTGGGATTCCCATTCTTCTCAATGTCAGCCACAACTTGTTATGGTCCACACAGTCAAACACCTTTGCATCGTCACTAAAGCACAAATAGACATCCTTCTGGTATTCTTTACTTTCAGTCAGGATCCATCTGACATCAGCAATGATGTCCCTGGTGCTACAGCCTCTTCTACATCCTGCTTGAACTTCTGGCAGTTCCCTGTCTTTGTACTCTTCTAGCTGTTTTTGAATGATCAAACAGAAAGGGGGGGAAGAGGAAAAGGAAAACAAATTAAGAGAGAAGAGAAAGCAAAAAATATGGGAGGCAGGAACACAAAGAGCAAAATACAAAACAAAAAAAGAAGACAAAAATTCGAAAAGCTGTGTAAATAAAAGACCAGAGGATAAAATGGAGAAACTATTGAGAGAATAAACTGGGCACCTAATTGGTGCCTCTATCACTGCTGTGAGAAGTGGAAGCAGGAAGTCTCTTCTGAGATAATGTGTCTGGGAGTCTTGTAGAAGGTTGGAGTTGTGGTGCCCAGTCGGGCCAGGGTTTCTGCTCATTTGAGTGGTGCCTGAGATCTGAAGATATGAACCAGGCCATGGGTAATACCTCTTCCATTCTAAGATATGTTGAGGTACCCAGCTGGGGGAAAAGTTTCTGCTGGTCTCAATATTATAGACATAGTTTCTGCTACTAACCTTAACTCTAGTTGCTGTTATTGTTATGTGCCGTCGAGTCGTTTGAGACTCATAGCAACCCTATGCATAACAGCCCTAAACCCTGCTCTATCCTGCGCCAACCACACTGCCTCTGACACACCCATCCCTATT
>NW_006400117.1:1407243-1440302 GCF_000299155.1 Elephantulus edwardii
TCTAGTGGAAAGAAGCTCCACTGCAATCCCAGAGGTGCACGGTTCAAATCCACCAGTTGCTCTGCTGGAGAAGGAGGGACAATCTCTTCCTGTACTAGTCAGATCTGATGTGATGGTACACACACACACACACACAATTAAAAAAAATTAACTCCAGCAGCCTACGATATTCCACCCAAGTAAGGATAGTGTCTAGGGGAGTGGGTGCAAACTAGATAATCAGTCAAAGAGGACTAGTGTGAGGAAATAGTCACTGGTGACCTGAAATGACCAAGGGTGGTGCCCTCTGCACTGCTCCAAACATGGCCATGACATCTGCTGGGCAAGGGTATGAAAGAAGGGCCCCAGTTAGAAGTGGAGTCTCCACTAACCCAGGAGCTGACCGCAGGCAGGACACAGTGCAGTCCATTGGTTCTCACAGCAAGTCCTGCATGCATTGCCATGAGCAAACTCCTGGTGATAATATGAAATGGTGCAAGCCTGGCTGTAGTTGGATGGGCCATGGAAACACAGCCAGACACCTTGGTGAATGAGGGGGGCACTCCCCTCATCTCTAGGAAGACATAGGGGTTAAGAGGGGAGATCACCCCTTTCCTGTTGTTAATCAGCTGCCAATGTGGATGCTGCCCCAAGTTGCCATACCAAGCAGACAACTATTCAAAATGGCTATGGTGCACTCTTTACAGTTTTGTGTTCTATCTCTTTAATCACCATTTTCCTTCAATTTCTTTTTTCAGTCAATGTTTGAAGTACTTCTGTGTCTTTTCTTTTTAAAATCAAGGTTTCCGAATTCTCTTCTGAAGCTATCTGTTCTTTGTTTCCTGGTGTCTGTGGTAAAGGGTCTAGACTGCGATCTGTCTAATCCACTACCTTATTCAGAAGTCATGCTCGTCCATTTTTGATATATTATGCATAACTTATGTACAGACCAAATATTACAATATTTCTTTTCCTTCTATTGCTGTTCTGTCCAATCTCGTTCAAATCAATATGGTCATGCTTGATTGCTGATGTGATGCTGCGAGTTGTTCCACCAGTCTTTCAAATACTAGCAAGATCACTCCTGGTGGATAGGTTTCAGCAGTGCTTCTGAACTAAGACAGACTGAGGAGCAAGCCTGCTCATGGACTTCTGAAATAATAGCAGGCCGTGGGAAACTCTACATCCATGTAATTTCCTTTCTTCTAGAGGCCATTGTCTTTGCAATTGATGTTCATGCATCTAAGAGCTGGACAATGAATAAGGAGGCAGAAGAATTGATGCCTTTAAGCTGTGGTGCTGGAGAAGAGTATTGGACATACCATGGATCACCAAGAGAACAAACAAGTCTGTCTTGGAGAGAGTGAAACCAATTTGCTCCTTGGAAGCTAGGATTTTGAAGCTCCATCTCACATACTTTGGGTATTTCCCCAGGAAGTGTCCATAGTGAATGATATCATGCTTGGAAGGGCAGAAGATCAGTGCAGAAGAGGAAGACCTTGGGTGAGATGGATTGGCACAGTGACTGTGGCAATAGGGTCAGGTGTGTCAGGTGAGAATGGCTCAAGACAGGGCAAGGCTCAGCGCTATTTATTGTTCATAGGGCCGCTGTCATCCTCAATTCGATGGACAGAACAACAACATTCTTGAGATGGTCTTGAAATTCAGGGGGCATTTTTCAAGATCATAAGAAGAAACTCTGAAACTTGAACACAGAGTAACTAAAATGTATGGAAGAAATAATGATTGCAAAACATGAACAGAATATTTAAAAGGGTAGTTTGAGAAGACAAAAGAAGAAAAGTGTTATAATGAAATGTGCAAAACTCTGGAGTTAGAAAACCAAAAGGGAAGAATATGTTCAGCATTTCTCAGTGAACAAACTGAAGAGAAAAATCAAAACTCAAGTTGTGAGATTCAAGGAGTCTATCCAAAATCGACACCCTTGGCACCAGCAGTTAGAAAATCAAAATATGGACCACAACAAGATAAAGGTAAATAATCTAATAGAAAAATGGGCATAGGATATGAACAGACACTTCACCAAAGAAGACATTCAAATGGCTAACAAGCACATGAAGAAATATTCAAAATCCCTAGCTCTAAGAGAGATGCAAATTAAAACAACTATGAGATAACATCTCACCCCAGTCAGAGTAGCAAAATTTAACAAAACAGCAAGCAACAAATGCTGGCGAGGTTGTGGAGAAACTGGAAGCCTTATTCACTGTTGGTGGCAATATAACATGGTGCGAACACTGTGGAAGGCAGTATGGCCCTTTCTCAAAAAGTTGCAAATAGAAATACCATTTGACCCAGCAATTCCACTACTGGGAATATACCCCAAAGTGACCATAACTGGCATCCAAGCAGATATATGCACACCCATGTTTATTGAGGCTTTGTTCACAATAGCAAGGAGTTGGTAACAACCTAAGTGCCCACTAACAAATGAATGGATAGAGAAGCTGTGGTATATTCACACAATGGAATACTACACTGCATTGAAAAACAAGGAGCTCATGCAATATTATTAAAAATGGGTGGCTCTGGAGGACATTATGCTGAGTGAAATATCTCAGTCACAAAAGGACAAATACTGCATGATGCCACTGTTGTAAAACAGGACTGACCTTGGGGTTGGGGAGAGACTGAGAAAGATGGGTTCAGTAATGTATACTGCATTGAAACAGATGAGGGAGAAAACTGTTTAAAAGGGATATGTGATTAGATATTTTTGTCATGACAGGAGTCTAGAGCAGTGGAGTGGACCTGGGAGAGGGTTTGTAAAACAATGAAAGAATTTTTCTTTTATTTTTCCAAGAGGGTAGTGTACTTGGGGGGAGAGCTGGGAGGGGAGAAAAGTGCTACAATGAATAAATGGAAATCAAAAGTCTCTGCAAATTTTTACTGAAATTAATAATAAATTTAAATAAATTTTTAAAAGTAATAATAAAAAGGGGGGGGAAGGGGGTGGAAAAAGAAAGTAAAAATATTAATTTCATTAGGAAAATGTGCTGTCAGGAACCTCTCCAGAGTCTTGAAGAACAATGATGTCAGTCTAGAGACTAACATTGTTTTCACAATTAACTTGCTATCCATCAGAGAACTGAGCAATGACTAAGGAATGGAAGTAAGTAATGGAAGAAGAATCAATGCCTCTGAGTTGTGATGATGGGGAAAGGTTTTGAAACCTGCTTGCTGAAACCGAAGAGGACCTGAAGCGCTTGCTGCACAGGGTCAAGGACTGCGGCCTTCAATATGGATTGTGAGGCTCAATATCAAGAAGACAAAGATTCTCACCACTGGACCAATTGGCAACATCAGGATGGATGGTAAAGAGATTGAAATTGTTAACAACTTCAGTCTGCTTGGCTCCACAGTCAACATTCTTGGCACCAGCAGCCATGAAATTAAAAGACGTACTGCAATGGGAAAGTCAGCTGTTAGGGACCTCTCTAAAGTACTGAAGAGCAACGGTGTCTCTCTGGAGACTAAGGTGCATCTGATACAGGCCATGGTCTTTGCAATCACGTGTTATGCGTCAGAGAGTGGGACAATGACTAGGGAGGATAGAAGGAGAATTGATGCTGTGGTGCAGGAGAAGAGCATTGAGTGTACCATGGACTGCTAAGAAAACAAACAGATTCATCCTGGAGAGGGTTAAACAGGGTGGCTTCTTAGAGGCAAGGATTCTGAGGCTTCATCTGACATACTTTGATCATGTTGTAAGGAGGGACTGGTCCTTAAAGAAGGACATCATGCTTGGGAGGGTGGAGGGACAGCACAGGAGGGAAAAGCCCTCTATGAGGTGGATTGATTCAGTGACTGGGGTAATCAGGATGGGTGTATCGAAGACAGTGCGATTAGCAAAGGACAGAGAGAGTTTAGGGCTGTTGAACATAGGGTTGCTATGAGTTGCAAGTGACTCAATGGCACATAACAACAACAACTAAGAGAACAAACAAGTTTTTCCTAGAGAAGGTGAAACCAAGTTGTTCCTTGGAGGCAAGGATTCTTGGGCTTCATCTGACATACTTTGGACATGTTGTAAGGAGGGACTGGTCCTTGGAAAGGATAATCACTTTTGGGAGGGTGGAGGGACGGTGCAGCAGAGGAAGACCTCAGATGAGATGGATTGATTCAGTGACTGGAGTAATAGGGTCAGTGTGTCAGAGTCGTCGAGACTGGCTCAGGACAGGGCAGGCTTCAGAGCTATTTTACATGGATGGGGTTGCTATAAGTTGTAGTCAACTCGATGGCACATAACAAAATGGGTAAAATACTGAATGATAAAGGAAGCATCAAAAGAAGATGGAGGGTATAATACAAAGTTACTGTAACAAAAATAATTGGACAATATTCTACCATTTCAGGAGATAGCATACATTGCAGAACTGATAGTACTCCAGGAACTGACAGGACACCAACTGAAACATTTCAACTAGTGGCTTCAGTGCCAGAGGTGCTTACCATGTATACCAAGAAACCCAACAGACAGCTACCTGGCCATTTCAGACTGAATTGTGTTTCTCACAATACGTGTACAGAATGATAAAATGTGAAAGCTGTGCAATGATCCCTCCTGGCCTGATAAACCAACAGTCCTAGAAGAAACTAGGGATAGAATATGACATTCCTTAATCCTATCACAGACCTAATTGGAGCTTCCCTGTGGTGTGTGTCCTGTAACGTCTGTTATCTTGATATAAGAACTGAGGCAAAAACTGAGAATTGTGCACCAATGTTCATAGCAGCATTACTCACCATCGCAAAAACATAGAAACAGCCCAAATGTCCAACCACAAATGAATGGATTGAGAAATTATGGTACATTCACACAATGGAATACTATGCAGCACGCAGGAGCAATAACTTTGTAAATTACTACCTAACTTGGGAGGGACTGGATAGCATTGTGCTAAGTGAACTAACTCAGTCCCACAAGGATAAATATTGCATAAGACTGTTATTGTAGAATAAGTATAAAGATACAGGAGGGGTAGGAGAGGCTGGAAGCAGAGAGATGTGGATGTGTAGGGGGAAGAGGGGATTAATCATTGGGTTGTACAATTTGATGGGGGGGAAGCATTTGTTCGAATTAGAATTTTGTAAATAAACTAGTGGAGGAAAATAATTTATTTTTAAAAAATTGAGGTTGAGGAAGGTGAACTGAGAGGAGAGGACGCCCAGTACTGCCAAGGAATAATTGACAGGAGCGAAGTGCACCGTTTTGGATGTAGGCTTGAGGTCTTGACCTCAGCATTGCCTGAGTGATGAAGCTCCTTGAGACCAGGGAAGGTCAAGAAGCATGGAGGTCCCCAGGAAACACCAGGCTTACAGATCCTGAAGGAAATAAGGCCTTTCCTCTACCAACAGAAAGAGAGCTGGCCTTTCCCTAAAGCTGGCATCCTGAATTTGGACTTCTAGCCCCCTAAATGGTAAAAGAATACATTCCAGTTTGTTAATGTAATCCATTTGTGAAGCCTGTTACAACAGCACTAGATATAGCTAAGATACTGGCCAATCGTCTAGAAGTAGAAGAGATCCAGATTTGTGCTTATTCCAAAGAAAGGTAGCCCTGAAGAATTTGGAAATTATAGATCAATATCACTAATAGCACATGAAAGTAAAATTTTGCTGAAAAGAATTCAAAAGTGGTTGTGGCAATACATCAACAGGCAACTACCAGAAATTGAAGCTGGATTCAGAAGAGGATGTGAAATGAGAGATATCATTGCTGATGCCAAATGGACCTTGGTTGAAAGCAGAGATGGTTCGCTATGTCTTGTTTTACTGTGAAAATGTATGTGACTATGTGGATCACAAGAAATTATGGATGGCATTGCAAATGATGGGAATTCTAGAACATTTGCTTGTATTCATGTGGAACCAGTATAGAGACCCACACATAAACCATATCTATTCTGTATGCTTTAGCAATTACACCAAGAAGCTGGCTAGATGAAGAGGAACACAGCATCAGACTGGAGGAAGACACATTAACAATTTTGTGATGAAGATCAAAGACTATATATGTTTTGCTATAGATTACACCACTATGTAAAGAAAACAAAATTTTTCACAATTAAACCAATAAACAATATCATAAACAGAGAGAAGATTAAAGTAGCCAATGATTTCATTTTTTCCCTGGTTCCACAATCACTTCCATGGAAACAGCAATGAAGAAATCGAATAAAGTGGTGGTGGTGGTGGTGGTGGTGGTGGTTTACGTTAGAGTCAGAACTGGCCCATAGCTGACCCTCTGGTGGGTTTTCAGAGGCTGTTAATTGCACAGAAAGAGATTGCCCATCCTTCTCCCGTGGAGCAGGTGGTGGCCTCGAACCATGTGCTTTTGGGGTTGCACCACAGCTTCTTGCCACTAGGCCACCAGCTAGTAAACTGATGCAAAGGACTTCTTTAAAGAGTTGAAGAGCAAAGACATCACTTTGAAGAGGAAGATACGCCTGAACCAAGCCATGGTATTGTCAGTCATATCATCTCCATGTGAAAGCAGGATAATGAAAAAAGAGTACTGATGAATGGATGCCTTTGAATTATATTGCTGGTAAAACATATTGACTACCCCGTGGACTGCCAGAGGACAAAGCAATCTGCCTTGGACGAAGGACGGTCAGGATGCTCCTTGGAAGTGAAGTTGGCAAGGCTTCATCTCACAAAATTCGAGCACGTTCTAAACGAGGGTCCAGTTCTCAGAGTAGGGTGTCATACTTAGTAGAGGGTCAGTGAAAAAGGAAGAGCCTCTATAAGATGGACTGACACCATCGCTGTAACACTGAGCGCAGAGGAAAATCAAACAGGTCCCCTGAATTTGGCAGAAGGTCAGCCCTAGAAAGTTTGATTACACTTTTCCAAGCCATTTGGAAACACAGAACCCAAGGAAACACTCGTGGGTCAGTGAAAGGCCTTCTCCCCTAGAAACCACCAAAGGCAAAGCAAACCTACCCGCTGAGTGGATATCCATCCTAAAGTGTTCAGTAGACACCCCTTGCCCCCCAATAGGGCTTCCAAGGTTGTCAATCTCTACGGAAGCAGCCTGTCTCATCTTTCTTCCATGGAGCAGCTGATGGATTTGAACGATCAACCTTGCTGCTTATATCTGAGTGCTTAACCACTCTGCCACCAGGGTTCCTTTCTTGGGTTTCCCTGTGTTTGGGAATATGAACTGACCCAGGGCCTCAGGCACCCTAGCCAACACAATGCCCACAAATTGTTTTTCTACCGCAGACAGTGTCCCAAATGACCAGTGCCCGGGCATCAGGTTACACCCATAACCATCTAGTTCAGCCCAGGGAAGGCGTGATTAATCACACACTGCTCGAGGTAGGAAGAACCATGATGTGCATTTTGAAGCAGGTGGCTTTCTCCCTCAAATGCTGGAATTCCTGCTCTCTTGGGATTGGTAGGCCTGGACTTGAACTCCCACACAGGACCTCCCAGCTCCATAACATGGTCATGCCATCCTTGGATGACACAGACTAGGTTCTTTCTTGAAGTCAGGTGAAATCTCCCTAGCCTTTTTTTCTTTTTCCTTCTACCAGTGCCTATGGGTGATACATACAGTGTCAGGAGTTAACTGTAGCTGGGCCATAAAGATGCCGGGCAGTGGAAGTCATGGCAAGCAGGCATGTGGGAGGCTCATGCTGGGATAGACTGTGAGCTTCTAGGGGCAGCTGTGCAGGCTGCCAGTCCTGCTGTCATGAGGCCAGCTCTGACTTGTGGCGACCTTGTGTACAGGGATAAAGTGTTGCCTCCTCCTGCATCATCCTTACCATTGCCGGCATGTTTGGGCCCACCACTGCAAATGCCATGCCAGTCCATCTCAATGAAGGGTGGCCTCAGCCTCACGGGCCTTATGCTGCACCAAATACGGTGTTGTCATATAGTCATTGATCTTTCTTGTTGTTGTTGTTATGTGCCATCGAGCCTCCTGTGATCCTAAACACAATAGCTCTGAATCCTGCTCTATCTTGAGCCAATCTTCCTGTCCCTGTCACACTTAACCCCCAGTCACTATGTCGATCCATCTCATCCAGGGTCTTCCTCTCCTGGGCTGTCCCTCCGCCATTCCAGCATGGTGTCCTTCTCCAAGGACTGGCCCCTCCTGGCAACATGCCCCAAGTGTGTGAGACAGAGCTTCAAAATTCTTGCCTCCCAAGCAACAAATGCTGGCGAGGTTGTGGAGAAACTGGAACCCTGATTCACTGTTGGTGGGAGTGTAAAATGGTGCAACCCCTGTGGAAAGCAGTATGGCACTTTCTCAAAAAGTTGCAAATAGAGATACCATTTGACCCAGCAATTCCACTACTGGGAATATACCCTGAAGAGACCATAGGTGACATCCAAGCAGATATATGCACACCCATGTTTATTGCAGCTTTGTTCACAATAGCAAGGAGTTGGAAACAACCTAAGTGCCCATCAACAAACGAATGGCTAGAGAAGCTGTGGTATATTTGCACAATGGAATACTATGCTGCATTGAAAAACAAGGAACTCATGCAATATTATTCAAAATGGTTGACTCTGGAGAACATTATGCTGAGTGAAATATTCCAGTCACAAAAGGACAAATATTACATGATGCCACTGTTGTAGAATGGGACTAACCTTGGGGTTGGGGAGAGACTGAGTATGATGGGTTCAATAATGTATACTGCACTGAAACAGAGGAGGGAGAAAACTGTTTAAAAGAGATATGTGACTAGGTATTTCTGTCATCACAGGAGTCTAGAGCGATGGCTCCATGGTGGAGGATTTATAAAACAATGAAAGAATCTTTTCTTTTACTTTTCCATAATTTTTGACTCATGTACTTATAACTTGTTAGTTAAATTTGTGTCTTCTAGGTTGCAACACCCCCATGATACATCTTCAAGGATATGAACATGTACGGCTAAGCACAATTAATAACAGTGCATCTAAATTCCAAAATCAATCTCCATAATAGTCTATGTGTTTCCTACTGCCAAAGGGGCCCTTTAGAGTAGTGAGAGAAGATCTTCACCCTGAAACCCACAGCGTCCCTTTTCAGCAGGAAGTAGCTAAGAGAATACGCCATCCCCTTTTCCTTATGAATCAGGGTGAAGTCTCTCTCAGGGAGGAGTGATAGGGAATGCCAAAGGACACACTGACAAAGGAGATTATTCAGAACTGACTTTGACAAGCACTGTGGCAATTGGACAATTAAAACAGACATTCGGATGGCGGGGGAAGAAGAAAAAACTGGGGAGGAAGGTAGAGAGAATGGTGCAGCAATGAAGGAATGAAAACCCCAAATCCCTGTAAATGTTCATTAAAATTAATAAAATTTAATAATAATAAAAAAGAGCATAAAAAATAAAAAAACCCAAAAAAACAAAATTCTTGCCTCCAAGAAGCAACTTGGTTTCACCTTCTCCAAGGCAGACTTGTTTATTCGCTTGTGTTCAACACTCTTCTCCAGCACCACAACTAAAAGACATTGATTCGCTTCAATCATCTTTAGTCATTGTCCAACTCTCTGACGCATAGCAAGTCGTAATGAAGATCATGGCCTGGACCAGGTGCACCTTAGTCTCTAGAATGATACCACAATCTTTCCTTACAGGTGTCAAAAGCTAGTAGGGTGCTCTGGTCGCCTAGTGGTAAGAAGCTGTGCTGCAATCTCAAAGGCATGCTGTTCAAATCCACAAGCTTCTCCACAGGAAAGGGATGCCAGTCTCCTCCCATGTGATTTACAGCCTCTGAGAACCCACGAGAGGGTCATCTATGGGTCCATTCCAACTTGACTGTACTCCACAACAACAACAAAGCTGGTAATTCAAATATATGATCCATAAGGTTTTCACTGGTGAACTTCAGATTTCCAGGCCTTTATGCCCCATCTTAGTCTGAAAAATACCACTGAAACCTGCTTACTCAGGAAGACAGTGCTGGTATTTGAAGTACTGGCAGCATAGCTTCTAACACATTGCAACATGCAAGCAACCATAGCACAGAGAATAGACAGAGCGGGAGAGTGGAACAACTAAGAGCAATACTAGTCCCAAAGCTGGATGATCATAAAAACTGCATAGACGCCATCTCCTCTACTCCAACTCTACACATTCAATCAAGAGAATTTGAGCTGAGATCAACTGGAAAGGACAAAACTCAGAAATACTGACATTTTTCATGTTTCCTTTGATGTCACTGCTGCTGTTGTGTGCCATCAAGTCCGAACCCGCTCACTGCTGACCCTCCAGCAGGTTTTCAGAGGCAGTAAACTGTCTTTCGCTTGTGAAGCAGCTCGTGGGTTAGAAGAGCGTGCCTTCATGATGTCACTGAGAATGTAAATTGCTAGAAGTATGGGACCAGGAGTAAGCTCGACTGCTCCTCTGGTACCTTTAGCCGGAGCAGCCTGAGGGAGGGCTCGCCAGTCTGGTGGTCCCACCACAGGGGTCAGGGGGAGGCTTGAGGCTCTGGATTCTGACCTGTGGAAGGCAAGGGAAAAGCTTGCCTAGAAGACCTCAAGGACCATGTCTGTGGCCTCTCTGCAGCCACTGCACCCATCCTTAATCCTCAGGTCTCCTCCGTGCCTGATAGGTGCAGAGTAGTGGAAGCAACAGGGCAGATGCACACCGCAGTCTTCTGGAGAGGCTATTGACAGTGGCATCCCACTGTTAAGATAGCACTTCAGCCCCATACATCAGCCTCTCATTGATGATGGGGAAGCTGAGTCTCCGAGCCCTCACATTTCTGCTATTCCCAATACACAAAGACACCTCCCCAAGAGCTCTGTGTGCTGCTCCTGGGGCCAAAAGGCTTAGCAGAAGCCTGCACTTCTGTTTCTACATGCTTTCTCTAACTTTCCGCCTCTCTCTACTTTTCTCTTGTGTATCTCTCTTTATTCCCTTTTCCTCTCACCAGCAAAGATCCCCACAAATAATGCTCAGCTCTCAGGCAGCTCCTGCTGGCTCATGGGACTAGAAGCTGTGGAGAGAAGTCCGTGTCCCTGAACAGGAGCGCCCTCTTGATGAGGCACCCCTTCCTTCCATCCACACCTGACTCAACTACACTAGGGAGAGGTGATGGGGCTGGGGCTGCTTTTAAAAATAGCTCTATGGCGAGCCCTGGTGGCCTACCGGCAAGAAGTTGCACTGCAATCCCAGAGGTGAGTGGTTCAACCAGATGCTCTGCTCGAGGAGGGACAATCTCCTCCTGTACCAGTCAGATTCAATTTGAGGGTACACACACACAAACATAAGAGAGAGAGAGAGAAGAAAGCAAGCTAGCTCTAGGCAAGAAGTCACACTTGGGCTCTCATGACAACTCTGCCGATTACAAACTCAGGTATGTTACCACCCCACTCTGGACCTTAGTTTTCTTGTCTATAAAATGGGATAATAATGCTTCTACCGCCCCAGGTGGTTGTGAGAATTAGGAAGATGGGTCTCATGGTGTCAAGCATGCATTACAAGTTTAATAGAGAGTGTTGAGCGTGGCTGCAACGGAAGCACAGGGCTCTCCCAGGGGAATGCCAGCTGCACGGGATTATCAGTGGAAGGGTATCAGCGGTTAAGAGAGGCCGAGAGCAGCTGGCAGTGCTCTTTGGCATCTGCGAGGCCAAAGGGATAAAGAAGGAGCATGGCCCCGCAGAAGTCCTCGGGGCTCTTCCCTCCCGGGCATCTTGGGCATCGCAGCCTCTGGAGCTCTGACCCAGCCACTGCACTCAATTAGTGCTCGTGTTTTTACGATGTTGACGGAATCGCCTTGTAACATTTCAGCCGCCTAATGACGGTGTGCACAGCCGCTGGCACGGAGTCCCGGAGTCCCTGCCTTTGGCACACCCTGGCAATAATGGTGATTTTTTAAAAGCTGGGAAGCCCGGGATGACTTCTCCCCAAACAGACTTGGTCAGTCCACAAATAAGTCAGAAATCAATAATAAAGTCAGCTGTCACTGAGTCGGTCCCTACTCGTGACAAATCCATGTGTCAGAGTAGAACTATGCTCTCCACAGAGTTTTTGATGGCTGGGGTTGGTTTGTTGTTTTTTGTTGGGGTCTTTTTGTTTGTTTGGTTTTTGTTGTTATTTTGGAGGTAGACTGGCAGGCCTTTCTTCCAAGGCACTTCTAGATGGACTTCATCCCCAGCCTTTGCCTCACAGCAAGCACTTTAATCCATTTAACCGTTTTCACCTCTCAGGGACTCTGAGATAAGATCCTAAAAGTAAATATCGGGTTAAAAAAAAAAAGCAGCATTTCTAAATAACTCATAACTCAAAGGGAGAAAAATCAAGACAGAAATGAGAAAATTAAAAACAGGGAGCTCTGGTGGCTTAGTGGCAAGAAGCTGTGCTGTAATCCCAAAGGAACCTAGTTCAAGGCCACCAGCCGCTCCACAGGGCAATCTCCTCCCATGCAATCAACTGCGTCTGGAAAGGAGGGTCAGCTATGGGTCGGCTCTGACTCTGTGGTACTCAACAACAACAACCAATCAAGAATAACAAGGACAACACTACTACAGCCTACAACTTGAGAACTGTGCTAAAAGCAGAGCACAGGGAAAATGTATGCCTTAAAATAAAAAAAGAACATTAATGGGCTAAGGAACCAGGGGTTGAAATGAACCCAGACTCAAAGAAAACAAATGCAAGAATAAATAGAGACAAAAGCTGAAAATAGACGGACTTGAAAACAGGAAAACATACGTTGTTCAAATGCACCAGATGCTCCGCTGGAGAAGGAGGGGCAAACTCCTTCTGTCGCAGTCAGGTCCAATTTGACAGTACACACACACACAAATAATAAAATAAAAAAATTTAAAAAAAAAAGAAAACAGTAAAACAGAGAGGTGCGGCGAAGTCCAATGTTTGTTCTTAGGAAGAACCGATTAAATAGTGCAACGTTGTTTTTTTAAAGGGAAGATGATTACGCGCAGGGTTCACTCATGCATTGCTTGAGGGCTGATCCCGACTCAGTATGACCCTCCATGGCGTTTCTGAGCCTGTAAACCTTCACGGGAAGGGACTATCTTTCTCCTTGCGAACAAACGGTGGGATTTGAATCCCCAGCGATGCACCACTTTTAGTTACAATAATCCTTCTGAAGTGAAGAAGGGGCAGGAAACAGTTTCTTTCTCCAAGCCCTCAGAAGGAATACACACAGCTGGACTTTTCTGACAGTTCTTTCAGAACTCTAAGGGAGGAAAATTCTGTTCTTTAGAAGTGCTCATGTTGCAAACATCAAATGCTGACGAGGTTGTGGAGAAACTGAAACCCTTATTCCCTGTTGGTGAGAGTGTAAAATGGTGCGACCGACCACTGTGGAAGGCTGTATGGCACTTTCTCAGAAAGTTGCAGATAGAAATACCATTTGACCCAGCAATTCCACTACTGGGAATTTACCCTAAAGAAATCAGACCTGCCACCCAAGCAGACATATATGCACACCCATGTTTACTGCAGCTTTGTTCACAATAACAAAGAGGTGGAAACAACCCAAGTGCCCATCAAACAAATGCAAACAAAACAAACAAATGGATAGAGAAGCTCTGGTATATTTACACAACGGAATACTACACTGCATTGAATAACAAGGAACTTATGAAATAGTATACAAAGCAGATGACCCTGGAGGACATTATGTTGACTGAAATATCTCGGTCACAAAAGGACAAATATTGCTTAGTGCCACTGTTGTAAAACGGGACTGACATCGGGGTTGGGGGGAGACTGAGAAAGAGGGGATAAATAATATATATTGCATTGAAACAGATGAGGGAGAGAACTGTTTAAAAGGGATATATGAATGGGTATCCTTGTCATTACAGAAGTCCAGAGTGAAGGCTGCACAGTGGAGTGGACTTTGTGGGGGGAGGGGGTTTCCATAACAATAAAAGAGTTTTTCTTTTTCTTTTTAAGAAGTGTGAATTGGGGGAGTAAGTGGGTAGGGAGAAAAGTGTAACAGTGAATGACAGGAAACCCTGTCTCTGTTAACTTTCATTAAAATTAATTTTAAATTTTTTTTAAAAAACTGCTAATGTTATGGTACATTGTTACAGCAATGGAGACAGCGTTCTTTTTATGACATTTAAAAGCATGTGAACCATAGCTTTTGTGCAGGATTATAGACATAATAGAAAGAGTACAAAAGTACCAGATTTATTAAGCAGCTTGCTGATCAGGAGAAAGTCAAAGAACTGAGCTGGAGAAGATGTCCACACAGGAAGTTTCAGTAGCACCTGCCATAGTGCATTCTGTTAAAAATACATGAAACAGATATAACAAAATGTAAAGATTCTCTAAAGCTAGGTGAGATGTCAAAAGCTGTTCTTTGCAAAATATTTAAGGATAATGGTCTGAATGTTGGGGAGAGGTGTTGAAGTTGGATGGAAAACATCAAAATGTAAACACATGGAAGTGCATCCTCTGTTGTATCCCTTGCTCCAACCCATAGGAAGCCAAACGCATGTGTTAAGTCAATTCTACCATGGCGATCCTCCACTGGGTCTCCGGGGTTGGAAATCTTTATGGGAGGAGACTATCCATCTTCCTCTGTTGGACAAGCTGGTGGATATGAACTACCACCATTTCATTTAGCAGCCTGATATGTCATGCATGGCTTAGTGGAAAGGAGTTGCTCTGCCAACCCAAAGGCATGCAGTTCAAATCCCTTAGATCCGTGATGTCTTTGAAAACCTGCTGGAGGATCAGATATGAATCAGTTCCAACTTGAGGATAACAACAATAAAAAATTCCAAGTGCCTGGTAAAACCAGGTCATCAATAAATACTTGTTGAACGAACAAATAAACACATGCAAAGACTCTGAGAACTTTAGAACACAGTGTTCTGGAAGATGCAGCTGTAATAGCAGGTAATTTCTGTTGTGCCCCATACCCACTGTACACTCGCTTAACTGTTAGGAGTGAATTCTCACATTTCATCCTTACCACAATGATTAGGAGATTACCAAAAATTGTTTTGGAGAGCTGAGCAGTATACCTGAGAGCACAGGAGTAAGAGTTAGAGTCATTATTTCACAGAAAACCTCTGGTTTTTACTCTGCATGTAGTTTAAAAAAAAAAAAAAATTGGAACCACAACAATAAACAAGACAAGGAAAGGCCAGCTAGAGTGTAAAAAAAAGAAAAAAGATACTGTCATTACAAGAGTCCAGAAGGAAGGATGCATAGTGGAGTGGACTTGGGGGAGGGATTGTATAACAATGAAAGAATTTTTCTTTTACTTTTCAAAGAGAAGAGCCAACTGGCGGGGTGGGGGGGAGGTTGGGCAGGGAGAAAAATGCAACAATGAATGAATGGAAACCCAAAGTCTCTGTAAACTTTTATTAAAATTAATTAAAAAATAAAAATTATAAATAGGCCTCCATGGATTTGGAACTGCCTCAAACAGATCCTCCAGAGACTTTCAGAAGCTGTAGATCAGCTGCGAGGAGATTACCTGTCTTTCTTCAGAGGAGTGGCTGGCGGCATGGAAGCACCAGAGAGGGGCCTTTGGGTTAGCTGTGTACCTCTCTACAGATTCCTCTACCAGTGCTCCATCCTCAGTGTAGGGGCATGTTAGCGGGTCCTAAAGTAAACCGTGGTTTCTCGTGTGTCCTCCCTGCTAAGGCAGCGCCCAGCAGAGAACCCTGTATTCAGCAGTCAGGGAAGGCTTCTCCAAGCACAGCCGTTTGAGCGGGGCCATGAAGCACGTCCCCAAACAGCAGCAATCTGGCTCTTCCTGCTTCGCCTTTCATTAGGTGTTCTGAGCTGATACTAAGCAGAGTGCAGCCACTGGTCCTGAGATCCACCCAACCACCTTCCACCTCCTCACCCCCAACCTCACTGGTGAAGATGAACTGCTTTAGATGTCACCTCCAGTCTAGAAAGCATGTTTTCTCACCTTTCTGCACAAGCGACAAGCCCAACTCAGAGCTCTTCCTTGGAAATCATGACAGCAGCAATAATTGTTGTGTCCTTTAATAATAGCTAACATTTCTTTATTGAGCCTTTACTATAGGCAGGGTTTACTGCCTTTAATTCTCACAACTCTATGAGCTCACAGCCTCTCTGCTATTGTTAGGTGCCATCAAGTCGGCTGCAATTCACAATGGCTCCACGTGCAACAGAAGGAAGTCCTGTCTGATCCCGGCCATCCTCACAACTTCTTGTGCTTAAGCTCTCTCTGAGGTTGGTAGTGTATTGTCCCGTTTTTAGAGATAAGCAAACCCAGCCTTAGAAAATAGAAGTGTTCAGCAAAAAGTCCTATTTAGGTGTGGAGTTGTTTTAATAAAAATTTTTTATACTGGTTTACTTAAAAAATTCATATACATTCTCGAGTCCTGTGTATTTAATGAGTCTCTCTCCGTATCATTCTCTTCAAGTCAGAATACACCCATCGCTGGATCTTCAGGAGGCTGTAAAATCACACAGCAGACAGCCATCCTTCTTCGGCAAAGCTGCTGGTGGATTCTAACAGCCAGAGAGGCACAGCCTAGGAGTTAGTGCCCTAGTAAGGGTGGAGCTGAGATCTGCACCCAGGCTTTCAACTCTCTGGTCCTTATCTTTTTCTTTTAAAAAAAATTATCATTATTTTGTGCTTACAGTCAAATCGGATCTGACTGGTACAGGAAGAGATTGTCCCTCCTTCTCTAGGTGGATTTGAACCATGTGCCTCTGGCATTGCAGTGCAGCTTCTTGCCACTAGGCCACCAGAGCTTCTTTCTGGTCCATGTCTTTTTTTTTAATGATTTTTTTTTATTTTATTATTTTTGTGTGAGTGTACCATCAGATCAGATCTGACTGGTACAGGAGGAGATTGTCCCTCCTTCCCCGGCAGAGCATCTGATGGATTCGAACCGTGTGCCTCTGGGATTGTAGTTGCAGCTCCTTGCCATTAGGCCACCAGAGCTTCCTTCTGGTCCTTATCTTAATCAATGCTAATGCAACAAGAGCCACACTGCATTCAGTCTGAAGACTCAATGCCAGTGTGATCCCAGCATCATGAACTAGAAGCTCATCACTCATTACACATGTATGCAAAGGCTTGTAAAAAAGAAGCAGCATTTCATCCCAAGTAATGAAAACCAATTGATTGTCAAAATGATGTTTCACCCATGCTAAAAGCTGATAGATATACCCAGTTTTCAGACTGGGAGAGTTTGTGTACCTTTCCACCTCCTACACCCTACCCCCATCACCTTCATCCTCAAATCCCAACAACCCTCAGCCCTCACCCCCAGGCCCCCACCTGAGCAAACCCATGCATCACAGGTTAACGTCTTCACAGCACTCTTCACCTCCAGGACCTCCCGGTGGCTCCTCCTCAAGAGCCAAGCTCTGCTTTGAGCTCCTGTAGAGAAGGCTCTGAGTACAATCTCTCAGCCTATCCCAGAGGTCATACCAAAAAGAGAATGCCATAAGGTGAGAAAACCAGAGATGCCTAAAGATCCGGGAAACAACTCAAAAGAAAGTGCTGGTTACCTTTCAAATGGAAGTAGAAGACGAAAACAACCTATCTATTCCTTAAGAAAATCCACTAACACTTTGAGCACATATATGAATATTTTTTTTAATTCATTCATTGATTCACCATAAAAACATGAGCCGGACATGGCACCTCCCCATGTGCGCAGTGGGCGCGGGTGGGTCACACGGAGTTGATGCCCCCAGGAGCACAACAGAGGAAGGGTGGCAAGGGATGAGGGGCTTGTGAGGGAGACAGCAAGAGAGCTGGGGAGAGGGGGGTAGGAGTCCACGGAGAGAAGGGCGAAGGGGCTGGAGGAGGAACAGGGAAGAAGGAAAAGGAAGAGACAGTGGAAGGCCAAGGCAGTAGAAGCAGCCTGCCTGGATTCTTCACAGAGCCAAGCTCTGAAAGAATCGTAAATGTCCTCCCATTCGTTCAAAAAAAAACTCCCTCTCTGATTAACAGTTTAAAGAGCCTGCCGATTTTAATCATAGCCACCACAATGATCACAGTGATTATGGCCTGGATGGCTAAAAGCAGAAGATAGAGACCCCAGAACAGGCTATGGTTTTCACGTTTGCCTTTGGCCACCAGCTGGGCCCACACCCAGGGCTCTGGGGTGGTCGGTGAGAAGGCCAGGCCTTTGAAGGGCAGGGAGCAGCTGGGCAGGCCTGGGGAAGGAGAAGGGGAGCCTAGGGGAAGAGTTGTGGAGGGAGAGGCGGGGACTTTGGCCAGGCCTGGGGAGAAAGAGGGGGGAACTTGGGGTAGAGCTGGGAACGGGATGGTGGGGACTTTGGCCAGGCCTGGGGAGAGGGAGGCGGGAACTCTCAGAGAGAAGACTTCTGACGAGGACTGGGGAGCAGGTGACTCGGTAACGGGGCAGCTCAAGTTATTAGCCGTCAATCCAAAGAGCGGTGTGTTCTCTAACTGCCCTGGAGCGCTGCACCGGGGGACCTCGGTTTGCAATGAGAGGTTTCTGTTCCTCTGGTACCACTCTACGAATGGCCACAGGTCACAGTCACAGAGCCATGGATTGTGCTCCAAACCCTGGACCTTCGTCAACGCAGGCAGAGCGTCAAACAGGTCGCCAGGCAGGTTGTGCAGCTGGTTGTGGCCGAGGTGGACTTGCTGCAGGTTGCTGAGGTTGCTGAAGAGAGTGGAGGGCAGGGTCTGCAGGCTGTTGTTGCGCAGCGACACTTCCCGCAGGCGGTCCAGGCCCTGTAGCAGGCCGTCCGGCAGCGACCCCAGGTGGTTGGAGTGCAGCGCCAGCACCCGCAGCTCCCCCAGGCCCCGGAAGGCGCCCTTCGGGAGCGAGCTCAGCAGCGGGTTCTCCGTCACCCCCAAGACCTGCAGGCGGCTCAGGTTGCGAAAGATGCTGTCGGGCAGGGTTTGGATGTTGGTGCCGTTCAACCACAGCTCCTGCAGGCCCGTCAGCTCCCCAAAGATCACGGGCGGGAGCCGGCGCAGCGGGTTCTCTGACAGCGTCAGGAAGGTCAGACTGCGCGTGCGCAGGAAGAGCTCGTGCGGCAGGTCTCGTAGACGGTTTTCCGAAAGGGTCAAGGAGCGCAAGTTGCTGAGCTTGTCGAAAGCACCTCTTGGAATAAGGTATAAGCGATTTCTGTGGAGCTGCAGCTCAGTCAAGGCACCCAAGCCATCCAACACCCCCCAGTAAATACCAAGTAAATTGTTCGAACCCACCAGCAGTTTCTCTAACTTAGTCTGTGTCTCTAACAGCCTGTTGGCCAGGTAGGTCAAGTTATTTTCCGATACATCCAACACTCTGAGGTTCCCTAGGTTTGTGAAGAGGTAAGTAGGAAGAAAAGTGAGTAGATTGTTGTTCAGAAAGAGCTCTTGCAGGTTAACCAGCTTCTGGAACATACCCTGGTTAAGGATCTGTAATGCGTTGTGATCCAGATACAACTGCTCCAGGAGCACCATCTTTTCCAACAGGTTAACGTGAAGAGAGGTGATTTTGTTGCGTGACAGCCTCAGCGTTTTTAGGTTTATCAGGTCGTCAAAGGTGCCAAGGGCAATGGCGGAAATGCCGCTGTCTGTGATGAGCAGGCGCTTCAGGACCGTCATGCCGCTGAAGCTGTTGCTCTGCAAGGTGCCACTGGTCATGTGGTAGAGCAGGATGTGGGTGAGGTTGGTGGGCAGGCCGAGCGCGGGGATGCCCTCCACGCTGCTCCCAGAGCACTGCACGGCGTCCCGTAACGGGCACCTGCAGGCTGCAGGGCAGGGGAAGGGCTGCGGCTGGGCCCGCGCCAGCCCCAGCGCCAGGCACAGCAGGGCGGTCCTCAGCATGTCTGCAAAGGCAAGGGGCGTTAAGTCTGGAAACCCAAAAAAAGTGTGCAGAAGCCCAACCACCACCCTTCCACCAGATATCACTCACTGCTGGCCAAATACAGCTAGTAAGTCTTTTTATGTGAGATAGCTAGCCATTCTGTATTATGAGTTCCCATGCTTACGGGTCTTACTGGTTTTAAAGACAATGGAAATGGAAGTGTTTTCAACCTGTAAGCATAGGTGAAGACTTTACATGGAGGAAGCTAATTAAGACAACCATTTGATTTCACAGACATCACCAACAGTGCCCACTGTGAAAAAAGCTCTGGCGAGCTTGCCAGTTGGCTGGAACCACTTCACAGAAGGCACAGCGTGGTCTCTTAAAGCCACAGCAGGCACCGCCAAGCTGGTGCTTGCTTTTTTTTTTCTTCTTGATATCTTATTGAATATACAAGCAATTGGGAAATAAAGCTAGTGGTAAAACACTTGAAGAACTACTTTGTAAATAATTTTGTCTGCCATAAAAGAATGTTGGAGGTGAAACTAAGAAAAGAGGAGATAAATAATGTACACTGCATTGAAATAGATGAGGGGAAAAAAACTGTTTAAAAGGAATATATTATCAGGTATTATTTGCATGACACAGTCCAGAATAAGAGCTGCATAGCAAAATGGACTTGGGGGGGTGGGGGGAAGAAACTGTGCAATAGTAAAAGATTATTTTCTCAAAGAGAAAGGTGAACGGGGGGGGGGGGGTGCAGGTAGGGAGGAATATGTGCAGTAATGAATGAATGAAATCCAAGTTCTGTATAAACTTTTGTTAAAATCTCAACTCAAATAAAAGCTGATTCTTCTGATTACAATAACACTGTTTCTGTCACACTGACTTAACTCCTCAGAAACAGTGAACGCCTTATCCTAGATGAGAAGAGCTGGTAATAGTACTACTTTACCCTGTATGGTACACACTGTTCTCAGCACATTGTTGTTAATTCAATTAATGCTTACAATAATTCTGTATCATTAAGTACCCAATACATAGATGGGGAAACTAAGGTACAGAAAGGTTAAGTAACTTATCCAGGGTCACACAGCTGGAATTTGACTGTATTATTTCTGGATTGGGCATAAAAGGAGCTGTCATTTCTTCTGAGATGTTTAATAACAATTAATGCCACTGGCATTGAATTATCTGTGAAATACACACAGTAAAGCTATGTTTCCCCAGTATGGCTTTGCACAAATTATTCCTTGTGCTAGCTTTTTTTAGACACATGCAGACTCACCTAGCCCTCTGATGTCCTGTTCTAATTCTTAAAATATTTGGCCTTACCTGAAATGGCACAGCACTCTCTTGCATGCAGTTGAAAGGCTTGGTGCTTGGCATATGATTTAGCACTTTCCAAAGGAAGAAAGACCTAGCTTTGCATCCTGGGGATAAAGACTTCACCAGGAAAAAACGTTATGGAAAGAGCTCTTATCTCTGTGAACATATCCGGGGTTTTACTGAAACTATTTCCAAACTTTTAAAGGAGGTCAGATATAACCTGAATGCCACTGTCGATGCTGGCTGAAAATAGCGGGAAGGAGAAAGGAGGTTTTCCATAAACGGCAAAGTGTGACTCTAACGCTTCAGAAGTTGAGGGACATGGTAGTGGACACATTCGCTAGAAATGTCACACTTCCTTTGGGTCTTCCTTTTTTTTTTATGCCACATTGTCCCAATTCTCCATTCTAGGTTTCTTTCCTTTTAAAAATAATAATGCTAATAACCTACCTTGGAAGGAGGAGTGGCATCCACTTCCATAATAGCTTGCCTCCAGAAACCCTATGAACCTAGAGAGAGGATGAAAAGCACCCAATTGTTGAGGACTGTCCTTCATAAGGTCACTATGAGACTCTACGGCACTCAACAACAACAACAAGAACATACCTAGTGATAAAATACATATCTAGTGGCCTAGTGGTAAGATACTGCGCTGCAATTGCAAAGGCATGTGGTTCAAATCCACCAGCTGCCCTGTGGGAGAAGGATGGGCAGTCTCCTTCCCTGCGATTAACTGCCTCTGAAAACCCACCAGAGGGTCAGCTCTGGGTCGGTTCTGACTCGGCAACAACAATATACTTAAATATGCTGGACGATGGCATTGTTAGGCTGAAGGGAGTATGCATGTCTGCTTTAACTTGGGCATGTCAAACCGCTGTCCAAAGTGGTGGTTATCAGTCTCTGTGCTACTGCATAGATGATAGATCCCGGGTTTGGGATGCTTGCCCACAGTTGGTATTGGATGAAGTTTCATTTTCAATGTTTGCCACTCTGGTATGAAATGGTTAGGTTGGTGTGTCTTTTTCATTTTCCCATTTAATGATTAATTTGTGCACCTCTCCGTGTGTTTAAAGGAACCTTGGTGGCAATGAGTTTGATTGGGTCATTTAAGATTCACTTGTGTTTCAACAGGGGGCTCTGGTGGCCTAGTGGATAGAGGTGGCAATTGTTCTACCAGACCAAAGGATGCCAGTTTGAATCCCTCACAGGAGAAAAATTGACGATCTTCTCTTGTACAATTTACAGGCTCTGAAAACCTGCTAGAGGGTCAGCTGTGCGTCAGTGTTGACTTGATGACAATGAGTGGTGTGTGTGTGTGTGTGTGTGTGTGTGTGTGTGTGTGTGTGTGTGTGTGTGGTATGTTTCAAGGGGCCTGGTGCTGTAGTAAAAAAATTGGCAGCCAACCAAAAATCAGCTGTTTGAACCCACCAGTAGCTCGGTGACAGATGAATAGTTCTGCTTCGGCCAGGAGGATCACTCTAAGTCAGAACTGACTTGATAGTAGTGGGTACAGTGAGTATTGGGCTTCATCCTCTGAGAAACACTTATTCTTTCCTTACATGTTCTTTTTATTTTTTAAAACAAACTGGTTTCTAGGCATTCATTATCTGTTCTGGCTACTAACCCTTTGTCAGTGATGTTGCTCATTGTGCCGTCTCATTGGAACCGACTCACAAGTGACCCTCCATCAGGTTTTCAGAGACTGTAAATCACAGGGGAGGAGATTGCCCATCTTTCTCCAGCCGAGCAGCTAGTAGATTTGAACCAACTGCCTTCGTATTTGCAGTGCAATCCCTTACCATTAGGCCACCAGAGCTCAGCTGTAGATGTTACAAATATCTTCTCCCAATAAGTGGAAGAAGATATTTTTCACTTTTTCATGGTGTCTTTTGATTGACATAAGTTTTAATATAAGCAAAGCTATCTCTATCACTCTTTCATCATTTGTGTTGTCTATTAAAGTAGAAAATTCCTTCTCTTGTGTCAGAAAATCATTCTCCTGAAGTTTTAGAGCCTTTGGTTCTTTGCTTTTAGGTCTTTCATTCCCCTAGGAATTTGTTTTTTAGCATGATGTCCACTTTTATTTCCTTCCAGTAGGATAACCGGCTATCCCAGCACCATTTACCTAAAAAGTAAATCCATCAGTTCCCTCTATCTCCATTGAGCTGCAGTGTCAGCACTGTTGTGTTGTGTGGGCCTGCCCCCGGGCTATGTGGTAATTCCTGCTTCCCAGCCAAAATGAGATACTGAGTCTGTCCAACCTAAATTGAAAAACTATCTTAAAACAAGGCTTGAAGTATTGAACGCTAAGGACCAAAGACCATATGACCTGTGAAGTGATATCTATAGTGTCATGACATCAGCAACATCCATGAAGAAAGCAAAAGGTCATGATATAAACAGGAGAGAAAGAAGAGATCAAAATGGGTGTCAGAAAATACTCTGAAAATTGCACTTGAACGTTCAGAGGCCAAAACAAAGGGGAAGAAATGCTGATGGGAAAGAGGTGAACAGAAGATCTTAATGGGCAGCTCAAGAAGATGAAGTATTATAATGAAATGTACAAAGAGCTGGTGTTAGAAGGAAGAAATTGCTCGGCATTGCTCAAGCGGAAAGTGCTGAAGAACCAATTCAGGCATGACATTGCAACACTTAAGGAGGCTATGGGCAAAATCGTGAACAGTCCAGGGAGCATCAAAAGAAAAGGGAGAGATCCTTTCCAGGTTCATGAGCATTATGATTGGGGGTTCATGCTTTTATATGAAATGTATCACCCGTAAACCTTGTTATGACATGAGCACATTACCATTTGATGTGGGGGAAAAAAATGGAGATAATTCATAGAGTCACTACTATACTACAATGAACTGGCCGACACAGAATCATTTTCGGAAGTAGCATATGTTCAAGAACTGGTGGTGATGAAGGAAGTTCAAGCTGCACTGAAGGCACTGGCAAAATATTAAGGCCCCAGAATTAATGCAATAACAATTGGCGTGTTTAAATAAACAGATGCAGCCCTGGATGTGCTCACTAGTCTATGCTGGCCAGCTGTGATTTCCAGAGATCCCTATTTGTACTAATTCCGGGGGGAAAAAAAAAGGTGATCCAACAGAATGTGAAAGTCATCAAACAATATCATTAATACCACATGCAAGTAAAATATTGCCGAAGGTTATTAAAAAAAACAGAACAATGCATCAATAGAGAACTTCCAAAAATTCAACCTGGATTGAGAAGAGGTCAGAGATCATGACCCCTGGGATATCATTGCTGATGTCTGATTGATCTTGGCTGAAAGAGAATACCAGAAGAACGTCTATTTGTGTTTTATTAACGATGAGAAGGCATTTGTCTGTGTATATCATAACAAATTATGGTAAACATTAAGAAGAAACTGGGAATACCAGAACACTTAATTGTGCACATGGAAACCTACACCTAGATCAAGAAGCTGCTGTCTGAACCGAGTAGGGAAACACTGAAAGGTGTGCATCAGGGCTGTATCCTTTCTCCTTTTATTCAGTCTGCATGCTGAATAAATCATTTGAGAAACTGGACTACATGAAGAAGAATCGGGCACCAGGATCAGAAGAAGACTCATCAACAACCTGGGTTGAGCAGATGACACAACCTTGCTTGTTGAAAGAGAAAAGGACTTGACATTTGCTGCACATCACATACTACAATTTTCTATATGGATTACATCTCAACATTAAGGGAGGTGGGGGGGGGTGTGCACGGAGAAGGCCTTAACACTGGACCAATAGGCAACATCATGATATATGGAGAAAAGGTAAAAATTGTCAATTATTTCATCTTATTTGGATCCACAATCAGCACATCCTTGGTACAAGCAGCCAAGGAATCAAAAGATGTATTGCCCTGGGAAAATCTGCTGTCAAAGACCTCTCCAATAACATCAGTTTGAAGACTAAGTTGTGCCTCATCGAGGCTGTGGTCTTTTCAGTCACTTACCATGCATCTGAGAGTTGGGCAATGAATACGGATGAAGAGGAACTTAAGTCTTTGAATTGTGTTGTTGGAAAAGGGTTCTGAATATTCCATGGACTGCCAAAAGAACAAACAAGTCTGCCTTCAACAAAGTGCAATGCGGATGCTCCTCAGAGGCACATTCAAGGGTGCTGAAACCTCCTCTCACATCCTTTGGGCACACTGTTAGGAGAGGCCAGTCCTTAGAGAAAGGCATTGTGGTTGGACAGTAGGCACCCAGTTAAGGAGAGGAAATGGAGTAACAACAGGGTGGATTAACGTGCTGACTGTATCAATGGGCTCAAGTGTATCAGGGATGGTTAGGACAGCATGGGGTAGGGCAAGGTTTAGGTCTGTTGTTCATAGGGTCACTATGACTTGTGGTCAGCTTAATGGCACTTAACAAAAACAACCACAGCATCTACACCATAGAGATAACCTTTGAATGTTTGATCTCTGATCATTTCCAGGGTTTTAGTTGAAGAATTAAGTGTTCTCATCCATTAGTGTGGCCACGAATGGGTGCACATTTTCTTGAGGAAAATTTAGGAATACCAATCAAACTCAAAATAGGCATGTCCTTTAACCTTGATTACTAAAATATACTCCACGGATATATTCATTAAGAGAGGTGCATGGGAACATTTATTGCAGTATTGTTTACAACAGGAAAAAAGGGAAATCCTGAATGACCATCAACAGGAAATTAGTTGTATTATTAACACTATGTCTACCCACTTGGATGCTGTACAGACTTCAGAATAATACTGAGCTGCAAGCCCTAATAGGATGCTCCAGTGGCGGCGTCTGTGGGGAGGTGCTCTGCGAACCCAAAGGTGGTGCCTCTCTGAGGATTTGAATCCTCCAGCAGGTCCGTGGGAGGAAAATGGACAGGTTCCTCCCGTGCGATTTACAGCTTCCAAAAATCCAGCGATGAGTCAGTTCCACCTCAGTAGTAATGGGTGTGAGTCTTTGATAACCAAGAGAACTCACTGATGTCCAGTGGAGTTTGACCCCTAGTGACACACCGCTGGACTTGGGAAGCTCTAAGAGGAGACTGTCTGTCTTTGTGTTGTGCACATCAGGTGTGTATTTTTTAAATAAAATTTTCTTTTAACTGGCTCTCTTCCCTCTCCTTTTCTGCTCATAGCATGCTATAAGGTTTGACAGCATGCTGCCTTTCCAGTTTTTTTACCCCTTTCCCCTTTCCTTTTTCACTTTAACTCTTTTGCATGGTCTGCCTTTCATTATGTGTCTTAGTAAACATTTTTCAATTTTTACTAAATTGAAAAAAAAATTTAATTGTGATTCTAACAAATATTTATAGAGGTTAGGTTTTCATTCATTCATTCATTCATTGATTGTTGCTTATTTTACCCTCTCCCTCCCTTCCCACAGTTCACCTTTTAATTACCTCCTCCCGGCCCAGTCCTCTTTGCAATGATGTACCTCTTATTCTGGGCTGTTGTTGTACACACAATGCCTACTCATATATTCTTTTTAAACAATTCTTTCCTTCATCTGTTCCAATGCAATGGTCATTATCCACTCTTAGCCTATTTTCCTCCCAATACCCCATGTCAGACCTGTTT
This sequence comes from Elephantulus edwardii, assembly GCF_000299155.1. Taxonomy (NCBI): domain Eukaryota; kingdom Metazoa; phylum Chordata; class Mammalia; order Macroscelidea; family Macroscelididae; genus Elephantulus; species Elephantulus edwardii. Next base: position 1,433,875 of record NW_006400117.1, read on the forward strand.
TATGACAGTATGCAGTATTTGTCCCTTTTTTTTAATGGTGAGAAAAATTTATATTTAGAATTAGCCTGCTGGACTCAGTTTAGATGATCCCAATTTTGTTGGCAACATCCAAAGCATCATAATCAGGAGCAAGTCGAACATAGGCCTTCTTCTCTCCATCAGGCCTAATCAAAGCATTGCCTTTAGCCACATCAATGTCATAGAGCTTCTTTACAGCTTGTTTAATTTGGTGCTTGTTGGCCTTGACATCCGCAATGAACACAAGTGTGTTGTTATCTTCTATCTTCTTCATAGCTGACTCAGTGGTCAGGGGAAATTTGATGATGGCATAGTGGTCAAGCTTGTTTCTCCTGGGGGCGCTTCTCCAGGGGTATTTGGGCTGCCGTCGGAGTCTCAGTGTCTTAGGCCACTGGAAGGTGGGTGACATGCAGATCTTTTTTTTTTTGGTTGTGGATGCCCTTTAGGACTGCCTTCTTGGCCTTTAATGCCTTTGCTTTGGCTTCAGTTTTGGGAGGGGCAGGGGCTCCCTTCTTAGCTTTCGGCAACATCTTCGTAGAGTATTTGTCCTTTTATGACTGAGATATTTCATTAAACATGATGTCCTCCAGGGTCCCCTATGTTGTATAATGTTTTATGAGTTCACTGTTTTTCAGTGCTGTGTAGTATTCTATTGTATGATTATACCAGTTTTTCTATCCATTCATTTGTTGATGGGCACTTAGGTTGCTTCCATTCCTTTGCTATTTTAAATAATGCAGCAAGAAATATGAGTGTGCACATATCTGTTTACATGGTAGTTCTGATTTCTTTAGGGAATATTCCCAGTAGTGGAACTGCTGGGTCAAATGATATTTCTATTTTAAACTTTTTGAGAAAGTGCCAAACTGCCTTCCATAGTGGTAGTACTATTCTACAATCCCACCAGCAGTGAAGGAGGATTCCAATCTCTCCAAAACCTCACCAACATTTGTTTGCTGCTCTGTTGAACTTTGCTATTGTGGCTGGGATGATGTGATATCTCACAGTTGTCTCTGATAGCCAGGGATTTTGAAAATTTCTTGGTGTATTTACCATCTGAATGTCTTCTTTGGTCAAGTATTTATCCATATCCTGTGCCCATTTTGCAATTCGGTTGTTTACCTTTTTCTTGTTGAGGTGCTGTAGTATTCTATAAATTTTAAATGAGTCCTTTATCAGATATGCCATTACCAAATATTTTTGCCCCAGTCTGTGGCTTCCCCCCTTTGTAGTCTGTTTTTTGATGTGCATGGAGATTTGATTCTTAGAAGGTCCCATTCATCTATTTTGTTCTCTCCTGACTACAGGCACCACGTGGATTTGAACCACTGCGCTAGCAGTCCAACACACAATGTATTCCACTACCAGAGCTCCATACATAAGGACAATTTTTAACTTTATGATATTTAAAGTAATTTTTGATCTTATAAAGTAGGGCCTCTCTGCATTTTTTTCTTTTTTGTTTATTGGTCTGGTACACATTTTTATGAGGTGATAAATCCTAGAAGTTTTAGCATTAAGCTTCAAGAGAAACCAAGTATGATGCAAGGAAGACTTCTTTGAATGTTTTCAAGGTTTGCATTTTTAAGAAACATGCTCATATAAGTAATATTTTAAAATGAAAGAGTGGCTTGGCGTCAGACAGTAGTATTAGGGTTTCCCTTCTGTCCTTGGACTCGACAGCTGGCCACCGTGAGCTTGAATCAGTAGCCACTCAACATTCTACCTGGGAAAGAGGATGGTTATGATTAAAGCCCCGGACAGGGAAGACCATGGGGTCAATACAGAAGCAAAGGAGAAATCCTGGGAGGCACTGTATGACACATTTGTACAAATTTTGGAAATGTTATAGAAGACCATGAAACAAGCAGATCAATTAGATCTGCTCTTTTATCATTGTTGAAGATGTCAAAGATGCATCTGAAGATATGAATGCTAAGTCCTTAGGTAGAAAAGGGAGAACAAACCACTCAACCCACATTTGATAGTGGTGGGTAGGTACGCCCTCCACCTCCTGGAAGCCTAAGTCCCTGGAGAGGTCTTAAAACACTATGAGAACCAAAGGGCCATCATTATGGGAATATCTGTTAAAAGATGGTGTAGACTATTCTATGAATTTTGATGAGTTTGCCTGAGGGAGCACTTCCAGTGAAAAAGAGGATCATAAAGTAGAGATGCTCCTACTAAACCACCCTTCAGGACCACTCCAAGCAGCAGCAGGAGGAAGATCCTACACCACGTGAATTACAGAAGCCTCTGGCTTCTCTTGTTATGTGCCATCAGGTGTCCTGTAACTCAGGGACCCTATGTACAACAACCCTAAACCCTGCTCTATCCTGTGCCAACTGTATCATCCCCGACACACCTAGCCCCATTACCCCAGTCACTGGATCAATCCACCTCATCGAGTCTTCCTCTCCTGCGCTCTCCCTCCACCCTCCCAAGCATGATGTCCTGCTCTCAAGGACTGGTCCCTCCTTCCAACATTTCCAGTGTATGTCAGATGAAGATTCAGAATCCTTGCCTCAAAGGAGCAGCCTGGTCTCACCCTCTCTAGGACAAAACTGTTCTCTCTGCAGTCCATGATATCTTCAGTACTCTTCTCCAGCACCACAGCCCAAAGGCATCAATTTTTTCTATTATCCCTCATTAATGTTCAGTTTTCTGATGTACAGCAATTGCAAAGAATATGTCTTCTCCTAGAGATGTTTCTTTGCCCTCAAGCGAGACAATGAATATATAAAAATAGCTGTTCAAGCAGGTATTACCCAGATTCTTAGAATACAAGAAGTTAGGTACCACCACCAAGAGATCATCCATCCTGTGATCTGGCCTGTCCAGTCCCAGAGATGGCTCCGGATGTGATGACAACCACTCAGACCAGCCAAGTGGAGGCTCCCTCAGAGATTCATGAGTTATGGTGACTCAGAGTTCCACTTCCACAAGTGCCCTCCCATCTAACAGTTGGAAGCAGTTGCTCCTATTACCACCATTCACTTGAGGAGTATGGTGGGAGTTCAGTTACTAATCAAGTGGTCATGATTGGTTAGCATATAAGAGGTCTTCCCATTCTATGGAGAGAAGGTACCCTCTGCCACGTGACTCCTTCAACAGTTTACACAGTAGAACATCAAGATGTGGTGGTCATGGAGGTAGAGGATCTGTTAGAAAACAGGCAGAAGCAGATTCTGAAAACCAGCACCTCTGTGGACAAAAAGCTCCATTCAAAGAAAGAGTAGTAGAGCCTCTTCTATCATAACTACCTAAGGACTTTTAAAATTAAAAATTATGTTATTTCCACAATGTTTTTGGCACCAGAAGCTAGGAAATCAAGATAAATTACACTGGGAATCTCCAGTCAGGGACATCTCCAGAGAAATGAAGAGCAATGGTGTCTGTCTAGACACTAAGGTGCACCTGATGCAGGTCATGGTCTTTGCAATTACTTGCTACAACATCAGAGAGCTGGATAATGACTAAAGATGACAAAAAAGGATCTATGCCTTTGAGCTGTGGTGCTGGAGAAGTCTTGAACATACCACGGGCTGCCAAAAGAACAAACAGGTCTGTATTGGAGAGAGTGAAACCAAATTTCTCCTTGGAGGCTAGGGTTCTGAAGCTGTCTCACATACTTTGGGCACATGGACAGGATCTGGTTCTCGGAGAACAACATCATGCTTGGAAGAGGGAGGGACAGCACAGGAGAGGAAGACTCCGGATGAGATGGGCTGATACAATAACTGGGGCAATGAGAGTAGGTGTGTCGGAGTTAGTGAGACTGGCTTAGGACAAGGCAGGATTCAGAACTGTTGTATATAGGGTCACTATCATTTCTAAGTCATTTTATACTCTTCTTCATAAATATTATGTCTTTGAGAATTCAAATGTCAGAGCCTGGCCCTAAGACCTGGCCATTCAAAAGCAGCCTGTCTGCTGGGAGTGGACTATGCTTTTTACCTCCTTTCTCCAGGACGGGGAAGGGGGAGGGGTAGATGGAGAGCAGACACTCTGCACCAACCAAGTCATCATAAGCCAACTCTGAAAAATGCTACTTTCATTGGAGCTCCTCGAACTCCCCCCCCCCCCCCCCCTTTTCTGCAAAACACATTCGGAAAAAAGCAGTTGGCTGGGTGATGCAGGGAGACAAGGAAAGCCCCTAGCAGAACTGTTACCACACTGGCAGGTGATGAGGAGATGGTCACATGCTGAAAAGACCCAAGTGCTAAGAACTTGGGTGCAAAGCAGGGCTTCACACCACAGGCAGCCGCATATCCCCTTGCCAAGTCCCTGCCTCCTGAAGAACAGGGAAACCCTGGGAGTAACTCCTCCTCAAGCACAAAGACCAACACGAACCAAGCCTGCATTCTCTAGCTACCACTGGTTAGTCCCTATTTTCTCTCCTTAGGAGTACTTATTTACCCATTATCTTATTAAAGCTTCTTCATTTCAAACTTACCTTACATGCTGTTAACTTTTTTGATATCAAGTATTGAACACTGTCCTGGGCCCTCCTCCTCATCTCTGCTAGCCTTTGTGGTTGTTAGTCCATCCCACTGAGGGTCTTTCCCTCCTTCGCTGACCCTCCACCTTGCCAAGCATGGTGTCCTTTTCCAGGGACTGGCCCCTCCTAACATGCCCCAAGTACGTGAGATGAAGTTCCACTATCCTCACTTTTAAGGAGCACCCTGCTTGCACTTTCTCCAAGATTTATTTGTTTGTTCGTTTTGCCATTCATGGGGCGTTCGGAACTCTTCCCCAAAGCCACAACTCAAAGGCATCATCAATGCTGCTCCCATTACCTTTTATTCACTGTCCAACTCTCAGATGCCCAACAAGTAATTAAAGAGACCATGATTTGGATCAGATGTACCTTAGTCGTTAACAATCAGCTATTACTAGATTATAAAAATCTCATCTGGTATCTCACCACTTCTCTAACATCTCTGAGCACCGAAAAACTGACTCTAGATCGGTAAGTTTGCACAGAATGATCGGACAAGATGCAGTCTGTGGAATGCCCCGATTATTTCCTTTCAAAAATCCAGTTACTGAAGCCAGACAAAGGCACCAGAAGAAAAACCCCAAGCTAATGCCACCTGTGAATACAGATGAAAAGCCCTCAACAAAACACCAATATAAAATAAAAACAACACTCCAACAAACTCAACTCAGCAGCAAATAAAAAGGGTTCTATTATAGAATCAAAGGAGTTCTGGTGGCCTAGTGGTGCTGCCAACCCAGAGGTGGTGGTAGTGGTTGTTGTTAGGTGTCATAGAGTCATAGATGACTCATAGCAACCCAGTGCTATACCACCTAGGAGAATGTTTGTTTGACAGAAAAACAGTTTGAACCAGGCCTGAGGTAGGCAGTTCAAATTCACCAGATACTCCACTAAAGACATGCAATCTCTGCCTGGGTGATTTACAGCCTCTGAAAGCCCACTGGAGGGTCTGTTATGAGTAGGTCTCACATAACATAAGTATTATATAATCAATGCAAATGTACCACATTAATAGAATAGAGCAGGGGAAACCCATGATCAATGGGTTTTCAATGCAGAAAAACACCTGACAAAATCCAACCATTTATCAATGCCATACAGGAAAAACCGCATATAACATCGTGCTTAATAGTGGGAAACAGGAAATTTATAACTTATGATAAAGATCCAGACAAGGACGCCCCATTCCACTGCTAATGTAGAACTCTAAAGTTCTACAAAGCAAAAGAGAAAAAAACTCGAGACAACCAAAATGGAAAGGAAGAAGTAAAACTATATTCACTGATGACGGTCTTCTGTCTAGGCAACCAAAATGAATCCACAAACAATACTTGGAATTAATAAACTCCATCAGCACAGGTATAAGACACAGAAACCAACACACAAACAGTATCCAGCAATGAAGAATCCAAAAAGGAAATCAAGAAAACAACATCATATCTAACAGCAGCAAGAGGACAAAATACTTTGGAATACATTTAACGAAGATTTATACATGAAGGACTATGAAACTTTGCTGGAAGAAATGCAAGACTGTCCAACTACATTTAACAAGTGATGTTCATTAAGACTTCTGATTGTTAAGATGAAAACACTGGGAGATCCAAGATGGCGGCGGAGGCAGAGACAGCGTGGTGAGCTGCAGGAGCAGCGAACCACTTAAAGCAGGGCCATTATGGCCTTCCACAGACTTCAGCTTATTGATAATTGAACACTTAAACAGACGATGACTGGACCTCAGTGAAGATCAAGGCTCAACAACAGGAATTCAAGGATTCCCAAGGAGAAATGGGTGAGTCTTGTGCCTCCCCCCCACTGCAGAGCCCACACTACACCGCACAGCCGCTGCAGCTCCATGAGACTTCCACAGCCGGAAAGAATGGATTCCCTCACCCAGGATGGATGCTGG